>NC_092333.1:197585000-198185000 GCF_046630445.1 Rutidosis leptorrhynchoides
CTCAGTATTGATCACAACTCAAACTATATATATATTTTGGAATCAACCTCAACCCTGTATAGCTAACTCCAACATTCACATATAGAGTGTCTATGGTTGTTCCGAAATATATATAGATGTGTCGACATGATAGGTCGAAACATTGTATACGTGTCTATGGTATCTCAAGATTACATAATATACAATACAAGTTGATTAAGTTATGGTTGGAATAGATTTGTTACCAATTTTCACGTAGCTAAAATGAGAAAAATTATCCAATTTTGTTTTACCCATAACTTCTTCATTTTAAATCCGTTTTGAGTGAATCAAATTGCTATGGTTTCATATTGAACTCTATTTTATGAATCTAAACAGAAAAAGTATAGGTTTATAGTCGGAAAAATAAGTTACAAGTCGTTTTTGTAAAGGTAGTCATTTCAGTCGAAAGAACGACGTCTAGATGACCATTTTAGAAAACATACTTCCACTTTGAGTTTAACCATAATTTTTGGATATAGTTTCATGTTCATAATAAAAATCATTTTCTCAGAATAACAACTTTTAAATAAAAGTTTATCATAGTTTTTAATTAACTAACCCAAAACAGCCTGCGGTGTTACTACGACGGCGTAAATCCGGTTTTACGGTGTTTTTCGTGTTTCCAGGTTTTAAATCATTAATTTAGCATATCATATAGATATAGAACATGTGTTTAGTTAATTTTAAAAGTCAAGTTAGAAGGATTAACTTTTGTTTGCGAACAAGTTTAGAATTAACTAAACTATGTTCTAGTGATTACGAGTTTAAACCTTCGAATAAGATAGTTTTATATATATGAATCGAATGATGTTATGAACATCATTACTACCTCAAGTTTAGTAGGTAAATGTAACATCCCAAACCAATACGCGACAAAAACCATTGTAAATTGTGACACAAAAAAAAAAATTTGCTGGCTGACCATCTGCGCGCCGCGCAAATACGGGCTGTCCCCGGTGCGCTTTAATGCGAAAAAGATTAGGTGCTTCCCGACACATTTAGCCAAAACGCTTTTAACCGAACATTTATATATGTAAAACTAACACATAACTAAGGTTTAAACGAGTTTTACAAAGTGGGGCCCACACGTGCCCAAAACGCCGCTAAGTGTAAAAATACAAATTTAATACAAATTAGAGTTTCGACCACAAAAGTTTAATTGCCAAACGACACAACGAGCATGGTGTTTGGGGTTAAACTACCCAAGTCTCGGTCAAACTCCAAGCCAAAGCCAAAAGCGCTTCCTAATCATCAAAGCGGGAAACTTAATCCAAGGTAATGCCCTTACCCTTATCCACACACGAACCTATAAAAAGGTAAACAACGAGAGGGTAAGCAAAGCTTAGTGAGCAAAATAATTATACATATACATATATAATCTACCTACTTGCATCACTTACACAACATCATACTCGGTTTAACATTTCGTCAATCATACAACAATATTATGCATATACCATAAACCGCAAATCCACGAGTAGCTAATAATACAATAGCATACGATTCATAATTAAATACATTCAATACATAATTCACGCAACCTTGGTTAACCAATTCGAACAAGGGAAACGGTACTTACAAGACCGTTGGAGTTCATAACATCCACTAGTGTTACTTACACACCGCGTAATCACTAATCCCCCGGGTGATGTCTTGAACACCGCGACTAACTCACCCTTACGACAATGTGGCGTCTTAAACACCGCGACGAATCCACACTTCATTCAATACAATGAGTGGTGTCTTAAACACCGCGACAATTCCACTCCCATGACAATGTGGTGTCTTAAACACCGCGACAATACCACATGTCAATTAAACAATGAGTAGTGTCTTAAACACCGCGACAATACCACTCGTCAAACATACTATGAGTAGTGTCTTAAACACCGTGACAATACTACTCGTTACCTAGAATGTGGTGTCTTAAACACCGCGACAATTCCACATTCGTACACACAAATAAATACATTATATACGTACACGCATAATTATTCCACTCACCTTAGCGCCAAGATGATGATTATGCACTTCCGATCTTCAAAGCAATCGTACCTAATACATAAGTACACATTCAATTACGCAACTAGTGGAATTAACCACAATACTTACACTTGAGCATTTAATGACCCAATATGCATTAAATAGCTCGACTATACCAAAACCGCCCATAAATGGCCAAGACTCAACTAACATCAATAAAGCTAGTGAATTAAAGTCTATTAACTTCAACTAGCATAAACTTAGGGTATTTCATGCCCATTTCACCCCATTAGGTCAACCTTGACTCATTTGACCCATTTTCAAGTTTTTCATCATTTATAAGAGTGCTAATGACTAGCAACTCGATTCAACACTTACAAAACCTCAAACATATGAATAAACCCTAGGTTAACACCCTTTGGGTCATCTTTTACCAATTTAACCCAAACTAGGTCAACATTACCCATCTTGACCCATTTTAATACTTAACCCTAAAATTGGGTCAACTTCACCAAAAACCCTAACTCTTAACATTTAAGGTCTTCATACACATTTAATTACTAGGTTCCAACACAAAACACTAACATTAACCAACATTGGTCCATTTTGACCCATTTGACCTAATAAAAGTCAATACACTCATTTTGGGTCATCTATACCCAAATAGCACCCATTTATACATCAAGCAAGTGTTCTAACCAATTATTAGCCAATTAGGGTTTCTTAACATCAATTAACACTTTTAAAACCCTAGCTAACCCATTATTGAGTCTACATGACCCAATTTACCCAAAACACCCAATTTACCTAGAAATGGGTCTTAGTGTTCATCTTCAACACAAACCCTAACCCATACACAAAATCAAAACAAGAAATGGAAGTTAAGGCATACCACAACTATCAAAATGTAGCAAATGACGAGATGAACAACTTTAAAGCTTGCGATTAAACCCGAAACGAACTCCTTCTCCTTCAAAATGAGCTTCCTCTCTCAACAATCAACTCTCTCTCTCTAGAGTGAATGGGAGAAGATAAGGTTGGTGTAGTGGGAGTAAATGAGTTCCCAACCAACTGAACTAGGTAATAAATTCGGGTTATAGGTGAATTTACCAATTTGCCCTCGCTTTAAATTAAATAGAACAAGGAATCTGGCAGCTCGATTATGCGCGGCGCGCGCCTCATCTGCGCGGCGCGCAGGTACCTGGACAGTAACAGTTTCCCCTTTTTAAATTGTAAAACAAAACCCCAACTTCCGAATCATTTATATTTACATATATACAAGGAATACACGGGTCTTACAACTCTCCCCCACTTAGAATCGATCACGTCCCCGTGATCCACGTCACTTAACCGCCCGGAACCACGCTCTATGGTACTCAACAAACGTTACAATCCGATTTCCATCACAACACGCATTAACCCAAAGATTGACCCAAGAACTAAATACACATTTGCACGCATTCCGTAACGTGCAATACACACCACACCCGAAGTCTATAACGAGAACTCAGGATACGCGAGAACGCCACGTACCCTTTCCACTCTTCTATGCAATCCTCCCCTAAGAGTCATCACCAAAATTGATTCGTCACTCGCGATTTGTCAAAATCCCTTTCTTCAGGAAAAACTCAACCGACCTCGTACCGAGATACCAATGCCAAAAACAACCGAACTCAACCGTCACGTACCCCTTAGCGTACTCTTACCTAGTACAATGCTAAAAACAACCAAAATTCTCAACCCAAGGTCAACGACCCAAACGATGAAGACCGGACAAAAGAAAATCCTTACGGATAACACTTATTACACAACATTCTTAGTAGCGCGCAACCACGACTAGTACACAGCTATCGTAAGATCGTAAGCAAGCGACCAAAAACCGTTAATGTCGAAAACTACTATTACTTACCACCACATGCACAAAACGGCTAAGTGTACAATTTACACGGGCAATTAACATCATAAACCTACATGTAACCACCTTGTAGTACACAATAATGGCCATTGTGTAACTATCACTCAAAGTATACGAGAATGAGGCATCGTGCCCTTTCTCAAAGTCCCATCATGCTATTCCCAAAGGTAACCAAACGGCTAACACAATCGAGCCAAGAACCACCCATATTGCGTATAGGCACAACAATAATCCCCTAGAAGAGAATCCGGTACGCACATCCCTTAACCGAGGGACCTTACCTTACTTGTCGAATACGTCAATTATCTCCCAATGAGATTTACCACATTACCACCTTGGTGATAATTTAAACCCAAAACCATAAGCACAACTTATTCCAAATTGTACTTTTACCACCGTCAACCAATGTAGGTCTCAACACTAGCTTCGTATCCATACGAGCATCATCCAAAGTAACAATACAATAGAGCACCTTCGTGCGAGGGTACAACTCCCCCACTTAAGACTCCGTTCCGTAACCACATAGTTGAATAATAGCATCCCGTGGGAGGTCCACTTATCCACATACACAATCGATGTCCTCATTGGTCATAGTCCTTGAATTCTCGCGAATTGGTCCTCAACAATAAATCCCGACGATAAACACATACCCACTTTCACAGAAAGAGTGACCACTAACCTAACAACTAATTCGCCAGAACGCATTATCGAAATTCCTATAAGAGAGACAAGGTTCACCCGTCTTGCATCTCTTAATACGCACGTCACCAAAACCTTGCTCCAACCCTGAGCATACGAAGGAATCTAACCTAAACTTAAACACTTTAAACGAAGAGTTTACCACGATTTACACAACCTTGCACTTGCAAAAATCCCATTGCTATAGCTCATCAAATTTCCACCTGGTCACTCATGTACTTAAGGGTTTCTCCCCGGTACCCTAAGTACAATGTGACCGCACACCATCGGAGTCGGACACCACGCTAGTACGTATGGAAGAGGCACCTAACGTCGCGTCCCGAAGACTCCATTACCAACATTTATCTAGATCAAACACTTGGTCTTAATGGTTCAATCCACCCGACGAACCTCATGGCTCATCAATTTCCACACGAAAACGAGCACGCTCTAACATCCAAAACCAAAGCCCGTCCCCATGGCTTGGTAGAAAACATTTCCCAAACAGTAAGGAATGCTTGGTTGCACCAAGACTTACACCCTGCAGTCGACAATCCCAACTCCAACGTAGGGTAATTCCATTAGGAACGCTACCCGTAACAATACCATGTATTTACACTAATGCATTCGCCCCTAGGTTGCACCCTTGTGAGTCGACGACTCGGGCGCCGACCTAGTGTACCATCATAGAAATTCCTAACCCCGCACCCATAAGGATACAAATGGGATATATGCTCACTCGAGACAAATTTAGGCCTCGAAACGAAATTTAAATCTCTAAATTCACAATCGGATCCATCGGCGCACCACAAGTAATAATAAAGCACATTTGTATCGAGAATGAGTACCTGAAGTAGCATTATTGGACTTCTGTGCTTCACCATCCATCGAGTACTCGCGCTCCAACCTCTTAACCCGCTCAGCAAACGATTCAGAGCATTCCGACTTTCGGTGTCCCTCCTTTTGGCAAATAAAACACTTGATCGTGCTCGAAGCCATATTTGCACAATCGCGTGTCATATAACCTCGTTGTAGATGATCATAACTCGTAGGCGCGAAATTCCCCAACTTACAATCCCTTTTTGCAATCAATTTAGGACATTTTGACTTTTGGTGCCCTTCCTTCCAACAGTAAAAACATACCTTCTTGCCCAACGGGCACTCGCGAGCCTTATGTCCCCATTGCCCACATTTGTAACACTTTAGCCCACCGGGGCCTGACGCTCCCTTCTTCATGCTACTAGCTGCCTCAATTACACTTCTACTTTGATTAATAAACAACTCGGGACACTCCGACCTTCGGTGTCCCTTCCTTCGACACTTGAAACATATGTCGTTTTTAGGAGGCGCATTCGTGCAATCACGCGACAAGTGACCCTTTTCAGCACAATTATAACACGTAGGTGCATGGCCTCCCTTACACTTCTTCTTCACGTTTCTGACGCCTTCAGGCGCACTTCTTGTCCTCTTACCAGGAGCACGTGACTCCAACCTTGCAAGTACATTCTCATCGCCACCACCTCGAGGTTTAGAAAACCTCTTCTCAAACTCTTCCCTTACAACCTTAGTCACTTGGTCTCGGACCATTTCGGTTACTCGTCCTTCGATTGACTCTTTGACCACTTGGCCAACTCCGTTGGCGAAACCTGAGACACGTTGTCCAATCGCGGCTTCAACCATTACCGCTAATTCGTTCTTCCTTTCATTAGTAGGCCCTTCCGTTCCGTATTCATCTTCCGTCTTCATTCTTAAGAAATGAAATAGGTTAACCAATGGAACGAAAAGACATAACACGTATGTATATACATATACATATACCACACTACCCCATCTTGCTCGACAATCGTCGTACATTGCTTGTTTGACACGATTTGCACCCGTAGTAATGGTAGCTAGTCATTACTACGCGAGCACGTCGCATTATCTTGCTAGTACAACGTCCATCTCGCTTGATGATTGCTACGCAACATGAACAAATAACACATGATTAGTTCACATGAACCTATGTACTAACCAAGTCCCGGTCCGACCCAAAGTCCTACAAGTCCCGCACAATGCACACACAAAAGTCTAAGTCTAGGCGCCTATCTCAAGTCACCTAAATCCCTTAGACCATGCTCTGATACCACTTGTAACATCCCAAACCAATACGCGACAAAAACCATTGTAAATTGTGACACAAAAAAAAAAAATTTGCTGGCTGACCATCTGCGCGCCGCGCAAATACGGGCTGTCCCCGGTGCGCTTTAATGCGAAAAAGATTAGGTGCTTCCCGACACATTTAGCCAAAACGCTTTTAACCGAACATTTATATATGTAAAACTAACACATAACTAAGGTTTAAACGAGTTTTACAAAGTGGGGCCCACACGTGCCCAAAACGCCGCTAAGTGTAAAAATACAAATTTAATACAAATTAGAGTTTCGACCACAAAAGTTTAATTGCCAAACGACACAACGAGCATGGTGTTTGGGGTTAAACTACCCAAGTCTCGGTCAAACTCCAAGCCAAAGCCAAAAGCGCTTCCTAATCATCAAAGCGGGAAACTTAATCCAAGGTAATGCCCTTACCCTTATCCACACACGAACCTATAAAAAGGTAAACAACGAGAGGGTAAGCAAAGCTTAGTGAGCAAAATAATTATACATATACATATATAATCTACCTACTTGCATCACTTACACAACATCATACTCGGTTTAACATTTCGTCAATCATACAACAATATTATGCATATACCATAAACCGCAAATCCACGAGTAGCTAATAATACAATAGCATACGATTCATAATTAAATACATTCAATACATAATTCACGCAACCTTGGTTAACCAATTCGAACAAGGGAAACGGTACTTACAAGACCGTTGGAGTTCATAACATCCACTAGTGTTACTTACACACCGCGTAATCACTAATCCCCCGGGTGATGTCTTGAACACCGCGACTAACTCACCCTTACGACAATGTGGCATCTTAAACACCGCGACGAATCCACACTTCATTCAATACAATGAGTGGTGTCTTAAACACCGCGACAATTCCACTCCCATGACAATGTGGTGTCTTAAACACCGCGACAATACCACATGTCAATTAAACAATGAGTAGTGTCTTAAACACCGCGACAATACCACTCGTCAAACATACTATGAGTAGTGTCTTAAACACCGCGACAATACTACTCGTTACCTAGAATGTGGTGTCTTAAACACCGCGACAATTCCACATTCGTACACACAAATAAATACATTATATACGTACACGCATAATTATTCCACTCACCTTAGCGCCAAGATGATTATTATGCACTTCCGATCTTCAAAGCAATCGTACCTAATACATAAGTACACATTCAATTACGCAACTAGTGGAATTAACCACAATACTTACACTTGAGCATTTAATGACCCAATATGCATTAAATAGCTCGACTATACCAAAACCGCCCATAAATGGCCAAGACTCAACTAACATCAATAAAGCTAGTGAATTAAAGTCTATTAACTTCAACTAGCATAAACTTAGGGTATTTCATGCCCATTTCACCCCATTAGGTCAACCTTGACTCATTTGACCCATTTTCAAGTTTTTCATCATTTATAAGAGTGCTAATGACTAGCAACTCGATTCAACACTTACAAAACCTCAAACATATGAATAAACCCTAGGTTAACACCCTTTGGGTCATCTTTTACCAATTTAACCCAAACTAGGTCAACATTACCCATCTTGACCCATTTTAATACTTAACCCTAAAATTGGGTCAACTTCACCAAAAACCCTAACTCTTAACATTTAAGGTCTTCATACACATTTAATCACTAGGTTCCAACACATAACACTAACATTAACCAACATTGGTCCATTTTGACCCATTTGACCTAATAAAAGTCAATACACTCATTTTGGGTCATCTATACCCAAATAGCACCCATTTATACATCAAGCAAGTGTTCTAACCAATTATTAGCCAATTAGGGTTTCTTAACATCAATTAACACTTTTAAAACCCTAGCTAACCCATTATTGAGTCTACATGACCCAATTTACCCAAAACACCCAATTTACCTAGAAATGGGTCTTAGTGTTCATCTTCAACACAAACCCTAACCCATACACAAAATCAAAACAAGAAATGGAAGTTAAGGCATACCACAACTATCAAAATGTAGCAAATGACGAGATGAACAACTTTAAAGCTTGCGATTAAACCCGAAACGAACTCCTTCTCCTTCAAAATGAGCTTCCTCTCTCAACAATCAATTCTCTCTCTCTAGAGTGAATGGGAGAAGATAAGGTTGGTGTAGTGGGAGTAAATGAGTTCCCAACCAACTGATCTAGGTAATAAATTCGGGTTATAGGTGAATTTACCAATTTGCCCTCGCTTTAAATTAAATAGAACAAGGAATCTGGCAGCTCGATTATGCGCGGCGCGCGCCTCATCTGCGCGGCGCGCAGGTACCTGGACAGTAACAGTTTCCCCTTTTTAAATTGTAAAACAAAACCCCAACTTCCGAATCATTTATATTTACATATATACAAGGAATATACGGGTCTTACAGTAAACCTACTGGAAGTGACAAGAAATGATCTAGCTTCAAAGGATCTTGGATGGCTTGAAAGTTCTTGAAGTAGGATCATGACACAAAAACAAGTTCAAGTAAGATTTTTACTCGAATTAAGATAGTTTATAGTTATAGAAATTGAATCAAAGTTTGAATATGAATATTACCTTGAATAAGAAAGATAACCTACTGTATATAACAAAGGTTTCTTGATCTTAGATGATTACTTGGAATGGATTAGAAAGCTTGGAAGTAAATTAGTAAACTTGAGGGGATTTTTGAAGTGTTCTTGAAGTGTTCTTCCTATGATGATTATAGCTTGATTCTTGAAGTGATTTTTGATGAAGATGATGATTAACTACTGGAAAAATACGTTCATAATAGTGTGTGTGTGTTGAGAGAGAATTAGAAAGAGAATTGGAAGTGAAATGGAGTGAATGATGAGTGGTAATTGGTGAGTGGTGAGTAGGGTTAAAAGGAGTCCTAGTTAGTTGACTAGCTCATGGTAGAAGTTAAAATTGATTAGTCATACATGACATAATCAAGAGTGGAATCCCATGCTAGTTCCTATTGGTATATACCCATAGTAAGTACGTTTTGAAGCTGTGTATAATACGGGTAAGAATACGACTAGAATTCTTGATGAAAGAAAAGAATGGGAAAGTAACTGTAACCATTTTCGTTAAGTATGAGTGTTTTGATATATGTCTTGAAGTCTTCCAAAAGTATTTTAATACATCTAAATACACTACATGTATATACATTTTAACTGAGTCGTTAAGTCATCGTTAGTCGTTACATGTAAGTGTTGTTTTGAAACCTTTAAGTTAACGATCTCAATTAATGTTGTTAACCCATTGTTTATTATATCTAATGAGATGTTAAATTATTATATTATCATGATATTATGATATATTAATATATCTTAATATGATATATATACATTTAAATGTCGTTACAACGATAATCGTTACATATATGTCTCGTTTCGAAATCCTTAAGTTAGTAGTCTTGTTTATATGTATATAACTCATTGTTAATATACTTATGGAGATACTTACTTATCATAATCTCATGTTAACCATATGTATATCCATATATATATCGTCATGTCGTTTTTACAAGTTTTAACGTTCGTGAATCGCCGGTCAACTTAGGTGGTCAATTGTCTATATGAAACATATTTCAATTAATCAAGTCTTAACAAGTTTGATTGCTTAACATGTTGGAAACATTTAATCATGTAAATATCAATCTCAATTAATATATATAAACATGGAAAAGTTCGGGTCACTACAGTACCTACCCGTTAAATAAATTTCGTCCCGAAATTTTAAGTTGTTGAAGGTGTTGACGAATCTTCTGGAAATAGATGCGGGTATTTCTTCTTCATCTGATCTTCATGCTCCCAGGTGAACTCGGTTCCTCTACGAGCATTCCATCGAACCTTAACAATTGGTATCTTGTTTTGCTTAAGTCTTTTAACCTCACGATCCATTATTTCGACGGGTTCTTCGATGAATTGGAGTTTTTCGTTGATTTGGATTTCATCTAACGGAATAGTGAGATCTTCTTTAGCAAAACATTTCTTCAAATTCGAGACGTGTAAAGTGTTATGTACAGCCGCGAGTTGTTGAGGTAACTCAAGTCGGTAAGCTATTGGTCCGACACGATCAATAATCTTGAATGGTCCAATATACCTTGGATTTAATTTCCCTCGTTTACCAAATCGAACAACGCCTTTCCAAGGTGCAACTTTAAGCATGACCATCTCTCCAATTTCAAATTCTATATCTTTTCTTTTAATGTCAGCGTAGCTCTTTTGTCGACTTTGGGCGGTTTTCAACCGTTGTTGAATTTGGATGATCTTCTCGGTAGTTTCTTGTATAATCTCCGGACCCGTAATCTGTCTATCCCCCACTTCACTCCAACAAATCGGAGACCTGCACTTTCTACCATAAAGTGCTTCAAACGGCGCCATCTCAATGCTTGAATGGTAGCTGTTGTTGTAGGAAAATTCTGGTAACGGTAGATGTCGATCCCAACTGTTTCCGAAATCAATAACACATGCTCGTAGCATGTCTTCAAGCGTTTGTATCGTCCTTTCGCTCTGCCCATCAGTTTGTGGATGATAGGCAGTACTCATGTCTAGACGAGTTCCTAATGCTTGCTGTAATGTCTGCCAGAATCTTGAAATAAATCTGCCATCCCTATCAGAGATAATAGAGATTGGTATTCCATGTCTGGAGACGACTTCCTTCAAATACAGTCGTGCTAACTTCTCCATCTTGTCATCTTCTCTTATTGGCAGGAAGTGTGCTGATTTGGTGAGACGATCAACTATTACCCAAATAGTATCAAAACCACTTGCAGTCCTTGGCAATTTAGTGATGAAATCCATGGTAATGTTTTCCCATTTCCATTCTGGGATTTCGGGTTGTTGAAGTAGACCTGATGGTTTCTGATGCTCAGCTTTGACCTTAGAACACGTCAAACATTCTCCTACGTATTTAGCAACATCGGCTTTCATACCCGGCCACCAAAAATGTTTCTTGAGATCCTTGTACATCTTCCCCGTTTCAGGATGTATTGAGTATCTGGTTTTATGAGCTTCTCTAAGTACCATTTCTCTCATATCTCCAAATTTTGGTACCCAAATTCTTTCAGCCCTATACCGGGTTCCGTCTTCCTGAATATTAAGATGCTGCTCCGATCCTTTGGGTATTTCATCCTTTAAATTTCCTTCTTTTAAAACTCCTTGGTGCGCCTCCTTTATTTGAGTAGTAAGGTTATTATGAATCATTATATTCATAGATTTTACTCGAATGGGTTCTCTGTCCTTCCTGCTCAAGGCATCGGCTACCACATTTGCCTTCCCCGGGTGGTAACGAATCTCAAAGTCGTAATCATTCAACAATTCAATCCACCTACGCTGCCTCATATTCAGTTGTTTCTGATTAAATATGTGTTGAATACTTTTGTGGTCGGTATATATAATACTTTTGACCCCATATAAGTAGTGCCTCCAAGTCTTTAATGCAAAAACAACCGCGCCTAATTCCAAATCATGCGTCGTATAATTTTGCTCGTGAATCTTCAATTGTCTAGACGCATAAGCAATCACCTTCGTTCGTTGCATTAATACACAACCGAGACCTTGCTTTGATGCGCCACAATAAATCACAAAATCATCATTCCCTTCAGGCAATGACAATATAGGTGCCGTAGTTAGCTTTTTCTTCAATAACTGAAACGCTTTCTCTTGTTCATCCTTCCATTCAAATTTCTTCCCTTTATGCGTTAATACAGTCAAGGGTTTTGCTATTCTGGAAAAGTCTTGGATGAACCTTCTGTAGTAACCAGCTAGTCCTAAAAACTGGCGTATGTGTTTCGGAGTTTTCGGGGTTTCCCACTTTTCAACAGTTTCTATCTTTGCCGGATCCACCTTAATACCTTTTTTGTTCACTATGTGACCGAGGAATTGAACTTCTTCCAACCAAAATGCACACTTTGAAAATTTAGCGTACAATTCTTCCTTCCTCAATACTTCTAACACCTTTCTCAAATGTTCACCGTGTTCTTGGTCATTCTTTGAGTAAATAAGTATGTCATCAATGAAAACAATGACAAACTTGTCAAGGTATGGTCCACACACTCGGTTCATAAGGTCCATGAACACAGCTGGTGCATTAGTTAAACCAAATGGCATGACCATAAACTCGTAATGACCGTAACGTGTTCTGAAAGCAGTCTTTGGAATATCATCTTCTTTCACCCGCATTTGATGATACCCGGAACGTAAGTCAATCTTTGAATAAACAGACGAGCCTTGTAGTTGATCAAATAAGTCGTCGATTCTCGGTAGTGGGTAGCGGTTCTTGATGGTAAGTTTGTTCAACTCTCGGTAGTCGATACACAACCTGAATGTACCATCTTTCTTCTTGACAAACAAAATAGGAGCTCCCCACGGTGATGTGCTTGGTCGAATGAAACCATGCTCTAAAAGTTCTTGTAATTGGCTTTGCAGTTCTTTCATCTCGCTGGGTGCGAGTCTGTAAGGAGCACGAGTTATTGGTGCAGCTCCTGGTACAAGATCTATTTGAAATTCAATGGATCGATGTGGGGGTAATCCCGGTAATTCTTTCGGAAATACATCGGGAAATTCTTTTGCGACGGGAACATCATTGATGCTCTTTTCTTCAGTTTGTACTTTCTCGACGTGTGCTAGAACAGCATAGCAACCTTTTCTTATTAGTTTTTGTGCCTTCAAATTACTAATAAGATGTAGCTTCGTGTTGCCCTTTTCTCCGTACACCATTAAGGGTTTTCCTTTTTCTCGTATAATGCGAATTGCATTTTTGTAACAAACGATCTCTGCTTTCACTTCTTTCAACCAGTCCATACCGATTATCACATCAAAACTCCCTAACTCTACTGGTATCAAGTCAATCTTAAATGTTTCGCTAACCAGTTTAATTTCTCGATTCCGACATATATTATCTGCTGAAATTAATTTACCATTTGCTAATTCGAGTAAAAATTTACTATCCAAAGGCGTCAATGGACAACTTAATTTAGCACAAAAATCTCTACTCATATAGCTTCTATCCGCACCCGAATCAAATAAAACGTAAGCAGATTTATTGTCAATAAGAAACGTACCCGTAATAAGCTCCGGGTCTTTCTGTGCCTCTGCCGCATTAATATTGAAAACTCTTCCGCGGCCTTGTCCATTCGTGTTCTCCTGGTTCGGGCAATTTCTAATAATGTGGCCCGGTTTTCCACATTTATAATAAACTACATTGGCATAACTTGCTCCGACACTACTTGCTCCGCCATTACTCGTTCCGACACCATTTGTTCCTTTCGTTCTATTAACCCCTGGTCCGTAGACCTCACACTTCGTCGCGCTATGACCATTTCTTTTACACTTTTTGCAAAATTTGGTGCAGAACCCCGAGTGATACTTTTCACACCTTTGGCATAGCTGCTTCTGATTGTTGTTATTGTTGCGGTTATTATTGTTGTTGGGATGATTGTTGTAGTTGTTGTTGTTGCTGTTGTTGTTGTTGTTGTTGTTGTTGTTGTTGTTGTTGGGCCGTTTGTTGTAGTTGTGATTGATGTTGTGATTGTTGGGATAATTGTTGCGATTATTGTTGTAATTGCTGTTGTTGTTGTATTGGTGATTCTTATCACCGTTTTCCTCCCACTTTCTTTTGACTTGCTTCACATTGGCCTCTTCAGCAGTCTGTTCTTTAATTCTTTCTTCAATCTGGTTCACTAGTTTGTGAGCCATTCTACATGCCTGTTGTATGGAGGCGGGCTCGTGTGAACTTATATCTTCTTGGATTCTTTCCGGTAATCCTTTCACAAACGCGTCGATCTTCTCTTCCTCATCTTCGAATGCTCCCGGACACAATTGGCACAATTCTGTGAATCGTCTTTCGTACGTGGTAATATCAAATCCTTGGGTTCGTAACCCTCTAAGTTCTGTCTTGAGCTTATTGACCTCGGTTCTGGGACGGTACTTCTCGTTCATCAAGTGCTTGAATGCTGACCACGGTAGTGCGTACGCATCGTCTAGTCCCACTTGCTCTAGATAGGTATTCCACCATGTTAACGCAGAACCTATGAAGGTATGCGTAGCGTACTTTACTTTGTCCTCTTCAGTACACTTACTTATGGCAAACACCGATTCGACCTTCTCGGTCCACCGTTTCAATCCGATCGGTCCTTCGGTTCCATCAAATTCCAAAGGTTTGCAGGCAGTGAATTCTTTGTAGGTGCATCCTACACGATTTCCTGTACTGCTAGATCCAAGGTTATTGTTGGTATGTAGCGCAGCCTGTACTGCGGCTATGTTTGAAGCTAGAAAAGTACGGAATTCCTCTTCATTCATATTCACGGTGTGTCGAGTAGTCGGTGCCATTTCCTTCAAAATAGTCAAATGGAACAAGTTAATCATACAGAATATTAAGAGTAGTTAATAGTATTTCGTAGCATAATATGAACTCATTTATAAAAGCTTTTTCTTCATATTAGCGTTTTATAAGTTTAAATTCGGGTAGTACCTACCCGTTAAGTTCATACTTAGTAGCTAATATACAACTCAACTACTACAATTCTATATGAAAAACTGATTATAATAATATTTCGCGTTCAAACTTTTATACAATATTTTACAAACTTACAATACCGCTTATTTTACATAAAGCATGAAATATAGCACACAATAACTTTGATACAAGATAGTTGTGAAGATAATTCTAGCTAGTACACAAGTCGTTCAACAAAGGCAATAAAGACACGTAATTCATACGTCCAGAAACAAGTCATGCATTCTGGTTTTACTAGGACTACTTCCCATCCTTGGTCTTGTGGAACATAACCGTTATGGCCGTTGATAAGACAGCGTGTTGTAACGTCGTCAAAGGGATGAGGGTTACGTAATGTCCAACAGTCCCGTAACAATCTAAAAACCTCATTTCTTACCCCAATTACCGACTCCGTCACTTGTGGGAACGTTTTGTTTAATAGTTGTAGGCCGATGTTCTTGTTCTCACTTTGGTGAGAAGCGAACATTACTAATCCGTAAGCATAACATGCTTCTTTATGTTGCATGTTAGCCGCTTTTTCTAAATCACGAAGTCCAATATTCGGATATATTGAGTCAAAATAATTTCTTAACCCATTGTGTAAAATAGCATTTGGGTTCCCCGCAATATATGCGTCAAAGTAAACACATCGTAACTTATGGATTTCCCAATGTGATATCCCCCGTCTTTCGAACGAAAGCCTTTTATAAACCAAGGCATTCTTGGAACGTTCTTCGAATGTCTTACAAACTGATCTCGCCTTAAATAGTTGTGCCGAAGAATTCTGACCGACTCTAGACAAGATTTCATCAATCATGTCTCCGGGTAGGTCTCTTAAAATATTGGGTTGTCTATCCATTTTGTGTTTTTATACTGTAAAATAGACAAGAGTTAGATTCATAAAAAAAAATAAAAAAAAATAAAAAATAAAAATAAATACTTATTAATACAAGCAATTTTTACATATATCATAAAGCATAAGCACACTATATTACATATATTACACCACACGAATACAACTATCTTATTCCGACTCGCTTGTTTCTTCTTCTTCGGTTTTGGTTCGTTTTTCCAAGTTTCTAGGGATATATGATGTTCCCCTAATACGAGCCGTCGTTTTCCACATTGGTTTAGAAAAACCTGGTGGTTTAGAGGTTCCCGGGTCATTGTTACAACTTAAGGACTTCGGGGGTTGACGATACATATAAAGTTCATCGGGGTTGGAATTAGATTTCTCTATTTTTATGCCCTTTCCCTTATTATTTTCTTTTGCCTTTTTAAATTCAGTTGGGGTAATTTCTATAACATCATCGGAATTCTCGTCAGAATCCGATTCATCGGAGAATTGGTAATCCTCCCAATATTTTGCTTCCTTAGCGGAAACACCATTGACCATAATTAACCTTGGTCGGTTGGTTGAGGATTTTCTTTTACTTAACCGTTTTATTATTTCCCCCACCGGTTCTATTTCTTCATCCGGTTCTGATTCTTCTTCCGGTTCCGATTCTTCTTCTGGTTCCGACTCTTCTTCCGGTTCCTCTTCGGGAACTTGTGAATCAGTCCACGAATCATTCCAATTTACATTTGACTCTTCATTATTATTAGGTGAGTCAATGGGACTTGTTCTAGAGGTAGACATCTATCACATAATATCAAACGCGTTAAGAGATTAATATATCACATAATATTCACATGTTAAAAATATATAGTTTCCAACAAAATTTGTTAAGCAATCATTTTTCAAGTAAACACGGTCGAAGTCCAGACTCACTAATGCATCCTAACAAACTCGATAAGACACACTAATGCAAAATTCTGGTTCTCTAAGACCAACGCTCGGATACCAACTGAAATGTCCCGTTCTTATTGATTAAAAACGTTCCATATTAATTGATTTCGTTGCGAGGTTTTGACCTCTATATGAGATGTTTTTCAAAGACTGCATTCATTTTTAAAACAAACCAAAACCTTTATTTCATAAATAAATGTTTAAAAAGCTTTACGTAGATTATCAAATAATGATAATCTAAAATATCCTGTTTACACACGACCATTACATAATGGTTTACAATACAAATATGTTACATCGAAATCAGTTTCTTGAATGCAGTTTTTACACAATATCATACAAACATGGACTCCAAATCTTGTCCTTATTTTAGTATGCAACAGCGGAAGCTCTTAATATTCACCTGAGAATAAACATGCTTTAAACGTCAACAAAAATGTTGGTGAGTTATAGGTTTAACCTATATATATCAAATCGTAATAATAGACCACAAGATTTCATATTTCAATACACATCCCATACATAGAGATAAAAATCATTCATATGGTGAACAGCTGGTAACCAACATTAACAAGATGCATATATAAGAATATCCCCATCATTCCGGGACACCCTTCGGATATGATATAAATTTCGAAGTACTAAAGCATCCGGTACTTTGGATGGGGTTTGTTAGGCCCAATAGATCTATCTTTAGGATTCGCGTCAATTAGGGTGTCTGTTCCCTAATTCTTAGATTACCAGACTTAATAAAAAGGGGCATATTCGATTTCGATAATTCAACCATAGAATGTAGTTTCACGTACTTGTGTCTATTTTGTAAATCATTTATAAAACCTGCATGTATTCTCATCCCAAAATATTAGATTTTAAAAGTGGGACTATAACTCACTTTCACAGATTTTTACTTCGTCGAGAAGTAAGACTTGGCCACTGTTGATTCACGAACCTATAACAATATATACATATATATTAAAGTATGTTCAAAATATATTTACAACACTTTTAATATATTTTGATGTTTTAAGTTTATTAAGTCAGCTGTCCTCGTTAGTAACCTAAAACTAGTTGTCCACAGTTAGATGTACAGAAATAAATCGATAAATATTATCTTGAATCAATCCACGACCCAGTGTATACGTATCTCAGTATTGATCACAACTCAAACTATATATATTTTGGAATCAACCTCAACCCTGTATAGCTAACTCCAACATTCACATATAGAGTGTCTATGGTTGTTCCGAAATATATATAGATGTGTCGACATGATAGGTCGAAACATTGTATACGTGTCTATGGTATCTCAAGATTACATAATATACAATACAAGTTGATTAAATTATGGTTGGAATAGATTTGTTACCAATTTTCACGTAGCTAAAATGAGAAAAATTATCCAATCTTGTTTTACCCATAACTTCTTCATTTTAAATCCGTTTTGAGTGAATCAAATTGCTATAGTTTCATATTGAACTCTATTTTATGAATCTAAACAGAAAAAGTATAGGTTTATAGTCGGAAAAATAAGTTACAAGTCGTTTTTGTAAAGGTAGTCATTTCAGTCGAAAGAACGACGTCTAGATGACCATTTTACAAAACATACTTCCACTTTGAGTTTAACCATAATTTTTGGATATAGTTTCATGTTCATAATAAAAATCATTTTCTCAGAATAACAACTTTTAAATCAAAGTTTATCATAGTTTTTAATTAACTAACCCAAAACAGCCCTCGGTGTTACTACGACGGCGTAAATCCGGTTTTACGCTGTTTTTCGTGTTTCCAGGTTTTAAATCATTAATTTAGCATATCATATAGATATAGAACATGTGTTTAGTTAATTTTAAAAGTCAAGTTAGAAGGATTAACTTTTGTTTGCGAACAAGTTTAGAATTAACTAAACTATGTTCTAGTGATTACGAGTTTAAACCTTCGAATAAGATAGTTTTATATATATGAATCGAATGATGTTATGAACATCATTACTACCTCAAGTTTAGTAGGTAAACCTACTGGAAGTGACAAGAAATGATCTAGCTTCAAAGGATCTTGGATGGCTTGAAAGTTCTTGAAGTAGGATCATGACACAAAAACAAGTTCAAGTAAGATTTTTACTCGAATTAAGATAGTTTATAGTTATAGAAATTGAATCAAAGTTTGAATATGAATATTACCTTGAATAAGAAAGATAACCTACTGTATATAACAAAGGTTTCTTGATCTTAGATGATTACTTGGAATGGATTAGAAAGCATGGAAGTAAATTAGTAAACTTGAAGGGATTTTTGAAGTGTTCTTGAAGTGTTCTTCCTATGATGATTATAGCTTGATTCTTGAAGTGATTTTTGATGAAGATGATGATTAACTACTGGAAAAATACGTTCATAATAGTGTGTGTGTGTTGAGAGAGAATTAGAAAGAGAATTGAAAGTGAAATGGAGTGAATGATGAGTGGTAATTGGTGAGTGGTGAGTGGGGTTAAAAGGAGTCCTAGTTAGTTGACTAGCTCATGGTAGAAGTTAAAATTGATTAGTCATACATGACATAATCAAGAGTGGAATCCCATGCTAGTTCCTATTGGTATATACCCATAGTAAGTACGTTTTGAAGCTGTGTATAATACGGGTAAGAATACGACTAGAATTCTTGATGAAAGAAAAGAATGGGAAAGTAACTGTAACCATTTTCGTTAAGTATGAGTGTTTTGATATATGTCTTGAAGTCTTCCAAAAGTATTTTAATACATCTAAATACACTACATGTATATACATTTTAACTGAGTCGTTAAGTCATCGTTAGTCGTTACATGTAAGTGTTGTTTTGAAACCTTTAAGTTAACGATCTCAATTAATGTTGTTAACCCATTGTTTATTATATCTAATGAGATGTTAAATTATTATATTATCATGATATTATGATATATTAATATATCTTAATATGATATATATACATTTAAATGTCGTTACAACGATAATCGTTACATATATGTCTCGTTTCGAAATCCTTAAGTTAGTAGTCTTGTTTATATGTATATAACTCATTGTTAATATACTTATGGAGATACTTACTTATCATAATCTCATGTTAACCATATGTATATCCATATATATATATCGTCATGTCGTTTTTACAAGTTTTAACGTTCGTGAATCGCCGGTCAACTTTGGTGGTCAATTGTCTATATGAAACATATTTCAATTAATCAAGTCTTAACAAGTTTGATTGCTTAACATGTTGGAAACATTTAATCATGTAAATATCAATCTCAATTAATATATATAAACATGGAAAAGTTAGGGTCACTACACTTATGAAGATCAAGTGAACCAGTAGAAGAACCAGCACAACTAGTAGTAGCATACAACACTTAGACGAATTATGCTCCATTACAAGAATAATTCTTTTCTGTGTGGTCTACATCAACTATAATATTCAACAGAAGTCGAAGACAAAGTTGAACAGAAAAGGACACGTGTAGGCGGCTGACAAGTGACCTTACAAGACCACGTGGGAATGCAGAAGTGTAATGCATGTGCAGAGATGTGCTAATACTTTGTCAACGCCTAGGGAACCCAATATTCTATTTGTTTATTCAAATTGTGGTGCCAAACCGAATTGGGGAGTTCCTGCAAATAGCTACCAAAGAGGAAAGAAAGAGAGCACGCTCTCTGATGATGTTGTCTACACAAGTACAGCCATTCTATGTACCACAATAGATCAATTATATGGATAATAGGAGTCCTTTAAATTGATGTTTCCACTATTGTAAAATTTAGTGGTGTGAGTTTATCAAATAGAGTCCAAACTTGTAAAAGCTTTAAGATATCCTCTTTAGCTATACTTAGGTGTAATGTGTATCAACCAACTATTTATTCTACCATTGTACGGTTGTGATTCTTTGAGATTTATATATAAATAAAAGAATAACGTTAAAAATTACCCAAGGCTCTTATTTAATTATCTATTTAAGTACACTTAACTGTTATACAACTTGTTGAAACAAAAAGAATTGTATTCACCCCCTCTACAATACTCCTGTTGTTATCTAAGGGACCAATATTACAGCTTAAGTCTTTAGATTAGTTAATTTAATTAGCCACATTCTAGAGGTCTACAGTGAAAGGAAACCCTACTCTTGTGTAATCTGGATTGTTGTGTCCACTAAAGAGAACTCTTGGTGAACCGGTAAGTTAAATTGCATTTGAGTGACCTTAGAACATCCAACATTGTAAAGAGAGCCTAGGTGGACATATTTCCATCACTTGATTTTATCTATCTTATTTCCGTTTTATTAATATAAAACACCAAAAACACTGTCTTTAAGTTTGAAACTGTCTTTGATTCGGGTAATCGTTAAATAGCCAAAAAAAATTATTCGTACTTTCCTTTATTTTGTTTGTTTATTTAATTACTTTTAATTAAATAATCTTGAATTGCTTTAACACAGCTTTGGAACGATAACTTGATTTTATCATAATCTAAACGACTACACGATCGGGTACACTGCCTGTGAGTGTGTGTAATTCTAAACGGTAATTCTTCTTAGAAATAATAGACACGATTTTACACATCACTGGCAACTATCAACAATTGACGAAAAACACCCCTCATATAAGGGCCGATCGGTTTGGGGAGGAAAAGGGCATCTAAAAATTTTATTTTCCTTATTTTGGTCACTAACATGTAAAAGCACGTCGGTTACAAGTTTCAGAAATGTAAATCAAATGCCAAAACACTACGCGATAACTATAACAAACAAATAATAATAATCCACAATAAGTATTACAAATAATAATTATTAAAATATAATCTGACATAGAAATGCCTTTGGATAAATCGAATTCTTAAAAAGTCTCAAAAGACATAATCGGTTTGAAAACCGAAATGGCTTTTAAAATAAAATACACCGTGACATGTAAACACATAATATAACATAAATGTTAAAATTATGTTTTTTTAATTAATATTGAAGTATTATAATCATGTCGAAACCATATATATAAATATAAAATAATAACGTACGAATACACAAGTATCAGTTAACGACGTCAAAGAATTAACGTTAAACAGTTAACGGAAAAGAGGAGGGTTGTTACCGTCACAGTCATTACTCAAAAATCCAATAACAAGAATATGCTCTCCATAAGCCTGTTAAGGAAGTTGCAAGTTCTTGCAGGATTCAAAGAGATCGGCATCACATTTTAATAGAGGGCAACAACGATCAATCCTAGCTTTCCTCTATAAAAATGGTGTGTCATACTTAAAGGCATATCAACACAATTTATGCCACTCAGTTTGACGAAAGATATTTCTAAATATCTTAACGCTGGGAATTAGGGCAGCACCAGCAAAGTACATTTCAAACAAAGTAATGAAACGAACAGCGTAAGGATGAAAGCGACCAAGATGAATGCCATTAAAATCCAGAATTGTAGCAAAAAAACATAAAGGATAACAAATGTTTGAAATTTCTAAGGGCCCAAGATAAATGGCAAACATTCTGAGATATGCTTCATTTACTTTGCTAGAAATAAGTCTAACGTTATGACCTTTAGGAATGGGAGTTAGCTTTTTGGGAGCACTAATTAACTCTAAGAAAAAGAATTTGCTTGAAGGATACGCGAAATATTAATAATTAACAAAAAAGGTAGATGAAGATACCGGAAAAGTAAATGAAGCATATATATGGCAGTGAGCCAACGTGGGGGGCTTTATGGGCCATATTACACGTGTCAAAACTTTTAGGAAAAATAGTGTAGTCATGGAATATAGAATGATTGCGAAATAGGGATTATTGGTAGAAGAAAAAGTAGTGCATTCAATGCACGTCGAATCATCAAAATTAGCGAGAAAGGATTTTAATTATAAGTTGGGAAAAGTAACTGTCAACTAGCATTAGCAAACTAGGGGACTTAATGCTACGCCCCAAGATCCGTTTCATATAATCTTCAATTTTATAAGATTATTACTTGTTTTGCAGACCGACAGGAGTCATAAATACAGACGAAACCGATATGAAGGGAGCATAATTAAAGGAAGAGATAAAAGAATGCTTATAGACGAAAAAGCAGGCAACGTAAGAAGAATGCATGATAGTAGAATTTTTGATAAGTTATAAATAGGGATCGTCGGATGGAAAGTGTCTAGATAGAAGATGTCATGAAGAAACACTTGGAGAAGAATCTAGACAGTGACACACGAGTCGAGCGTCTGTGCCACATCAGCCCGTGAATTCAAAAAAGTTTGTTACGTCAGTATGTTACAACCATGAAAGGGACATATGTCATGTCAGCAATTCCTCTAACAAACTTTTTCGTCTATAAATATACTCACTGGGTCATTCATTTCAACAACCTCAAGGACTGTAAACTTACTCTGCCAAAATTACTCCTCGAATCAGAGTTAACTCATTTTCTGATTGAATTCCGATCAACATCAGAGTTCAATCGTTTCAGATATTAATTAGTCAATCTAATTGAGTAGATTAATCCGATCGATTGTTGTACACATTCTAGAATCCAATTATCGATCGGATTTGCACGAAGCCGGAGGCAAAACAATCAATCAAATCCCCTTTTCCTAAAGATTAAGCACTCAAATATCTATCTATTTTTCTATCTAACATCTGTTTTAGGTTTGATCACAAAGCCATAAATCACCCTCGGAGACTCGATCATCAGATCACTCTATCTCTAAGTGAGCTTTGACGTACGTCACATGCGTAGGAAGATATGTATAAAAGACATACTAGAATTAGTATTACTTAAGTTTATTATTTAAAGTTTTAAAGATTCGTAAGTTTCCAGTACATTACGCTTTGTCTCTCTATATTAATCTCGATCGTTTACTAAATCAAAACTAAATTGATTTCACATTATTAATTTTCAGAAACAATAAATAAAACAACCCATTTAAGAAACAAAATAAATCAGCAACATTTTATCAATCTTTATATCTACATGGACCATATATACATATAACACATTTTTTAACTAATTCAGAATCATATCCCATCTTATCTTATCTTATTTACCAATATATAAGAATCTTTAATACCCAAAACAGCACTTGATCAGTTATTGAACTGAATCAAGATCAACATCAACGAATTATATGGATTTTAATATATAGGTGTGTTTATGTATATCTTTCTTGGTGTCTAGCCGTGTGCAAGTTTGTTTTGGCAAGTATAAATTGTTGTTGGGCCTGCAGCATATATCTTTTTTTAAACTCATGATTACTGAATCATACTAGATATAGAAAATTAATTAATAACCAAAGTATTAAATGCACGAAACTCATTCAAACGTACATGGTACATTCATGTAAGCGTAAGATACAAGGCGGAAGTATGGACAAAATTTTTAGGGGTCAAAATAGTTTAATTTGTAAATTCTACTTTTAACAAAAAAAACGTGTATTTGGTTAAGTAAGCACATATAAAGTCAGTAAACGATTTTAATTTGTATTAACTTCTTGTTTGTTCTCAAAACTTATTACAGCCCGTTGATTAACATAAAAAAGTTGTTCTTAAAAGGATATGATTAAGTATTGCATATCTGCTATTCTCATTTTTTCCCCACTGTTGACTATTTAAGTACGTTGGTTTTATATACACAATATATTCAAATACTAATACAGATAATAACTAGTGAAATGACCCGTGGAACCACGGGTTTGTTTAAACAAAACAGTTTAATGATATGTTTTAAGTATTAAGTGAACGTAAATTCTAAAGTTATTTAGTTTAACGACCCGTAGAACTACATAGTCCGATAAAGAAACTCGACAGCTGAACATTTCATTAAACACCTAAAATGCATATTAAACAATCTACATCCAATCATAAATGATAATATCGATTGCCATTTTATTTTAAAAGTGTAAATTAAAATTTAAATTTAGAATTAGTTTCCTTTTGCCTATCTTTTATATCTTCTCGTACTCAATTCAAAATAATTAATTACAATAATTTAAAATTATTTAATTTTAATAATTAAAATAATTATTAATAAGATTTAATAATAATTAATTAATAAAATTTAATTTTAATTCACCATGCTTAGATTTTTTTCTTTTTCATTTTTTTAACAAAGAAATTAGCCTAATAATGGTATCATCATTATAAGATTTTAATATTAACTATAGATAATAATAATAATAATAATAATAATAATAATAATAATAATAATAATAATAATAATAATAATAATAATAATAATAATAGTTCATGACCTATACACCTCCCTCAATATTGCATCACTTTGAAAATAAATCCCTTTCCCATTACAAAATAAATTAATTTATAAAATAATAAATGAAGTAAATAATTTAGAATTGAAGGACCCAAACAAAAGGTTTACTCGGATATCAAATTGTCCGAGGAACCTTAGATGCTGTCAAACAGTCAAAGTAAGGATCGTTAATAAGGATGTTTTAAGAGTGCTCCCATCGTTTCCATTCAGACGGTTGCTGTAGCGACCCGACAAAATCGTCATTGACGGCGCCGTCTACTTAGGTCCCGTTACGTGGTCATAAGTCTTTAAAACAAAGTTTGACCAAAAGTATGTCGCATTCATTTCAAAAGTAAGGATGTTTCAAGGTTTACAAGGTAGTTCGACAACTAGTTACATTACAATATTTAAAGTACAATTGAAACATATGCGACACAATTTAAGAATAAGTCAAAAGACGCTCCACGTATGCATGTATACTCAACATCCAAGCAAATATCAAAAAGTATAGTGCGGAAGCATGTATCACCTAGTATTCAAGGACCTGAGAAAAACATAGAAAAATCTATCAACGAAAACGTTGGTGAAATCATAGGCATATGTATAAAGTATGTTTTGAACCACAAGATTTTGTATAAACCGATTATCAAGCGTATACATCTCAAAAGATGTGTTTGTATCACGAGCATCCAATTATCAAAGCTTAACTGAATTTTACCTCTGTATATAGTGTTAGAACCTACACTATTCAGATAAAATTATATTTCATTCGCTAACGGTAGCGAACCGTCAGAACGAGGGTTCGTTAAACCCGTATGGCCACACAACATAAGTTCACGCTTACACCCTACAAGTGTAACTGATGATAATTGGAATTGAGGATTTTTTTTCTAACTCGTATGTATCTTTGCTTTCATATTTGTGTTCAAAGTATAAAAGTATAAATCGTTTATGTTTTTCTCATCCCACGTAAAAGTATAAAAGAGTAAAAGTGGGACTATGATCTCACCTTGAGTGCAAGCGTATAAAAGTACTTCGCAAGTAAACGTGTGCAAGAACGAATGCTAGTCTTGACCTAAACAAGTAGGTCATATCAATAATGGTAAACGCGATTGGTCAAAGTGTTCAATTAGTCCTATGGCTCATTACGACTCGATTATAAAGCATGTGAATCAAGTTGTCAAGTTTCATGCGAGAATCAAGTATGCAAGAAGATTAGAACGGTTTAAAAAAAAGTATTGGTTAAGTTTGGACAAAAGTCAACTTTAGTCAAGTCAAAGTCAACGAAAAAGTCAACACGTTCGGGTCGGGTCCCGAACTATTTTTCTGAGGTTTTTATTCATATATAAGCATGTTAGAACAAGTTACATGTGAATCGGAGGTGCATAGCATAGCAAACATTTTTCGAAAAAGTGTCATGGTGATCAGCCGCTGAACACGGCTTATGTCGCGCCGCGACATGGAATGGTCGCGTCGCGGTAATTAACTGGAGCTGGTGCCTGGCTCGTTTCAAAAGTCTAAGTCCCAAACCAAATTTCATTCAAACACATTTAACGAACCGTAAACATTTAAGGCACGTATCTTATATCGTTGGAAAGGTAATTTGACGAGGAACACAACTAAACACATTTTATTAATCAAAATTATCATTTGCAATAATCGAATTTCCAAATTGAATGATCAGTTAATGCCCATCATTAATGCTTCAAATTCATAAATGCACATTTATGATTCAGAAATTAAATGCACACATATGATACGCCGTTTCGTAGGTAATTATGCATACAATACAACTAAATACTTACAAACCACATTGCAAAGCATTCAATGCATCAAAAACCCATTTTACTTCTACCAAAACCTAACTCAAAATCATAAATTTAGCAATTTTGTTTATGGAGTCTTTCTAAGTCAACCTACACATCAAATTGAAGCTAGTGATGCTAGTAACACATTTAATACATGCACTTTTAACATCTAACAACATTTAGGCAAAAAAAAAACTCAAGATTAAATACACCCATTCATCAAGTTCATGCTAGTTACTTAAAATAACAAGATCGAGCATATAAATCACATATTCATGTTAGACTTGAGCCATAGACACTAATTAACACTTTTATAAGTCAAAATTATCAAGAACACAAAATCTAGTGATTTTAAAAAGTTACCCGAATGCAATAAAGTTGGTATGAATTCGAAGAGGAAGATGCAAGGATTCCGAATATGTAATTTATTTTGGTTGATGCTTGCTAGATCGAAAATAGATGATGAATCTTTAAGTTGGTTGTTTGAGAGAGAAGTTGAAAGTAAGAGAGAAAGTGAAAGATGAATGAATGGAGGAGGATGGAGTTGACTAGTTGACCTAGTCATCTCTTTGTCCTCTTAGCAAGTTTAGTCGCTCAAGTTTGATTCGGGTGCGTGAAAAACCTAAACAAAATATTTTAAAACGCGTATTAACGGGAGATGTTATAATTATATAACGGACTTTAAAATAGTATAACGGAAAGTAAACGAAAAAAGACGGGATGTTACAGTTGCCCAAGCCACCGCCCACCTGGCGCCGATGGCAGCAGGCCGCCCAGGTAGCCGCCCAGATCCTCGCCCACCTCATCGTTCTGCTGCTCATGCTTTGTAATCAGAATGTTGGACGGACACTACTACATTCCGGCTCTTTTAGACGTGTGGAAAAAGCCTTTTAGACGTGTTGAACAACACGTCTACATGTGACGGCTCCAATTGAGTGTACTCATATAGTGCGGTTCAAGGAACCGCTCTAAAAACTAATAATTAGACGTGTTGTCAAATCGTTAGATTAGGTTGTTCCATTTATGTCTTTTAGACGTGTTCTGTTATCTACAATTAGACGTGTTCCGTTAGTTTCAATTAGACGTGTTCCGTTAGTTGCAATTAAAGGTGTTCCGTTAGTTACTATTAGACGTGTTCATGTATATTCCGTTAGTCACTATTAGACGTGTTCATCTAGATGCAATTAGACGTGTTCATCTAGTTGCAATTAGATGTGTTCATGTAGTTGCAATTAGACGTGTTCATCTATTTGCAATTAGACGTGTTCCGGGATATTTTTATAAACCCGCCAAAAATTTTAAAATATTTAAAAATTTAAAAATTAAATATTTCAAATTGCCACCAAATATAACAGACTTCTGCAAGTAGACGTGTTGTATTATAACAAAAATTTAAAAAACAATTAGACATGTTGAATTGGTTGTGCTAGTAGACGTGTTGAATTGCATAACTGATAAATACTGGTAAATGTAATAGATCAACAAGAATAAAACAATAATTAATTTTATTAATAAAGAAAACCCAAATATACATATAAATTATCTTCATAGCATTTACAAATGAAAAAAGTCATAAATCTAAATCATCTAGTTATTAAACTTTCAAACCTGTAACAATAAACAAATAGATCACCACCTATACTACAATATACTACCCTATACTACAATATACTAAAAAATCCATCTGCTCTAAAGCAAAGCAGCCTGCAGCCTGCAGTTTATTTTTTGTTCAAAGCAAATCAAAGCTGCCTATAGTTTATTTTTATATACTCCATTTCAAAGCAAATCATCCTGCAGCTAAAAAAATCCACTTGCTCTTCAAAAAATCCCTTGATTTGGTTTACCTGTTTTGAAAGAAAAGTATTTTGAACATGCATGAATATATGGACTTTAACAATAATACCAAATCTCCAAGACCGTTGACACGCAATATCATATCACACAAAGGTTACACATACCAGACATCAAAAAGGAGACCAAAAATGTCATTGTTCCATAATATTGTCGAGATCGATTGTAGATAAACAACGTTCATCCCATGAAAGCTGTAAATTTTAAATATGTATATAAATATACATATATACATATACATATAAAATATAAGCTTTTTGTAACATATACCTAAAGATAAAATTTAATAATTCATAACTTAAAATACTTACTTCGTCAATATTAATAACTTCCTTTTTCATAAGACTACTTACGATCGAATGCATCCAAGTGAGCACATAATATCCACACTCCCAACTGCCGGGTTGTTGATTACACTGCATTATAACCACACGTTTATACACATGTATTAATTTAACATGTAACACGTAACATTAACATGAACATGAAAACATGGATGAACAACTTGGAGGACTATTTGTAGACAGCTAGGATGACTAACCTTAACTACATTTCATTGCAAAGGACCCCAAGCCTTATTCAAAATTAGACAAATAAAAGAACAAATGATATTGTCTAATGTGACATAGTTTAAATGTAATTAAGATTTAAATTAACAACTATTATTAATTTAGAAATAAGTCTTACTGTGTTATACATTCTGTGATCAGATAATCATCTTTCGTCTTCTTTTGATTCCTATTTACTAAATCAAGTATAATTCCTTTGTACTCAGTGTGAGATACAAAAACCAACACCCAATGGCCACTGGAAAATTAAAATACACTCGTTAGACGATAACATTTTTGTAAGCAATAATATATAAGGAATGATTACATACTTCTGATTATATGTTGCGAAGAAAGACTGTTAAGGAGAGTTGAAGGCGGTCCTCAAGTACTTTATTACATCATTTTTGTCTGATTTAATCAATGATCCTTGTATTAAATAAGGGTTCATTAACCCATATGGTTTGGTAAAAGCTACTTTCATAAAAGTGTGTAGACCCCTAATATGCGGAAAAAATAAAAAAAAATAACATGTCAGCTCAAAACCTGAAAACTATAGTCAAACGTGCATATTAATTGATAAATGCACTTATAGCATGAAGGAAAAAATGATGCTGCAATCCAGGAAACCCCTTGTCCAAAGTGTGATGATGTCATCAGCATCAATAGTACTTACGCACTCATCGGGTGTGCCAAAAACTCCTGGAGTTGCATTAAGAGTGAAACCGGCGGTAGGATCTTCTCGACTCATCCATCTAGTATGCGCAGATTGTACACATGAGCTGTTGGGTAGGAGATGTTCCATCGAAAGCAGCTTACTATACAATTATTCTCTCTTTTTTTAATAGGAAATATTAAAAAAAAAAATACTCCGTAATAAGCTACCTGACCTGGCCCATTTAGAAAAAACTAATTAATGGCAAAAATGATCCGGTATTTAAAAATATCTGTTTAAAAAAAAGTATATTAAATATACATTTAGAGAAAAAATATCCCTCACCTTCTCAAGTACCTCATACGGAGTATCTCTTCACCTGCCACCATCTCTGTACTTGCAATAGTGATCAACTACAACCATATCCCGCCATGTCTGTAAGAATTTTATATTATGATATGTAAATTATGTTCGTATTTAATAGTTGACGTTGATGTTTGGTAAATAACTACCGTAATCGCATACAATTATCATTCGATGTCTAGGTTCTTTAATCTTGTTTAGTAATGGAACATTGTAGTTTACAAAAACTAATTTGTCCAATTCAAGTGTGATTGTATTTGAAGTTGCGCGTCACAAGTAACAACCTTAAAAGATGGTTCACTTATCAAGGTAAATTGTATGTATTTGGCTTTTTCAATGTAGTATATGTACAAAATTTTCTAATGAAATATCTGGTTTAAATGAGTCTATTGTTCCATCAGTGGTAAATTCTTAAAATTGCATTTAGTTGCAATTTTGTAATCAAAAGAAATGCAAGAAAAGGTAAATATTAATAAATTTCATTATTCATTAACAAACATTAGCATATCCAAATGTATACTATCCATTCAGCTATTATATATATAGGGAGAATTGCTGAATAATAGAGTAATACATTACAAAATATACATGGTATAAGTGCTACTCAAAAGATGGAAGCTGAGCAACAACATCCTAATTACATCTATTCTGCTATATGATAGAAATTTGCAGAATAATACAGCACTTATACACCAAAAGTAATTAACTAAAATTGTTTAAATTAACATATTAAAGATAAAAGCTTCGTTCCTCCAGATTGTACGTGAGTTCATAATATTGACCAGGAATCAGGCCATTGATGTGCGGTACCCTGGAAAATCGTACGTAACTGCCAAATTTGGTTTTTTCTTCCCTTTCTCATGTTTTAACCGCCACTTGAATTCATCACCTTGATGAATAAAGCAATTCACATAACACCCACTCCTCAGTCCTGGAAGTCCAATAAACTCCTTTGGAAGACGCTAACGAAAAAGAAATTACATATTTAGCCTAAGGATTAACCAAATTGTTATTCTATAATGATGAAGCATAAAAAGTTGATATGTAAAAAGATAAGACAAGTAATGTACCACCATTTATCAGTTGAAGACTGTTAAACTTTAAAAAGATAAGATAAGTAGCGTACCAACAATTTACCAGACGGTATTTGGATAATAATAACACATTCAGGATTTAGATGTTGTTGAGGCATTGGTTCATCTTCTGATGTATCACTGTCGGTATCACTGTCTGAACTGTCATCAATATAAATGATTTCAGGATTGGATTGGGAAGTTGATCCTCTTTCCCAGTTAGTAGAAACATCAATGTCCATCAGCTGAAAAGTTAATGGACAACCCTTTTCAACACCACGGTGGTCATAAATTACCAGCTCAAGACTTTCCAAATTAGTTGCATAAAAGATCATACGATCACAAGATGCCAATTTAAGTTCTCTAAGCAACTAAGGCCATCCTTCCCACATGAATAACTCGTCTTCAATTGAGATTGTGCGTACCCTTTTCTTATACCATCTATGAAAGTGAACGAACATTTCTTGTTTGGGTCCAGAGTTTCCATAAGTTGTTGTTAACCATTCCTTTGGCAGTATCTACATCCAATCAAAAATAATGTTATTTTTGTTAAAGAAATATAAAACTTATTTGTTAAGATAATAATCATGTACACATACTAAATGTGTGTTATATATGCGATCACGAAAAATGATTTAACGCCCCGTCAAAGTACACTTGACGACCATCGTTATCTTGGTAGCTCAGCTTGATCATAACTCTATATGAATTTGATTAATAACCTTGCATTCTTTATTTAAAAATGATTTCCTATAAAGGATATCTGCCAAAATATATAAGTTTAGAAAAACCATACATAAATATTTAATCAAAAGTTGACCCAAACAAAGTCAACAAACACCCACAATTTAATGTATCAAAATAGAATGCAAGTTAATGTTTAACAAAAGCTACTATCATAAATATGCAGACTCTCTAAGCACAGCGGAAGCAATCAATCATGAACCTGAGAATAAAACATGCGAGTAACTGTCAACAAAAATGTTGAGTGAATTATAGGTTTAAATAAACGTATAAACTTTAGACTACAAGATTTAAAATGTTAGAAAACATTAAAATATTATTCCATTATCTATGAGTCACCTGGTAACCACTTAACCATTTCCATACCCTTACCAAACACAATATATACACTGAACAGGTGTATCTTCAAAAAAATACGAAGTACTAATACATTCCGATTATAAATTGCTAGCGCGACTAGCTCGAAATGGGGTTGTCAAACCCGATAGATCTATCCATAGGATTCGCGTTCACCAGTAGAAACCAGTGATTACAGTTACCAGACTAAGAAATATTTTTGTTCAACTCATAATGAATAATTTAAATTTAATTGCCACTTGTGTCTAAACGTAAAATAAAAATGCATGTAATCACATTTCAAAAATACTTTAAAAAGTATGACAAACAGGACTATAACTCACCTTAACGTAAACGAAGTAATAACAGAGAAATGTGAACCGCAGAAAGTAAAGTGATCAAGAATGATCACAACGCCGACCTATAAATAAAGCAGGTCGATATAAATAACTAACTTAGGTCAAGTCTTAGTATGATAGCTATAGTACTTGTTGCAAGTAAACATAGAACAACACTCAGTATGCTTCGGTTTGATCAGGACAGCGTAAGGACACGTACTTTCTATCTTTAGAAAGTTTCTATTTTTGGCAGGTTTCGATTTTTGAAAAGTTTCAATTTTAGGAAAGTTTCTATTTTAGGAAAGTTTCTATTTTAGGAAAGTTTCTATTTTTGAAAGTTTCTATTTTTGGAAAGTTTCTATTTTAGGAAAGTTTCTATTTTTAGAAATTTTCTATTTTTGAAGAGTTTCTATTTTTGGAAAGTTTATAACTTAGGAAAGTTTCCTTAATTCTAAAGTCAACAAAAGTCAACTAAAAGTCAAAGTCAACCAAAAGTCAACTCAAAAGTCAACCTTGGCCAAACATAGTCATCATTAATTTTTAAAGTATAAGTTATAATAATAATATAAGTTGTAATGTTATTTAAAGTCATATATGTGTAATTATGTCATAACATAAGTTTAATTAAATTAAATTGAATTAATAAAGTTAACATAAGTTTAAATGATATAATTAATATAACATAAGTATTTAATTTATTAATTAAATATTAGTCATAACATAAGTATTATTAAATAATAATAATTTTTAATCATATCATAAGTATTATTAATTAATAATTAATTATTATTCATATCATAAGTATTTAATTATAATTATTAAACCATAAGTATTTAATAATTAAATTATAATTAAATAATAACTAAGCCTTATAATAATTAAATAATTATTTAATCCTTATTATAAGTCTTATAATAATAATCTCATAACATAAGTTTAATACTTATCATAAGTATTTTCATTAATAATAAAAGTGTTATTAATCATAAATTTAATTAAATGTTTAATTAAATCATAATGTAATTAATAAATGATATATTAAATATATATCATAAGTCTTTAAATTAAATTAATTACTTTTATATCATAAGTAATTTAATAATAATGAAAATTATTATTTATATCATAAGTTAGATGTTATAACCATAAGTTTTAATTAAAACGTTCGTCGGGTCATAACTCGAGCCTCGGGTGTCGGTTTTCGGTGAGTTGTATATATATCCTCGCCTAACCAAACCACCCGACACATTAGTGCCCTCAAGAATACCCCAAGAATAGCCCCCAAGTCATGACCAACATCCATAATTCAACTTGAGACTTTAATTCGATTAAAAACTTGTTTTAGTCATACCGGGTGATCCGTGGCTCGGATTTCGATGACCCGAACATAAATGTTCATCCAATCATAAATCCTAACACACTAGTACACCCTAGAGACTCCAAAAGTGGTCACAAAGTCGGACCAAATCTGAACACATTCGTTTTTATCTTTTAATTCCATGAAAACACCATTTTAATCATAACTTAAGTTCCAGGAATCGAAATAACATGAATCCGGAGTCTAAAATCAATGTCTTGATGAGAGTCTAAAATCCGGAGTCTAAAATCAATAATTTATTTTATCAAAAACATCAGTTATGTGTACAGAAATGATCATTTAATCCGCTGTCCAAAATTAAACAAACCGAAAACGTGTAATAACGAGTGATTCTATGCATACAATCAATAATCCAACAAAACACAAGCACTATACTATCATAATAATCATTAAAAACATAAAAATTAAGTAAAGATCAAAAATTTAGGGTTAGGGTTTATACCCTAATCAATAATCAAGTGGTATAATAGTGTAGAGAACGATGTGTAGAATTCGATTATGTAAACAATCAAATAATCCAAGCTTGTTTGGTTGATGAAATGATGATGATGATGGTGGATGGTTGGCGACGACAAAGAGAAAAGAGAAAGAGGGAGAAGGAAAAAAATAAATGAGAGTGTTTTAGGTTTGATGTTGAAATGTAAAAATGAAAGCAAAAATTAAAAGTGAGGAAACAAGGCTAAACACCCCCTCCTCTTGGGGTGTTCGGCCAAAGGTGGGTAAGGGGGTGGGCCTCATGGACCAAAATTGGTAGATGTTGATTTGCTTTTAGCCCGAACGCCCGATCGAAGCCCGTAACGCGAAAACGCTATTACGCGATTAATTATTCGGAGATATAACATGTACGCGACAAATAAAATATATAAACACTATATATAAACATATGACATCAAAATATCATATTTAAAATAATTTGGATTCAAAAATCCCAAAAGTTTTACCATTGGTTTGAAAACCGAATAGATTCGCTATATAGAAATCCTCGACACATAGAAACGTACGAATTAAAATATGAATAAAAATATTCACATAACACCTAATAATTAATATATTATTACAAGAATAATAATATAGGTCATAGAAATGACGTGGCACGAATAACAATTAACGAACGTTAAATAATAAACGGTAAAAGATAACGAAAAAAGTAGGGTCGTGACAGTACCTTCCCGTTACGGAAATTTCGTCCCGAAATTTAAGCAGGTGCAGGGGTTGACTCGTCATCTGGGAACAAATGAGGGTACTTCTACTTCATCTGATTTTCGCGCTCCCAAGTGAACTCGGGACCGCGTCTGGCATTCCATCTCACTCGGACGATAGGAATTCTACTTTGCTTGAGCGTCTTAACCTCTCGATCCATAATTTCAACAGGTTCCTCAATAAAATGGAGTTGTTTGTCAACTTGAAGTTCCTCAAGAGGAATGGTTTCATCGACCTCGACCAAAAACTTCTTCAAATTCAATACATGAAAAATGTCATGAACGGCACTAAGTTCTTGTGGCAATTTCAAACGATAAGCCACGGGTCCAACTCTCTCGGTAATCTCAAACGGTCCAACAAAACGAGTATTCAGCTTTCCCCTCTTACCAAATCGTACCACACATTTTCAAGGTGATACCTTCAACATGACACGGTCACCAACTTGAAATTCTATGTCTTTCCTTCTTCTATCGACATAACTCTTTTGCCGACTCCTGGCGATTCTCAATCTTTCTTTGATCTGTACGATCTTCTCGGTAGTCTCATGAATAATTTCTGGGTCTTTGAGTTGAGCATCCCCAACCTCATTCCAACAGACAGGAGACCTACATTTTCTACCAAACAGAGCTTCAAACGGTGCGGCTTTATTACTTGCATTGTAGTGACCTGAACTTTTCCATGTTAATATATATTAAATGAAATTGTTATTTACATATTTAAGTGTTTCCAACATGTTAAGCAATCAAACTTGTTAAGACTTGATTAATTGAAATAGGTTTCATATAGACAATTGACCACCCAAGTTTACCGGTGATTCACGAACGTTAAAACTTGTAAAAACTATATGATGACATATATATGGTTATATATATACTTAACATGATATTATGATAAGTAAGTATCTCATTACATATTTTAACAATGAGTTATATACATAAAAATGAGACTATTGAATTAAGAAACTCGAAAACGATATATATAACAATTATCGTTATAACAACGTCTTACTAAGTACATTTGAATCATATTAAGATATTGATACACTTGGTTAATTATGTTAAATTATAAGTAAATATATCATTTAAGTGTATTAACAATGAACTACATATGTAAAAATAAGACTACTAACTTAATGATTTCGAATCGAGACATATACGTAACGATTATCGTTGTAACGACATTTAACTGTATATAGATCATACTAAGATATATTATATATCATAATATCATGATAATGTAACAATTTAACATCTCTTTAACTATAATAAACAATGGGTTAACAAACATTTAACAAGATCGTTAACCTAAAGGTTTTAAAACAACATTTACATGTAACGACTAACGATGACTTAACGAGTCAGTTAAAATGTATTTACATGTAGTGTTTTAATATGTATTCATACACTTTTATTCATACACTTTTGAAAGACTTCAATACACTTATCAAAATACTTCTACTTAACAAAAATGCTTACAATTACATCCTGGTTCAGTTTCATCAACAATTCTACTCGTATGCACCCGTATTCGTACTCGTACAATACACAGCTTTTAGATGTATGTACGATTGGTATATATACTCCAATGATCAGCTCTTAGCAGCCCATGTGAGTCACCTAACATATGTGGGAACCATCATTTGGTAACTAGCATGAAATATCTCATAAAATTACAAAAATATTAGTAATCATTCATGACTTATTTACATGTAAACAAAATTACACATCCTTTATATCTAATCCATATACCAACGACCAAAAACACCTACAAACACTTTAATTCTTCAATTTTCTTCATCTAATTGATCTCTCTTAAGTTCTATCTTCAAGTTCTAAGTGTTCTTCATAAATTCTATAAGTTCTAGTTTCATAAAATCAAGAATACTTCCAAGTTTGCTAGCTTTCCAATCTTGTAAAGTGATCATTCAACCTCAAGAAATCTTTCTTATTTATAGTAAGATATCTTTCTAATACAAGGTAATACTCATATTCAAACTTTGATTCAATTTCTATAACTTTAACAATCTTATTTCGAGTGAAAATCTTACTTGAACTTGTTTTCATGTCAAGATTTTACTTCAAGAACTTTCAAGCCATCCAAGGATCCTTTGAAGCTAGATCTATTTTTTTCATTTCCAGTAGGTTTATCCACAAAACCTGAGGTAGTAATGATGTTCATAACATCATTCGATTCATATATATAAAACTACCTTATTCGAAGGTTTAAACTTGAAATCACTAGAACATAGTTTACTTAATTCTAAACTTGTTCGCAAACAAAAGTTAATCCTTTTAACTTGACTTTTAAAATCAACTAAACACATGTTCTATATCTATATGATATGCTAACTTAATGATTTAAAACCTGGAAACACGAAAAACACCGTAAAACCGGATATATGCCGTCGTAGTAACAACGCGGGCTGTTTTGGGTTACTTAATTAAAAACTATGATAAACTTTGATTTAAAAGTTGTTCTTATGGGAAAATGATTTTTTTTATGAACATGAAACTATATCCAAAAATCATGGTTAAACTCAAAGTGAAAGTATGTTTTTCAAAATGGTCACCAAGACGTCGTTCTTTCGACTAAAATGACTACCTCTTACAAAAATGACTTGTAACTTATATTTCCGATAATAAACCTATACTTTTTCTGTTTAGATTCATAAAATAGAGTTCAATATGAAACCATAGCAATTTGATTCACTCAAAAAGGATTTAAAACGAAGAAGTTATGGGTAAAACAAGATTGGATATTTTTTTGATTGTTGTAGCTACGGGAAATATTGTAACAATTCTATACAAATCTTATCCTAGCTAACTTATATTGTATTATACATGTATTCTAATATATTATGTAATCTTGGGATACCATAGACACGTATGCAAATATTTTGACATATCATATCGACCCATCTATATATATTATTTGGAACAACCATAGACACTCTATATGCAGTAATGTTGGAGTTAGCTATACAGGGTTGAGGTTGATTCCAAAAATATATATACTTTGAGTTGTGATCTATCCTGAGATGTGTATACACTGGGTCATGGTTTGATTCAAGATAATATATATCAATTTATTTCTGTACATCTAACTCTGGACAACTAGTTGTAGGTTACTAACGAGGACAGCTGACTTAATAAACTTAAAACATTAAAATGTATTAAAAATATTGTAAATATATTTTGAACATACTTTGATATATATGTACATATTTGTTATAGGTTCGAGAATCGACCAGTGGCCAATATCTGTGAAAGTGAGTTATAGTCCCACTTTTAAAATCTAATATTTTTGGGATGAGAATACATGCAGCTTTATAAATGTTTTACAAAATAGACACAAGTACATGAAACTACTTTCTATGGTTGAACGATCGAAGCCGAATATTCCCCTTTTACTTGGTAACCTAAGAATTAGTAAACAGTCTACTAATTGACGCGAATCCTAAAGATAGATCTATTGAGCCCAACAAACCCCATCCGTTGTAGCGGATGCTTTAGTACTTCGATGTTGTTTTATCATGTCTGATGGATGGCCCGGAATGATAGGGGATATTCTTATATGCATCTTGTTAATGTCGGTTACCAGGTGTTCAAACTATATGAATGATTTTTATCTCTATGTATGGGATGTGTATTGAAATATGAAATCTTGTGGTCTATTATTATGATTTGATAATATATAGGTTAAACCTATAACTCACCAACATTTTTGTTGACATTTTAAGCATGTTTATTCTCAGGTGATTATTAAGAGCTTCCGCTGTTGCATACTAAAATAAGGACAAGATTTGGAGTCCATGCTTGTATGATATTATGTAAAAACTGCATTCAAGAAACTTATTTTTGATGTAATATATTCTTATTGTAAACCATTATGTAATGGTCGTATGTAAACGGTATATTTTAGATTATCATTATTTGATAATCTACGTAATGCTTTTTAAACCTTTATAGATAAAATAAAGGTTATGGTTGTTTTAAAAATGAATGCAGTCTTTGAAAAACGTCTCATATAGAGGTCAAAACCTCGAGACGAAATCAATTAATATGGAACGTTTATAATCAATATGAACGGGACATTTCAGTTGGTATCTGAGCTTTGGTCTTAGAGAACCGGAAATTTGCATTAGTGTGTCTTATTGAGTTTGTTAGGATACATTAGTGAGTCTGGACTTCGACCGTGTTTTCTTTAAAAACGATTGCTTAACACTTTTGTTGGAAACTATATATTATTAATATGTAAATATTATGTGATATATTAACCTCTTAATGTGTTTGATATTGTATGATAGATGTCTACCACTAGTACAAATCACATCGATTCACCTAATAATAATGAAGAGTCGAATATATTTTGGGAAGATTCACAAATTCCTGAAGAGGAACCGGAAGAGGAGGAACCGGAAGAGGAGGAACCGAAAGAAGAGGAACCGAAAGAGGAGGAATCGGAAGAGGAGGAACCGAAAGAAGAAAAGGTTTCGGAGGAAGAAATATTGATACCTACTGTAAATCGATTAAATAAAAGAAAATCCTCAATCAACAGACCAAAGTCAATAATGGTCAATGGTGTTTCCGCCGAGGAAGCAAAATATTGGGAAGATTACCAATTTTCCGATGAATCGGATCCCGATGAGAATTTTGATGATGTTATAGAAATTACCTCGACCCAATTTAATAAAGTGAAAGAAAATAATAAGGGAAAAGGTATAAAAATAGAGAAACCTGATTCTAACCCCGATGAACTTTATATGTATCGGCAACGTCCGTATTTCTTAAATTGTAATAATAACCCGGGAACCTCTAAACCACCAGGTTTTTCTAAACCATTGTAGAAAACGACGGCTCGTATTAGAGGAACACCATATATCCCTAGAAAATTAGGAAAACGAACCAAGTCCGAAGAAGAAGAAACCAGTTATTCAGATTAGAGGGTTGTAATCATGTTGTGTATTATATGTATTGTAGTGTGCTTGTCCTTTTATGTTCTATGTAAAAATTGCTTGCATTGTTTGTTAATTGTCTTTTACGAATCTAATCCTTGTCTATTTTATAGTATAAAAACAAAATGGACGTTAAGGGTAGACAACTGAATATTTTAGAAGACCTACCAGAGGATATGATTGAGGAAATCTTGTCTAGAGTCGGTCAGAATTCATCAGCACATTTAGTTATGGCGAAATTAACTTGTCAAACATTTGAAAGAGTTTCCAGAAATGCCTTAGTTTATAAAAGGCTTTCCTTTGACAGGTGGGGTATATCACATTGGGGAGACCGTAAGTTACGCCGTGTTTTCTTTAAAGCGTTAAATGTGGGGAACCCAAATGCAATTTTACGCTACGGGTTAAGAACCTATTTTGACTTAACAGATCCCAACATAGGATTTCGTGAATTAGAAAGAGCTTCTAACATGCAACATAAAGAAGCATGTTATACTTACGGGTTAGTGATGTTCGCTTCTTAGCTAAGTGAGAAAAAGAACATCGGATTACAACTTTTAAATAAAACCTTCCCACAAGTGACGGATTCAGTAGTTGGGGTGAGAAACAAGGTTTTTAGATTATTACGGGACTGTTGGACATTACGAAACCCTCGTCCTTTTGACAACATTACAACATGCTGCCTAGCCAATGGTCATAACGGTTATTTTCCACAAGATCAAGGATGGGAATTCGTCTTGGTAAAACCAGAATGCATGACTTGTTTCTGGACTTATGAATTATGTGTCTTTATTTCCTTTGCTGAACAACTTGCGTATTAACTAGATTTATCTTCAAAACTGTCATGTATCAAAGTGTACTATATTTCATGTTATATGTAATATAGCGATGTTGTAAGTTTGAAGAATATTTATATGTGATATATTATTATAATCAGTTTTTCATATGGAATTGTAGTAGTTGAATGGTATATTAGCTACTAAGTATGAACTTAACGGGTAGGTAGTACCCAAATTTAAACTTATAAAACGCTAATATGAAGAAAAAGCTTTTATAAATGAGTTCATATTATGCTACGAAATACTATTGACTACTCTTAATATTCTGTATGATTAACTCAATTCTTTTGGCTATTTTTGAAGGAAACGGCACTGGTGACTCGTCAGAACTTGAACATGAGTGAGGAAGACTTCCGTGTTTTCCTTGCAGCAAACATAGCCGCAGTACAGACTGCGATGAAAAATAACAATAACTCTGGATCTAGCAGTGGAACTAATTTCACAAGAAATCGTGTAGGATGCTCCTACAAAGCATTCACTGCCTGCAAACCTTTGAAATTTGATGGAACCGAAGGACCAATTGGATTGAAACGGTGGACCGAGAAGGTCGAATCGGTGTTTGTCATAAGTAAGTGTACTAAAGAGGACAAAGTTAAGTACGCTACGCATACCTTTACAGGTACGGCGTTAACATGGTGGAAAACCTATCTCGAGCAGGTAGGACAAGATGCTGCTTAAGCACTACCATGGTCAGCATTCAAGCAATTGATGAACGAGCAGTATCGTCCTAGAAACGAGGTCAATAAGCTCAAGGTAGAGCTTAGAGGATTACGAACGCAAGGTTTTGATATCACCACGTACGAACGACGATTCACAGAATTGTGCCTATTGTGTCCCAGAACGTTCGAAGACGAAGAAGAGAAGATCGACGCATTTGTAAAAGGGTTACCGGAAAGAATTCAAGAAGATGTGAGTTCACACAAGCCCGCCTCCATACAAAAGGCAAGTCGAATGGCTCACAAATTAGTGAACCAGATCGTAGGAAAGATTAAAGAGCAGGCGACCGAAGAGGCTAACATGAAACAAGTCAAGAGAAAGTGGGAAGAAACCAATGACAAGAGTCACCAATACAACAACAACAATCACAACCACAATCGCAATAACTATCCCAATAACCGCAACATCAATCGCAACAACAACTTCAACAAACGTCCCAACAACAACTACAATAACCGTCCCAACAACAACTACAATAACAACAACAACAACAATAACAATCCCAACAACAATCTTAATAACAACAATGGCAACAAAAATCAAAAACAGCCATGCCAAAGATGTGAAGAGCATCACCTGGGATTCTACACGACATTTTGCAACGGGGGTAAAAGAAATGGTCATAGTGCGAAGAAGTGTGAAATCTACGGACCAATGCATAACAGAACTAAAGGAACAAATAATGTCGGAACCAATAACACCGCCATAGTTTGTTTTGGATGTGGAAAACCGGGCCACTTTAGTAGAAATTTCCCGAATTAGGGGAATACTAATGGGCAGGGCCGCGGAAGAGTTTTCAATATTAATACGGCAGAAGCACAGGAAGACCCGGAGCTTGTTACGGGTACGTTTCTCATTGACAATAAATCTGCTTATGTTTTATTTGATTCGGGTGCGGATAGAAGCTATGTGAGTAGAGATTTTTGTGCTAAACTAAGTTGTTCACCGATGCCCTTGGATAATAAATTTTTACTCGAATTAGCAAACGGTAAATTAATTACAGCAGATAATATATGTCGGAATCAAGAATTTAAACTGGTTAGCGAAACATTTAAGATTGACTTGATACCAGTAGAGTTAGGGAGTTTTGATGTGATAATCGGTATGGACTGGTTAAAAGAAGTAAAAGCAGAGATCGTTTGTTACAAAAATGCAATTCGCATTATACGAGAAAAAGGAAAACCCTTAATGGTGTACGGAGAAAAGAGCAACGCGAAGTTAAATCTTATTAGTAACCTAAAGGCACAAAAACTAATAAGAAAAGGTTGCTATGCTGTGCTAGCACACGTCGAGAAAGTCAATTCTGAAGAAAAGAACATCAATGATATTCCCGTCGCAAAAGAATTTCCCGATGTATTTCCGAAAGAATTACCGGGACTACCTCCACACCGATCTGTTGAATTTCAAATAGACCTTGTACCGGGAGCTGCACCAATAGGTCGTGCTCCATATAGACTCGCACCCAACGAAATGAAAGAACTTCAGAGCCAATTACAAGAAATTTTAGAGCGTGGTTTCATTCGACCAAGCACATCACCATGGGGAGCTCCTGTTTTGTTTGTTAAGAAGAAGGATGGTACATTTAGGTTATGTATCGACTACCAAGATCATCAAGAACCACTACCCACTACCGAAAATCGATGACTTATTTGATTAACTACAAGTCTCATCAGTTTATTCTAAGATTGATTTACGTTCTGGGTATCATCAAATGCGGGTGAAGGAGGATGATATTCCAAAGAATGCTTTTAGGACGCGTTACGGTCATTACGAGTTTATGGTTATGCCGCTTGGGTTGACTAATGCACCAGCTGTGTTCATGGACCTCATGAACCGAGTGTATGGACCATACCTTGACAAGTTTGTCATTGTTTTCATCGATGACATACTTATTTACTCAAAGAATGATCAAGAGCACGAAGAACATTTGAGAAAAGTGCTAGAGTTGCTGAGAAAAGAAAAACTGTACGCTAAGTTTTCAAAGTGTGCATTTTGGTTGGAAGAAGTTCAATTCCTCAGTCATATAGTGAACAAAGAAGGTATTCAGGTGGATCCAGCAAAGATTAAAACCGTTGAAAAGTGGAAAACCCCAAAAACTACGAAATACATACGCCAATTTTTAGGGCTAGCTGGTTATTACAAGAGATTCATCCAAGATTTTCCTAAAATAGCAAAACCCTTGACTGCATTACCGCATAAAAGGAGAAAATTTGAATGGAAGGATGAACAAGAAAAAGCGTTTCAATTGTTAAGGAAAAAGTTAACTACGGCACCTATATTGTCATTACCTGAAGGGAATGATGACTTTGTGATATATTGTGACGCCTCAAAGCAAGGTCTCGGTTGTGTATTAATGCAACGAACGAAAGTAATTGCTTATGCGTCTAGACAATTGAAGATTCACGAGCAGAATTATACGACGCATGATTTGGAATTAGGCGCAGTTGTTTTTGCATTAAAGACTTGGAGGCACTACTTATATTGGGTCAAAAGTATTATATATACCGACCACAAAAGTCTTCAACACATATTTAATCAGAAATAACTGAACATGAGGCAGCGCAGGTGGATTGAATTGTTGAATAATTACGACTTTGAGATTCGTTACCACCCGGGGAAGGCAAATGTAGTAGTCGACGCCTTGAGCAGAAAGGACAGAGAACCCATTCGAGTAAAAGCTATGAATATAATGATTCACAATAACCTTACTACTCAAATAAAGGAGGCGCAACAAGGAGTTTTAAAAGAGGGAAATTTAAAGGATGAAATACCCAAAGGATCGGAGAAGCATCTTAATATTCGGGAAGATGGAACCCGGTATAGGGCTGAAAGAATTTAGGTACCAAAATTTGGAGATAAGAGAGAAATGGTACTTAGAGAAGCTCATAAAACCAGATACTCAATACACCCTGGAACGGGGAAGATGTACAAGGATCTCAAGAAACATTTTTGGTGGCCGGGTATGAAAGCCGATGTTGCTAAATACGTAGGAGAATGTTTGACGTGTTCTAAGGTCAAAGCTGAGCATCAAAAACCATCAGGTCTACTTCAACAACCCGAAATCCCGGAATTGAAATGGGAAAACATTACCATGGATTTCATCACTAAATTGCCAAGGACTGCAAGTGGTTTTGATACTATTTGGATAATAGTTGATCGTCTCACCGAATCAGCACACTTCCTGCCAATAAGAGAAGATGACAAGATGGAGAAGTTAGCACGATTGTATTTGAAGGAAGTCGTCTCCAGACATGGAATACCAATCTCTATTATCTCTGATAGGGATGGCAGATTTATTTCAAGATTCTGGCAGACATTACAGCAAGCATTAGAAACTCGTCTAGACATGAGTACTGCTTATCATCCACAAACTGATGGGCAGAGTGAAAGGACGATACAAATGCTTGAAGACATGCTACGAGCATGTGTAATTGATTTCGGAAACAGTTGGGATCGACACCTTCCGTTAGTAGAATTTTCCTACAACAATAGCTACCATTCAAGCATTGAGATGGCACCGTTTGAAGCACTCTATGGTAGAAAGTGCAGGTCTCCGATTTGTTGGAGTGAAGTGGGGGATAGACAGATTACGGGTCTGGAGATAATACAAGAAACTACCGAGAAGATCATCCAAATTCAACAACGGTTGAAAACCGCCCAAAGTCGACAAAAGAGCTACGCTGACATTAAAAGAAAAGATATAGAATTCGAAATTGGAGAGATGATCATGCTTAAAGTTGCACCCTGGAAAGGTGTTGTTCGATTTGGTAAACGAGGGAAATTAAATCCAAGGTATATTGGACCATTCAAGATTATTGATCATGTCGGACCAGTAGCTTACCGACTTGAGTTACCTCAACAACTCGCGGCTGTACATAATGCTTTCCACATCTCGAATTTGAAGAAATGTTTTGCTAAAGAAGAACTCACTATTCCATTAGACGAAATCTAAATCAACGAAAAACTTCAATTCATCGAAGAACCCGTCAAAATAATGGATCGTGAGGTTAAAAGACTTAAGCAAAACAAAATACCAATTGTTAAGGTTCGATGGAATGCTCGTAGAGGACCTGAGTTCACTTGGGAAAGAGAAGATCAGATGAAAAAGAAATACCCGCACTTATTTCCAGAAGATACATCAACACCTCTAACTGCTTAAAATTTCGGGACGAAATTTATTTAACGGGTAGGTACTATAGTGACCCGAACTTTTCCATGTTAATATATATTAAATGAAATTGTTATTTACATGATTAAGTGTTTCCAACATGTTAAGCAATGAAACTTGTTAAGACTTGATTAATTAAAATAGGTTTCATATAGACAATTGACCACCCAAGTTGGCCGGTGATTCACGAACGTTAAAACTTGTAAAAAACTATATGATGACATATATATGGTTATATATATAGTTAACATGATATTATGATAAGTAAGTATCTCATTAGGTATTTTAACAATGAGTTATATACATAAAAATGAGACTATTGAATTAAGAAACTCGAAAACGATATATATAACAATTATCGTTATAACAACGTCTTACTAAGTACATTTGAATCATATTAAGATATTGATATACTTGGTTAATTATGTTAAATGATAAGTAAATATATCATTAAGTGTATTAACAATGAACTACATATGTAAAAATAAGACTACTAACTTAATGATTTCGAATCGAGACATATACGTAACGATTATCGTTGTAACGACATTTAACTGTATATAGATCATACTAAGATATATTATATATCATAATATCATGATAATGTAACAATTTAATATCTCTTTAAATATAATAAACAATGGGTTAACAACATTTAACAAGATCATTAACCTAAAGGTTTTAAAACAACATTTACATGTAACGACTAACGATGACTTAACGACTCAGTTAAAATGTATTTACATGTAGTGTTTTAATATGTATTCATACACTTTTGAAAGACTTCAAGACACTTATAAAAATACTTCTACTTAACAAAAATGCTTACAATTACATCGTCGTTCAATTTCATCAACAATTCTACTCGTATGCACCCGTATTCGTACTCGTACAATACACAACTTTTAGATGTATGTACTATTGGTATATACACTCCAATGATTAGCTCTTTGCAGCCCATGTGATTCACTAACACATTTGGGAACCATCATTTGGCAACTAGCATGAAATATCTCATAAAATTACAAAAAATATTAGTAATCATTCATGACTTATTTACATGTAAACAAAATTACACATCCTTTATATCTAATCCATATACCAACAACCAAAAACACTTACATACACTTTCATTCTTCAATTTTCTTCATCTAATTAATCTCTCTCAAGTTCTATCTTCAAGTTCTAAGTGTTCTTCATAAATTCTATAAGTTCTAGTTTCATAAAATCAAGAATACTTCCAAGTTTGCTAGCTTACTTCCAATCTTGAAAAGTGATCATTCAACCTCAAGAAATCTTTCTTATTTACAGTAATATATCTTTCTAATACAAGGTAATACTCATATTCAAACTTTGATTCAATTTCTTTTTTTTTTTAAAGCAAGATAACGATATTATTATATAAACTTTGATTCAATTTATATAACATTAATAATCTTATTTCGAGTGGAAATCTTACTTGAACTTGTTTTCATGTCATGATTTTGCTTCAAGAACTTTCAAGCCATCCAAGGATCTTTTGAAGCTAGATCTATTTTTCGCATTTCTAGTAGGTTTATCCGCAAAACCTGAGGTAGTAATGATGTTCATAACATCATTCGATTCATATATATAAAACTACCTTATTCGAAGGTTTAAACTTGAAATCACTAGAACATAGTTTAGTTAATTCTAAACTTGTTCGCAAACGAAAGTTAATCCTTTTAACTTGAATTTTAAAATCAACTAGACACATGTTCTATATCTATATGATATGCTAACTTAATGATTTAAAACCTGGAAACACGAAAAACACCGTAAAACCGGATATACGCTGTCGTAGTAACACCGCGGGCTGTTTTGGGTTAGTTAATTAAAAACTATGATAAACTTTGATTTAAAAATTGTTCTTCTGGGAAAATGATTTTTTTATGAACATGAAACTATATCCAAAAATCATTGTTAAACTCAAAGTGAAGTATGTTTTTCAAAATGGTCACTAAGACGTCGTTCTTTCGACTGAAATGACTACCTCTTACAAAAACGACTTGTAACTTATATTTCTGACTATAAACCTATAATTTTTCTGTTTAGATTCATAAAATAGAGTTCAATATGAAACCATAGCAATTTGATTCACTCAAAACGGATTTAAAACGAAGAAGTTATGGGTAAAACAAGATTGGATATTTTTTTGATTGTTGTAGCTACGGGAAATATTGTAACAATTCTACACAAATCTTATCCTAGCTAACTTATATTGTATTATACATGTATTCTAATATATTATGTAATCTTGGGATACCATAGACACGTATGCAAATGTTTTGACATATCATATCGACCCATCTATATATATTATTTGGAACAACCATAGACACTCTATATGCAGTAATGTTGGAGTTAGCTATACAGGGTTGAGGTTGATTCCAAAAATATATATACTTTGAGTTGTGATCTAGCCTGAGACATGTATACACTGGGTCGTGGTTTGATTCAAGATAATATATATCAATTTATTTATGTACATCTATCTCTGGACAACTAGTTGTAGGTTACTAACGAGGATAGCTGACCTAATAAACTTAAAACATTAAAATGTATTAAAAATGTTGTAAATATATTTTGAACATACTTTGATATATATGTACATATTTGTTATAGGTTCGTGAATCGACCAGTGGCCAAGTCTTACTTCCCGACGAAGTAAAAATCTGTGAAAGTGAGTTATAGTCCCACTTTTAAAATCTAATATTTTTGGGATGAGAATACATGCATCTTTATAAATGTTTTACAAAATAGATACAAGTACATGAAACTACTTTCTATGGTTGAACGATCGAAGCCGAATATGCCCCTTTTACTTGGTAACCTAAGAATTAGTAAACCAGTCTACTAATTGACGCGGATCCTAAAGATAGATCTATTGGGCCCAATAAACCCCATCCGTTGTAGCGGATGCTTTAGTACTTCGATGCTGTTTTATCATGTCCGATGGATGTCCCGGAATGATAGGGGATATTCTTATATGCATCTTGTGGTTACAAGGTGTTCAAACTATATGAATGATTTTTATCTCTATGTATGGGATGTGTATTGAAATATGAAATCTTGTGGTCTATTATTATGATTTGATAATATATAGGTTAAACCTATAACTCACCAACATTTTTGTTAACGTTTTAAGCATGTTTATTCTTAGGTGATTATTAAGAGCTTCCGCTGTTGCATACTAAAATAGGGACAAGATTTAGAGTCCATGCTTGTATGATATTATGTAAAAACTGCATTCAAGAAACTTATTTTTGATGTAATATATTCTTATTGTAAACCATTATGTAATGGTCGTGTGTAAATGGTATATTTTAGATTATCATTATTTGATAATCTACGTAATGCTTTTTAAACCTTTATAGATAAAATAAAGGTTATGGTTGTTTTAAAAATGAATGCAGTCTTTGAAAAACGTCTCATATAGAGGTCAAAACCTCGCAACGAAATCAATTAATATGGAACGTTTATAATCAATATGAACGGAACATTTCATGCATGATAGCTGTTATTATAAGAAAATTCAGCCAGCGGCAAATATCTATCTCACCCATTACCAAAATCAATAACACACGCACGTAACATGTCTTCTAACGTTTGAATGGTCCTTTCACTCTGACCATCTGACTGTGGATGATAAGCAGTGCTCATATCCAATTTTTTTCCCAAAGCTTCCTGTAAGGGTTGCCAAAACCTCGATGTAAATCGACAGTCTCGCTCTGAAATAATAGATACGGGAACACCATGTCTAGAAACAATCTCCTTCAAATACAAACGAGTGAGTTTTTCCATCGAATCTGTTTCCTTAATCGGCAAAAAGTGAGCTGATTTTGTGAGTCGGTCAACAATCACCTAAATGGTATCATAACCACCCACTACTCCAGATAACTTCGTAATAAAGTCCATCGTAATACCTTCCCACTTCCACTCGGGAATCTCATGTTGCACCAGAAGTCCGGACGGTTTCTGATGTTCAGCTTTACCCTTAGCACATGTCAAACACTTAGCCACATACGTAGCCACATCAGCTTTCAAATTAGGCCACCAGTATAGCTCCTTAAGATCATGATACATCTTCCCTGAACCAGGGTGAATAGAGTACCTAGACTTCTGAGCTTCATCTAAAACAAGCTGTCGCAAATCACCAAATTTCGGAACCCAAAGATGTCCCGCAAAGTATCTAGTACCATCTGCTCGTACCTCAAATTTCTTACTCATGCCTCTGACTTTATCATTCACAAAATTCTCCTCCTTCAAGGCTTCTTGTTGAGCCACAAGAATCTGCCTAGTGAGGTTAGTTCGAATTGTCATATTCAAAGCTCTAAACCTGCGAGGTTCAACTCTCTCTTTTCGACTTAACGCATCGGCCACAAGATTGGCCTTTCCCGGATGATATAAAAGTTCACAATCATAATCATTCAACGTCTCAACCCATCTACGCTGCCTCATATTCAACTGTTTCTAATCAAGGATGTGTTGAAGACTTTTGTGATCAGTGTACACTATACTTTTGACCCCATATAGATAATGTCTCCAAATCTTAAGTGCAAACACAACAGCTCCCAATTCTAAATCATGGGTTGTCTGATTCTGTTCATGAATCTTCAACTGACGTGACACGTAAGCAATGACTTTCTTTTGCTGCATCAAAATTCAACCAAAGCCCTGACGCGAAGCATCACAATAGACAACAAAATCGTCATTACCCTCAGGTAGTGATAATATCGGAGCAAAAGTTAACTTCTTATTCAGAGTTTGAAAAGCAGCATCTTGTTCATCCTTTCACTCATACTTCTTCCCCTTGTGCGTTAAAACAGTCAGAGGTTTCGCTACTCGAGATAAATCTTGAATGAACCTTCTATAATAGTCTGCCAAACCTTGGAACTAACAAATCTGAGTAGGAGTCTTTGGAATTTCCCACTTTTCAATTGCCTCAATCTTAGCAGGATCAACTTGAAATCCCTGTTTACTTACAACGTGCCCAAGGAATTGAACTTCTTTCAACCAGAACGCACATTTAAAAAATTTAGCATACAACTCTTCTTTTCTTTAAATGTTCTTCGTGCTCTTGATCACTCTTGGAATAGATAAGAATATCATCGATGAAAACGATAACGAACTTGTCCAGATACGGTATACACACACGGTTCATGAGGTCCATGAACACAGCAGGTGTGTTAGTTAGAACGGCATAACAAGAAATTCGTAGTAATCATAACGGGTTTGGAACGCGGTTTTCGGAACATCAGTTTCTTTAATGTGCAATTGGTGACAACCAAAACGGAGATCAATCTTAGAATAAATGGATGAACCTTGGATCTGATTGAACAGATCATCAATTCTCGGAAAAGGATAACGATTCTTATCAGTAAGCTTGTTCAACTTGCAATAATCAATACACAATTGAAACGAACCATCTTTCTTCTTAACAAACAAAACAGGGGCTTCCCAAGGGGACGAACTAGGACGAATGAGATACAGTTGCAACCAACGAAGGAAGAAATATATAGAGTAGTCATATCAGTGGTATAGATGCTTAAGGGCAATTCCTTCAAAGGGAATAACGAGGACCATGGACTTCAAAGTAAATTTTCATTATATTTCCGAAAGGAAGACGTACGAAAGGTGCGATCTTTCAACTAGAGTGAACTTCCTCGCACAATGAGCGAGTCAATCTAGGATTCATCATTATCCTTAAATTTATGAGCGGATGAAAAGAAACGTGAATCATGGGTTATAAAGAATAGTCGACTCCAGGTGAGATGAATCTCCAAAAATGATTTTGTGCACCTCAAAGTATTGAATCATGAGATTGATGTTTACGAGAGTGATGCGGTTAGCTGTGAATATCGAGAGTCGAAACTTCTCAGACGGTCTAGTGTAATATATATCTGTGATACCTACTATAACAATAGTTGGAGCAAAAACCTACCCAGTGCCTTTCCTGAGAACAGGGTGACCACTGAACGTACCTCGGAAAATTGGTTTATCGATCAGCGTTTCAGCCATGTCCAACCATAAGAGGGAAAATTTTATGAGCGCAAAGACTTCCCAACAAATTTTATAAAACCGCCGTCTAAAGTGGCGTAAGAGTTTTTATCAATGAACTTAATCATAAGTTTCATCCTTAAGCATGGGACGAGAAGAACTATGACCCAAACACATTGTAGAGTATTTGCGAAAATTTTAATATAATCAATCAATGAAGTTTTGAAAAAGCTCTAAACGTTTGATATGACAACATAAACGAAACGAAGTTCTTAGTAAACTTAGAAGCATGTACATCGTGTACCATTTTACATAAAACAATTTGACTTAGTTAAACGCATCAATAAAAGAGTGGTTTTAAAATAATTTTGAAGGTATAATTTAGCATGTACTAACCAAAATAGGCAAAAATAAATTTATTTAATTTGATTTTGTACGTACATATATGATTTTATAAATTGCATAAGTGACAGAAAATTTTATTACTGCTATTTGTCCATAAATCTCATGAGGACCGCCTAATTAAACAAATGTGTAAAAATTCTGATGATAAGCAGGGTATTCGTATTACAGAGGTTACGAGTTGAAGTAAGATCATAGAAGATCGAGTGAAGGACTTGAATCGTCATGCGAGATTTGACCAACAAATTTTACGAGGTCATAAAAAACAATGAGTTAAATGTTGTTTTGACTATTATCAGGACATAAGTCCTTGGGCCAAAACTGTTCACGTACGAAGCTGTTGCTAACAAGTGAGGTATAAAGGATAAAGCATGAGATAGGTAGCTTGGTTATAACGAGTTTCTCGTATATCAACAAATAAGAAAATGAGTATTTCCCTTACTCATGTAATAACATTGGAATTTCTGAATGATTGGTGTAAAAATTTTCTTTTACTCGCTTTCTATTCCTCATGTCACAATATTGGAATTTCTATATGAATTATCGTAATATAATCACGTTGGCCTGATGTCATTATATTATACTAATTCATAATTCCATTCCAATAGCATTACATGAGGTCAGGACACACGATCAACCTCGAATTCGCACACAATTTCTCTAAAACGATTTCTTAAACAATGTGCTAAGGATAGCACAAGAGATAAAAACATCAAAAGTAATGAATAAGAGTGACGATGACATAAAAATTTCTTTGAAGCATCAAGAATCTTTAAATGTCAAGAATGACGTTTTCGATTTGCAACCCAAAGCACAACGGCACAAAGGCACGTAATATAAAAAGAATGTTATATACCTAAACATAATAGCTGACATTGAAATGTCGAGCTTTTAGAAGTCAAGAATGGCATCTCACGTAATATAACTCAAACGTTATATACATAGCCATAATAGATGACATAGAAATGTCGAGAATTTTAGAAGTCAAGAATGACATCACTAAGTTTAACTATCCGAGGTGTTCTTATAAAGATAAACTCGCATGAGTCGTAGAATACGTTTAAATCGGAATGGGAGTTCCTCCCAGATTCAGAACATAACAGAGATGTATCTATGATATAAAAATACATACCATAGAATACAAATAATCACATATAATAATATGTTATAGGACTCACTAATGAACCCTATTGACTCGGGTAACGACATCAATGCAGCCTAATTCCCTACAACCAAGGCTCTGATACCAACTTTAACGCCTCGTCAAAGTACACTTGACTACCATCGTTATCTTGGTCCCACAGCTTGATCATAACTCTATATGAATTTGATTAATAACCTTGCATTCTTTATTTAAAAATGATTTTCTATAAAGGAAATCTACCAAAATATGTAAGTTTAGAAAAACCATACATAAATACTTAATCAAAAGTTGACCCAAACAAAGTCAACAAACACCCACAATTTAATGTATCAAAATTGAATGCAAGTTAATGTTTAACAAAAGCTGCCATCATAAATATGCAGACTCTCTAAGCACAGCGGAAGCAATCAATCATGAACCTAAGAATAAATCATGCGAGTAACTGTCAACAAAAATGTTGGGTGAATTATAGCTTTAAATAAACGTATAAACTTTAGACCACAAGATTTAAAATGTTAGAAAATATTAAAATATTATTCCATTATCTATGAGTCACCTGGTAACCACTTAACCATTTCCATACCCTTACCAAACACAATATATACACTGAACAGGTGTATCTTCAAATAAATACGAAGTACTAATACATTCCGATTATAAATTGCTAGCGCGACTAGCTCGAAATGGGGTTGTCAAACCCGATAGATCTATCCATAGGATTCGTGTTCACAAGTAGAAACCAGTGATTACAGTTACCAGACTAGGGAATATTTTCATTCAACTCATAATGAATAATTTAAATTTAATTTCCACTTATGTGTAAACGTAAAACAAAAATGCATGTAATCACATCCCAAAAATACTTTAAAAAGTATGCAAAACGGGACTATAACTCACCTTAACATAAACGAGGTAATAACAGAGAAATGTGAACCGCAGAAAGTAAAGTGATCAAGAATGATCACAACGCCGATCTATAAATAAAGCAGGTTGATATAAATAACTTACTTAGGTCAATTCTTAGTATGATAGCTATAGTACTTGTTGCAAGTAAACATAGAACAACACTCAGTATGCTTCGGTTTGATCAGGACAGCGTAAGGACATGTACTTTCTATCTTTAGAAAGTTTCTATATTTGGCAGGTTTCCATTTTTGGAAAGTTTCTATTTTAGGAAAGTTTCTATTTTAGGAAAGTTTCTATGTTTAGCAAGTTTCTATTTTGAAAAGTCTCTATTTTAGGAAAGTTTTTATTTTTAGAAAGTTTCTATTTTTTGGAAAGTTTCTATTTTTGAAAAGTTTATAACTTAGGAAAGTTTCCTTAATTAGAAAGTCAACAAAAGTAAACAGAAAGTCAAAGTCAAATAAAAGTCAACTTAAAAGTCAACCTTGGTCAAACATAGTCAACATTAATTTTTAAAGTATAAGTTATAATAATAATATAAGTTATAATGTTATTTAAAGTCATATATGTGTAATTATGTCATAACATAAGTATAATTAAATTAAATTGAATTAAAAAAGTTAACATAAGTTTAAATGATATATTTAATGTAACATAAGTATTTAATTTATTAATTAAATATTAGTCATAACATAAGTATTATTAATTAATAATAATTTTTAAACATATCATAAGTATTATTAATTAATAATGAATTATTAATCATATCATAAGTATTTAATTATAATTATTAAACAATAAGTATTTAATAATTAAGTTATAATTAAATAATAACTAAGCCTTATAATATTTAAATAATTATTTAATCCTTATTATAAGTCTTATAATAATAATCTCATAACATAAGTTTAATACTTATCATGAGTATTTTCATTAATAATAAAAGTATTATTAATCATAAATTTAATTAAATGTTTAATTAAATCATAATGTAATTAATAAATGATATATTAAATATGTATCATAAGTCTTTAAATTAAATTAATTACTTTTATATCATAAGTAATTTAATAATAATGAAAATCATTATTTATATCATAAGTTAGATGTTATAACCATAAGTTTTAATTAAAACGTTCGCCGTGTCATAACTCGAGCCTCGGGTGTCGGTTTTCGGTGAGTCTTATATATATCCTCGCCTAACCAAACCACCCGACACATTAGTGCCCTAAAGAACACCCCAAGAACAGCCCCCAAGTCATGACCAACAGCCATAATTCAACTTGAGACTTTAATCCGATCAAAAACTTGTTTTAGTCATACCGGGTGATCCGTGGCTCGGATTTTGATGACCCGAACATGAATGTTCATCCAATCATCAATCCTAACACACTAGTGCACCCTAGAGACTCCAAAAGTGGTCACAAAGTCAGACCAAACCTGAAAACATTAAAATCAATGTCTTGATGAGAGGAACTCATATAAATAATTTATTTTATCAAAAACATCAGTTATGTGTACATAAATGATCATTTAGTCCGCTGTCCAAAATCAAACAAACCGAAAACATGTAATAACGAGTGATTCTATGCATACAATCAATAATCCAACAACACATAAGCACTATATTATCATAATAATCATTAAAAACAGAAAAATTAAGTAAAGATCAAAAAGTTAGGGTTAGGGTTTATACCCTAATCAATAATCAAGTGGTATGATCGTGTAGAGAACGATGTGTAGAATCCGATTATGTAAACAATCAATTAATCCAAGATTGTTTGGTTGATGAAATGATGATGATGGTGGATGGTTGGCGATGGCCAAGAGAAAGGAGAAGGAGGGAGAAGGAAAAAAATAAATGAGAGTGTTTTAGGTTTGATGTTGAAATGTAAAAATGAAAGTAAAAATTAAAAGTGAGGAAACAAGGCTAAACACCCCCCCCCCCCTCCTCTTGGGGTGTTCGGCTGAAGGTGGGTAAGGGGGTGGGCCCCATGGCCCAAAATTGGTAAATGTTGATTTGCTTTTAGCTCGAATGCCCGATCGAAGCCCGAAACGCGAAAACGCTATTACGCGATTAATTATTCGGAGATATAACATATACGCAACAAATAAAATATATAAACACTATATATAAACATATGATATCAAAATATCATATTTAAAATAATTTAGATTAAAAAATCCCAAAAGTTTGACCGTTGGTTTGAAAACCGAAAAGATTCGCCGGATAGAAATCCTCGACACCTAGAAACGTACGAATTAAAATATGAATACAAATATTCACATAACACCTAATAATTAATATATTATTACAAAAATAATAATATAGGTCATAGAAATGACGTGGCATGAATAACAATTAACGGACGTTAAATAATAAACGGTAAAAGATAACGGAAAAAGTAGGGTCGTGACAAATGACCATACCAATCCTGGTTCATTTGGATCGTTGACGAATTTCATGAATGAAGGGAAATGTGTGTATGGAGCATTGTCAAACACTGTTTCCTGAATTCGAGTCAATACACCACAAGCTATGAATGGATCAAAAAAATTCTTTTGAAATATATCAGGTGAGTAAATAGCCAAATCGAAGTTTCTTTTGTCGATTCCGGTCAATAGAAGGATATCACCTTCTCCACTATTAAGATCGTTCATGATCTTCAGCCATCCATTGCCAAGTATCAAACGGCTACGATCAGTCGAAAATGTAACTTCTGCTTTATATCCTTGCAAGGTGTAGATGAAAATAGAATGTCTTGGAATCATGCTATCATAATGGTTAACATACCATTCATGTGGCAAAGCCTGTAACAAAACATAATAACATGATATGTCTTACAATGGTTTTGCTTTATAAAATAGGTAATTTTAATGTTAAAACAGCAACAAAACAATACCAGTTCAAGCTTATCTGCAAATAGTATTATGTGGATGAACGATGGTGGAAGATTGTAGGAAGCCATTAATGACAACGTCATAGATTATTTATGCTTCTGTAAAATCAACATATATATATATATATACATATCAGTTATGTAGGTAACAATAATAATTTTGGTCAAATTAACACAACTAGATTTAGATATAATAGTCTGATATTTAGGACATTTCATCTATAACACAAAATATAAATTAGACTCTTTCTGTAGCATCTATAAGCCACTTTTAAACCCAAATGTGTCAATTTTATGAATAATCTAAGACAAAATGTGCATGTATATAACCTAATTTTAGATTATTGTTTCCTTATCACACAACTTGATTCAAGTCTAATAGTCTGATTTTCTGGTCATTACATCTATAACAAGAATATTCGAATAAAGAACAATTAGTGAACTAAAAAAACCATCTGAACCTGTATTTGCGACGATCCTTCAGCCGTGATGACGAAATCGAGTTCTTTCATCACCTGTTTAGAATAATCGCCGTTCTATGATGAAGGATTTGGGTGTTTCTGGTGGTTTGATAATGAAGTGGGATGGTTTAGGGTAGACGAAGAAGTTGGATGGTTTTGTGGTCGCGGTTTGTTCCCGGTATTAAAATTGAATACTGTGTATATGTATATATATATATATATATATATATATATATATATATATATATATATATATATATATATATATATATATATATATATATATATATATTGTTTTTTGAGAATTATTTGTATTTGTATTTGTATAGATTGTTATTATTAATTTAAAAGGTAGTAACATAAAGTAAATAGTTCATGGTAAAAAAAAATAACAAAAGACATAACAGACATGTTGAATAAGTTATTAAAAAATATAATCATGTTTGTACAAAAAAAGGTAATTAATCATATGTTTTAACAATTTTTATGTGTCTGCGACCTCGTCTCCTTCCTCATGGTCTTCCCTAAAGTAGATTGTATTATTTCCAATAACAACTTCATTCAAAGGTTGAACACCGACTGAAAATGGCGGTAACTCATCAAATTGGTCGTACTCATCCTCATCAAAAACGTTCTCGACACCAACAATCCGTCATTTTCCATACTGAACCACATGCCATCTACAATCCTTTGGGTCTTCGATAAAGAATACTTGAGTAACTAGTTTTGCTAGAATGAATGGTTCTTCGTGATATCCATTGGTGGAAAGATTAACAGTTGTAAAACCATCTTCATCAACTTGAACATCGCGATCATTATCAACCCACTTACACTTGAACAAGGGTATAGTGTACGAACCATAATCTAATTCCCATATTTCTTGAATGACACCATAATAAGATTTTTTAGCGATCCTTGATCATTCTTCAGGATTGACAATGGTGAATTCCGTCGACGAGGCTATCACCATGACACCGTTATTTTTCGTTTTACTCTTCTTATCTTGATATTTAGTGTAAAAGGTATACCCATTGATGTCATATCCTTGATATTGGAACACATGTTTAGGGGTGAATCCCAAAGCTTCGACCGTTTTATCAATATTTGGAAGTGTCCTCCTCACTTTGTCTTTTAACCATTCTGAAAATGTTTTTTTAAGTTGTTTTGCCAACCATTTTGCACTCTTTTTACGGTTTTCTTATCTCAACAACGACATGTGTTCTTGTATGTAAGAATCAATAGATGTAGTTGTAACATCCGTCCCACATCGGTTGGAGAGGGGAACGAAGCATGCCTTATAAGGGTGTGGAGACCTTTCCTAGCATGACGCGTTTTGGGACCACAAGCGCAGTAGATCCCATGAGAACTCTGCAGTTAAGTGTGCTCAGGCGAGAGCACTACCAGGATGGGTGACCTCCTGGGAAAGTGCTCGTCGTGTTTGGTCACCAAGAAAAATCTGTGCGCCTACGGGCAAAGCGGACAATATCATGCTACTGGGAACATGTTACCTGGATTGGGATGTCACATATGGTATCAGAGCCAGGCCCCGAACCAACGTGTACAGCGGGACGCTGTGTCCCATTAGGGGGGAGGATTGTAACATCCGTCCCACATCGGTTAGAGAGGGGAACGAAGCATGCCTTATAAGGGTGTGGAGACCTTTTCTAGCATGACGTGTTTGGGACCACAAGCGCAGCAGATCCCATGAGAACTCTACAGTTAAGCATGCTCAGGTGAGAGCACTACCAGGATGGGTGACCTCCTGGGAAAGTTCTCGTCGTGTTTGGTCGCCAAGAAAAATCGGTGCGCCTACGGGCAAAGCGGACAATATCATGCTACGGGAAACGTGTTATCTGGACTGGGATGTAACAGTAGTGTGTTGTAAGACAGTAAAATGTACCTCGTGATAATCGACAACATTTGAATAGCCCGTCTTGCACCCAAGTGTCCCTTGACCTGAAAGTCTTCCTTCATGTCGACATTGTGGAATCCCGACACTTTTAAACCTATCCATATAGTTTATGCAGAATTCGATCACCTCTTCGGATGCATATCCTTTAACGATACTGCCTTTTGGTCGATTAAGGTTCTTTACATAACCTTTTAGATACCCATATATCTTTCAAATGGATACATATACCGTGAGAAAACTGGACCACATGCCTTTATTTCTCCTACAATATGAGATACCAAGTGAACCATGACATCAAAGAAAGAAGGTGGAAAGTACATCTCTAGTCGCAAAGAGTAAGTATGATATCTCTTTGATATTCATCCAGCACATCAGGATCAATCACCTTCGAATGAATCATGTTGAAAAATAAGCATAGTTTTGTTATTGTGTGTCGAATACGGTTGGGTAGAATTCCACGAATTGCGATAGGAATCATCTGAGTCATTAGTACATGACAATCATGTGACTTCATACCAAGTAACTTCAAATCTTTCATCGAAACCAACTTCCTAATGTTAGCAGAGTATCCTGATGGAACGTTAATACAATGTAAACATTGATAGAATTTAGTTTTATTGATCTTCGACATAGTATAACAGGCCGGTGGAAGAAACTTGGTAGACCTTCCATCAATATATTTATGTTGTAGCTCTGGTCTGATATTCATTATTTCCATTTCCCATCTAACTTTAATTCCATCTTTTGTTTTTCAGGAATGTTCAACAGTAACCCTATCAAACTTTCACAAACATTTTTCTCAATATGCATAACATCAAGACAATGTCGGACTCGTAAATGCTTCCAGTAGGGTAATTTCCAAAAAATAGACTTTTTCTTCCAAATACCTTGGGAGGACCAAAACCTTTCTTTCCCAACACAACATTTACATTAGCAACTTTGGAGAGTGTAGTTTCTCCATCCAATGGTGGTGGTAGCTTTCTATCCTCTATAGTACCATCAAATAAATCCGACTTTTTACGATATGGGTGATTTTCAGCAAGCTCTCTCCGATGCTCCATAAATGCAGTTTATTACAATTTGTGAGCCATATCGAGCGAGTATTTTCCTCACAAACAGGACATGCATTTTTCCCCTTCGTACTATATCCAGACAAATTACCATAAGCATGAAAATCATTAATGGTGCAAAAACGCATTGCCCGTAGTTGGAAGTATTCTTTCTTGTATGCATCATAAACATGTATGCCGGTACTCCATAATTCCATCATGTCATCAACTAATGGCTGCAAATAAACATCAATGTCATTTCCAGGTTGCTTTGGGTCTTGAATCAAAAGAGACATCATTATGTATTTTCTTTTCATACATAGCCAAGGCGGTAGGTTATAAATGCATAGAAGAACAGGCAACGTGCTGTGACGGCTACTCAAATCTACGAAACGATTAATTCCATCTGAACAGAGTCCGAACCTTATATTACGTATCTCATCCCCAAATTCTCCAAAATCTTTATCAACATTTTTCCATTGAAGTGAATCGGCCACATGTCGCATTTTTCCATCATTTTTACGATCTTCAGCATGCCAACATAATAATTTTGCATCTTTCTCATTCGCAAATAATCTCTTTAATCTTGGTATGATAGACAAGTACCACAATAATTTTGCAGGAGGTCCATTTTCCGACATTTCACTATCAACATTATCAGTTGGTTTTCCACGTTTATACCAAGATGTACCACATACCTTACATTGATGAAGGTCTTTTTCTTCATTCCTGTATAACATACAATAATTTGGACAAGAATGTATTCTCTGTATTTCCAATCCCATTGGACACATCAATTTCTTTGCTTGGTATGTTGAGACCGGCAACTCATTACCTTCTGGTAGCATTTTGTTCAACAACTCTAACATTCTAGTGAAACTTGTGTCACTCCAACCATTGTTTGATTTTAAGTTAACCAGTTGTATAACGGCGGAAAGTTTTGTAAAATTCATACAACCGGTATATAAAGGTTTTTCAGCGTCAACAAATAGTTATTGTAATCTGTCATGATACTTATTAGCAACATTATCCTCCATATCCATATCGTCAAACATGTCATCAAAATTAATATTATTGTCACTATTGTATGAATCTTCTTCGCTATCGGTATCGTTATCCGAAACAGACGGGTTAAGGTCAGCTAATGACTCACCATGAAAAGACCAACATGTGTACCCTCTCATAAATCCGTGTGCAATTAGATGATTTTTGATATCGGATGAATCAGTATACCACCGTGCATTTTTGCATTTCTTACAAGGACAACTAATTGTGGTGTTTCCTTTTTCTAGTTGATCAGTCTAAGCAATTGTAATAAATTCTTCAAGACTATCAATAAACTCAGAGCTACCGTGACCTATCTCGTACATCCAAGTTTTCCAATCCATCTACAAGTAACAATGAATAAGTTAACACATTAATAATAATAAAGAATGTAAAAAGTTGGAAAAGGGACTAGAACCCACGACCTCGTCTCTACCAAGCAACATTCTAACCATCTAAGCAATTGTATTAACCTCACAACTTTACATTTATTTTCTATAAAACCCTCACGTATGGTCTATTTGTGAAAAAAACTCCCAAATCAAAATCAATTGAGTTTTATCGATCATAATCCCATTACGTCTTTATCATTTTTCTTTTTTATCTATCTGTGATCTAAAAAAACCCTGAAGTAACCAAAATCAATTGAATCTGTAAATCCTAATTGTTTGATACCCAATTCGATTCCTGTTCTATTTTAGATTCGGTCTCTCCACGATTCTGCTTTGCTACCATGACTTACACGAAGAAAGGTATTTCAACCTATCAGTAATTATAATTAATTTTTTATTTGATAATCTAAAGTTATTACTTTTTTTTGTTCAGAAAAAAATATGAATATTATTATCGCTCAATTAGACTTTGAAATGAGTTTGGTTATGAGTTCGGTCATTTTCCTTGTTATTGCATATTGTGTATGTGTGATGTGTTTGCTGTATTATTCATAACACAATAATAAGACTGCATGTGGTTGAAATGATATTAAGGTGTATAAGCCTGTATTTGCTGTACTATGATCTTAATTTGTATATGTCTGTGTTTAGATGTGTATCTTTTCTATTGCATTTTGTGTACAGATGCAACAAAAAAATAAAAAGAGAAGTGTAAACAAACTGAAAAACAAGTCAGTTGTTCAGTTAATAATTGAATTTGACGAGTACGGCCAAGCTATTGGAAAAAACCAAGCTATTTTCCAGCAACATCGGAGTTTTAACTAGGAGCAATTGTGATTTTCTTGTAAAGGATTGGAAGCATGTGTCTCCTGATCAGAAACAAAAATTATGGTTGAAAATAAAGGTATTAAAATCTAAGATTTTGTTTAATTACTTTTTATTTATATATGTTACAACATTCACCACTTACATTAGTTTAAGTTATACAGGAACTTCATAAGATTGAAGACGATTTTGCACGAAATACAACACTTCAAAAATGCAACACAGCGTTTACAAGATTTAAGCGCAAGTTAAGAACGTTTATGGATGAAGACAAGCTTCCTTATGAGGAAGTAAAAGATTACGATTTCATAACTCCAGAAATATGGAAAAAGTTTTGTGAAATCGAAGATACGCCTGCTAAACGAGTAAGTGCTATTCATTTGATTTGTAACAGGTTTGGAGGTACATTGTGATATTGTAACGCTTTGAAAAAAGCATTTAATCACATTTACACCGTGTAGGCTCTTAGAGAAAAAGGCACGCAAAAAGCTTTGAAAAAAGAAAAAGAAAAGTATGCTCGAGTTGGTCGTTGTGGATATCGTGGGAAAAAAGCATAATGGGAGACAGAAGCAAATGATCCTGATAAACGTACACCATACCACGATATCAAAGATCCTGCTGCGAGGTATTACGTGCTGGGCATGATGAAGACGGATGACGCAGGGAAGATGGCAGTATGCCCAGAAACAATTGTGCCGCTTATAGAGAAAGTTGTAATATATTTATATTTGTATTTTTAGACTTACCAACTCATAATTTTTTCTATAATTGATTAGCTGTGTTGTTTTTTCCAGGTTAGGACAGATAAAAAAGGCGGGGATGCCTTGTTAGCTCATGTGGGGAAGGAACACGGTGGTCGAACAAGGGGTTTAAGTAGCACAATAGGCTACAGCAAAAGCAGAAAGAAACAGAAAGTAAACGATAAAGGAACGAGGGTAACTGATTTAACTGATCTTATTTTCTTACAATATTTAAATGCTTACTTACTACATTTTATATTTCATGTTTGCTAATGAGCAGTCTCAGAAAAACGAAAAGCGTGATGATGAAGAGGATGTTGATGATGAAGAGAATGATGATGATGAAGAAGATGTTGATGATGAAGAGAATGATGATCATGAAGAGGATGTTGATGAGGAGGCTGATGATGAAGATGAAGGTGATAATGAAGTGGAAGGTAATAATGAAGTGGAAGGTGCTGATGAAGGGGAAGGTGATAATTTAGTGGAAGGTGTTGATGAAGGGGAAGGTGATAATGAAAAGGATGTTGATGATGAAGAGGATGTTGATGATGTAAAGGATGTTAATGAAGAGGATGATGATGAAGAGGTGGTGAGAAAACGTGAACTGAGGGTTCAACATCAGAAGTTCACCAAAAAATTAGTGAGACAATCGATATACATAAAGGTAACTGATTTAACTAAATGTTATTTTTTCTAGCCTTTTAAATTACTTACTACAATTAGTTTTTCATGTTTGTTAATGAACAGTATGTTGAAAAAGACAAGCCTGATGAAAATGTAAATGTTGATGACGACATCAATGAAAAAGAAGATGCAGTGATTGAAGAAGTGAATGAACCAGAAACAGATTCAGATTTTGTTCCATATGTTGATGTCCAAATGGTGATGAACGACAAGGAAGAAGAAAATGTTAATGAAGAAGAAAATCATGTGGTTCGAGAAGTAAAAGATGAAGTGTTTAAAAAAAGAATGAAACAGAAAAATATGCAGAGTTTGATGATGATGTTGATGAAGAAGTTAATACAGAGCAAGATCCATTGATTAAAGATAAATATTGATGCAGAGCTTGCAAAATTCAGAATGAAACCTAGTCCTCCACCAAGAAGAAGGAAGTCTGAAAAAATTCTATTAAAGAAGCTTTCAAAAACTGTTTTCGTCAAAGATGGCAAAGGTATGAGTGAGAACAATCTAATCAAATTTTAATTTGTGATGAATATTATTGATGCTACTATAACTATGTTTGTTAATGTATATTTGTGATGCTACTTTTTATTGAAGTTAATGAATATTTGTGATGCTACTTTTGTATGAAGCTTTGTTATGGTAATATAACTGTCTTTGTTTATGGTAATTTACCAATGCAACTGTACTTAGGGTAATGATTAGGGTAATGATTGTACTTAGGGTTATGATTGCCACTGAAGGTGGTTATAAGGTCATCATTACTAATCATATTGGTTATTGGGTCTGATTTTCCATGTATACTACCTCATGGGTTTTTTCCTAAATTGGAGTGAGCGTTGAGTTGTTATTACTTCACCAAACATAGGTTGGTTTCTGAATTAGGCATATATATAATAGACTATGTTTATATGTTTGGTTTTCTTTTGGTTGCCATAGTGTGCAGCAGGTAACTAATCCAGGTTTTGTTTAAGCTGACCCGGTTGGTTCTGCTACTACTATCAGGTTATGTTTGCCTATTGATACTATATAGTATAACTTTCTTTCATTGCATAATAACGGTTTATATGTTATAGGTTATATATAGTGTGTTTATATGATGTTAATAAAGTTTATATGTTGTTAATATAGTGTTGTATGATGTTTACAATCGTGTTGTGTAATCGCGTCAATCATGATGTGTTAAAATAGTGAGATGGTTGTGTGTCATTTTTATGTCCAGTTCTGCTCCAGGTCTACACTACATGTCTACAATCGTGTTGGGTAATCGTGTGAATCATGTTCTGCTCCAGGTCTGCACTACATGTCTACAATCGCGTTGGGTAATCGTGTGAATCATGGTGTGTTATATAGTCAAATTGTTGTACTATAGAATCAAACATGTGTTGTGATATTATTAAAGTTCATGTAAACCAGATTTATACAAACCTGCATTACAAACGACAAACGACAAGATATAAAGAAAAAGAAAGATTGAATTACCTCTGATGATTTTGAAGTCTCCATTATTAACTCTTGTAACTTTGAATCGGAGCACTTTACGTACGAACCAGACTATTATAATTCCTGCACTTTACGTACGAAGCGAAACAAGCAAACAAGAACAAAACAAGCAGAAACAAAAAAACGTGTATTTATTTTTCTGAATAGATTTTTTATATTATATATTATTTATAAGTTTAATAATAATATTATTTAAGGTATATAAAATTTTATATTATTATAATTATATTATATAGGATATACTTATCAAAATCCATTCCTAAATCAAATTATTTCCTAACTCTTCTCTAACTAAGTTCCTATTAATTTGGTCTGTTAGTGACGTGTTAGGTTATTAGGACTGTTTGTTTAATTAGACATGTTTGGTAGACTTATATTAACAGAACTGTAAGGGTTAGGTTGATTAAACGGAGATCGTTAACTTATATAACCCATTAACTTATTTAGACGTGTTCCAGTTAAAAGGCGTTTGTTACAAACTAATTAGACGTCTGTTTTGAAACTTATTAGAAGTGTTCGGCATTTAGACGTGTTCCCGGAAATCTAATAAGATGTGTTTCCAATTAGACATGTTGTTGTTTCATTCAGACGTGTTCCTGGTAAAAGTTATTAGACGTGTTGTTAATTAGACGTGTTCCTTGGAATATTTGTTAGACGTGTTGTCAATTAGAGGTGTTCCCGATAAAAGTTATTAGACGTGGTTACCAAATAGAGGTGTTAAACTTGTTTAGACGTGTTGCAGTTTTCTAATTAGACGTGTTGCGAATATTAATTAGACGTGTTCCGTGTTGTTTTTTTTTGGTAAAAATCTTAATTAGACGTGTTCCGTTTGATAAATTAGACGTTTTATGTAGTGAACACGTATAAATGAAGGGCTCTAAATGAGCCGAAATGTAGTAGTGGGATGAATTGAGCCGTTGGTGATGCATCGGTCAAATTTTTTGGCCGTTGCAAAATTAATATTTTTTTTCTTTTTTCTTTTTTACACTCTATATAAACACACATATATTTCATTCTATACATCTCAAACACATACATTTCATACTCAATATCAAATATCATCTCAAATTATCAATCCTTTTCCAAATTAAAATGAATCCAAATAACTCAAATTTCGATCCCGATATAAATATGGTATTAACGATCATGAATACCACTAATAATCGAGCACTTGAAGCACTCGAAACACTTGATCATTTGGATGAGTTAGATAATGAAGAAGTTGAACCCGTACCAAGAGCACCTAGAAGATATTTATATAGAGATCGTGAAAGCCGCGCAAAAGCTTTATAGAATGATTATTTTTCCGACACTTCTATGTTTCCAGACGATTATTTTTGTAGACGTTATCGAATGCGCAAACCTTTGTTTCTTCATATATGTCAAGGTATATTAAATTTTTCTCAAACTCCGATTCCCGATTATTTTACTTAATTTCATCAAAGACGTGATGATTGTGGATTACTTGGTTTTAATATTGTTCAAAAAGTAACAACCGCCAAACGTCAAATAGCGGAATTAAAAGGTGTGTGCATTCATCGACTACTACGACATACGCTTGTTGAACATGTATTTAGTCTTCCAGCTAATTATCGTATTCGACATGATTCAACAATTAATCCAAACAATCAAGATGAGGCAGGACTTTCACACGTTAACGATGACAAAGACGAAGGCAAAGACGAAGGCGAAGACGAATAACTTTTAAATTTTTATGTAAGTTTATTTTAAACTCTATGTTTTTATTTTAATTATTTGTAATGTATATATATATATATATATATATATATATATATATATATATATATATATATAATAAAAGTTTAGTTTTATTTAAATAAGTATTTAATTTTCAGAAATAATTAAAAAAAAAAAGGAAGGAAGGAGTGTCATAGTTGGGAGTGTTTAGTCCTAGGTTTAGTCCTGAAAAGAAAGTGGTGATGTGGCGCTGATGTGATGAAATGTCCCATTCTTATTGATTAAAAACGTTCCATATTAATTGATTTCGTTGCGAGGTTTTGACCTCTATATGAGACGTTTTTCAAAGACTGCATTCATTTTAAAACAAACCATAACCTTTATTTCATCAATAAAGGTTTAAAAAGCTTTACGTAGATTATCAAATAATGATAATCTAAAATATCCTGTTTACACACGACCATTACATAATGGTTTACAATACAAATATGTTACAGCAAAATAAGTTTCTTGAATGCAGTTTTTACACAATATCATACAAGCATGGACTCCAAATCTCATCCTTATTTAAGTATGCGACAGTGGAAGCTCTTAATAATCAGCTGAGAATAAACATGCTTAAAACATCAACAAAAATGTTGGTGAGTTATAGGTTTAACCTATATATATCAAATCATAATAATAGACCACAAGATTTCATATTTCAATACACATCCCATACATAGAGATAAAAAAATCATTCATATGGTGAACACCTGGTAACCGACATTTACAAGATGCATATATAAGAATATCCCCATCATTCCGGGACACCCTTCGGATATGATATAAATTTCGAAGTACTAAAGCATCCGGTACTTTGGATGGGGTTTGTTAGGCCCAATAGATCTATCTTTAGGATTCGCGTCAATTAGAGTGTCTGTTCCCTAATTCTTAGATTACCAGACTTTAATAAAAAGGGGCATATTCGATTTCGATAATTCAACCATAGAATGTAGTTTCAATTACTTGTGTCTATTTCGTCAAACATTTATAAAAGCGCATGTATTCTCAGTCCCAAAAATATAAAGGGTAAAAAGGCAAATGAAACTCACGCATATAATTATTGTAAAACAGTTAATAAAACATTTGCATGTATTCTCAGCCCCAAAATGTAAAGAGTAAAAGGGGAGCAAATGAAACTCACGCAAAATCAATTTTAGTATTTGTATTCATTTCATAAAACAGTTATAAAATAGCGCATGTATTCTCAGCCCAAAAATGTAAATTGCAAAGCAATTAAAAAGGGAGTAATGAAACTCACTTTCACAGATTTTTACTTCGTCGAGAAGTAAGACTTGGCCACTGGTTGATTCACGAACCTATAACAATATATACATATATATCAAAGTATGTTCAAAATATATTTACAACACTTTTAATATATTTTGATGTTTTAAGTTTATTAAGTCAGCTGTCCTCGTTAGTAACCTACAACTAGTCATCCACAGTTAGATGTACAGAAATAAATCGATAAATATTATCTTGAATCAATCCACGACCCAGTGTATACGTATCTCAATATTGATCACAACTCAAACTATATATATTTTGGAATCAACCTCAACCCTGTATAGCTAACTCCAACATTCACATATAGAGTGTCTATGGTTGTTCCGAAATATATATAGATGTGTCGACATGATAGGTCGAAACATTATATACAAGATTACATAATATACAATACAAGTTGATTAAGTTATGGTTGGAATAGATTTGTTACCAATTTTCACGTAGCTAAAATGAGAAAAATTATCCAATCTTGTTTTACCCATAACTTCTTCATTTTAAATCCGTTTTGAGTGAATCAAATTGCTATGGTTTCATATTGAACTCTATTTTATGAATCTAAACAGAAAAAGTATAGGTTTATAGTTGGAAAAATAAGTTACAAGTCGTTTTTGTAAAGGTAGTCATTTCAGTCGAAAGAACGACGTCTAGATGACCATTTTAGAAAACATACTTCCACTTTGAGTTTAACCATAATTTTTGGATATAGTTTCATGTTCATAATAAAAATCATTTTCTCAGAATAACAACTTTTAAATCAAAGTTTATCATAGTTTTTAATTAACTAACCCAAAACAGCCCGCGGTGTTACTACGACGGCGTAAATCCGGTTTTACGGTGTTTTTCGTGTTTCCAGGTTTTAAATAATTAAGTTAGCATATCATATAGATATAGAACATGTGTTTAGTTGATTTTAAAAGTCAAGTTAGAAGGATTAACTTTTGTTTGCGAACAAGTTTAGAATTAACTAAACTATGTTCTAGTGATTACAAGTTTAAACCTTCGAATAAGATAGCTTTATATGTATGAATCGAATGATATTATGAACATCATTACTACCTTAAGTTCCTTGGATAAACCTACTGGAAAAGAGAAAAATGGATCTAGCTTCAACGGATCCTTGGATGGCTCAAAGTTCTTGAAGCAGAATCATGACACGAAAACAAGTTCAAGTAAGATCATCACTTAAAATAAGATTGTTATAATTATAGAAATTGAACCAAAGTTTGAATATGATTATTACCTTGTATTAGAATGATAACCTACTGTAATAAACAAAGATTTCTTGAGGTTGGATGATCACCTTACAAGATTGGAAGTGAGCTAGCAAACTTGAAAGTATTCTTGATTTTATGTAACTAGAACTTGTAGAATATATGAAGAACACTTAGAACTTGAAGATAGAACTTGAGAGAGATCAATTAGATGAAGAAAATTGAAGAATGAAAGTGTTTGTAGGTGTTTTTGGTCGTTGGTGTATGGATTAGATATAAAGGATATGTAATTTTGTTTTCATGTAAATAAGTCATGAATGATTACTCATATTTTTGTAATTTTATGAGATATTTCATGCTAGTTGCCAAATGATGGTTCCCACATGTGTTAGGTGACTCATATGGGCTGCTAAGAGCTGATCATTGGAGTGTATATACCAATAGTACATACATCTAAAAGCTGTGTATTGTACGAGTACGAATACGGGTGCATACGAGTAGAATTGTTGATGAAACTGAACGAGGATGTAATTGTAAGCATTTTTGTTAAGTAGAAGTATTTTGATAAGTGTATTTAAGTCTTTAAAAAGTGTATAAATACATATTAAAACACTACATGTATATACATTTTAACTGAGTCGTTAAGTCATCGTTAGTCGTTACATGTAAGTGTTGTTTTGAAACCTTTAGGTTAACGATCTTGTTAAATGTTGTTAACCCAATGTTTATAATATCAAATGAGATTTTAAATTATTATATTATCATGATATTATCATGTATGAATATCTCTTAATATGATATATATACATTAAATGTCTTTACAACGATAATCGTTACATATATGTCTCGTTTAAAAATCATTAAGTTAGTAGTCTTGTTTTTACATATGTAGTTCATTGTTAATATACTTAATGATATGTTTACTTATCATAATATCATGTTAACTATATATATATCCATATATATGTCATCATATAGTTTTTACAAGTTTTAACGTTCGTGAATCACCGGTCAACTTGGGTGGTCAATTGTCTATATGAAACATATTTCAATTAATCAAGTCTTAACAAGTTTGATTGCTTAACATGTTGGAAACATTTAATCATGTAAATATCAATCTCAATTAATATATATAAAATGGAAAAGTTCGGGTCACTACATGTGACACCCATAATTAAGGCTGGAAAAGTTCCTCCATTGGGCGCACTCTAATGCGTTGTGAATTTTTTTTGCAAGAGTTATATCACTTATATCATTTGACAATGCTGTTAACCGCTAAAAACATGCGTAGTGTAAAAATTAGCAGTTCAAATTATTTTTGATTATTAGAATTTTTGAACATGTTCTATAGTTACTTTACAGGCAAATGTTAGACATACTTTCGGTGATAATATCAATCTTAATTGTACACCATCTGAGTTGATTTTTTAAACATACGATATAATATTTAGTTTGAAATTTATTTCAGGTGAAAATGCCTGATAGATATGAAAAAAATATAAATTATACCGTTGATATAAAAATTATGCGAGCATTCATCATTTTGATCATATTTCATTTATACGTCATAGAAACGATTAGATGAACCTAATATGACTTTATAACACTAGGTTATCAAACTCAGTGACACTAAACGGATCAAACTTGATGAACACGAAGAACGGATGTAAAAACGTAAAAAAACACAAGAATATAACTTGGTAATATGCAATCAATGTGATTTCTTTAATCCACGATCAATCAAAGAGATTTCTTTTATTAATTTCGTAGGTATACATTACATTTTACATAAGGGGGCATTTATAATACAAAAGGATAATCGAATTGGAAGCAAACGAGTATTCTTAGCCGAAATCCAATTCTGCATGTCAGGAAATTCTCGCAGTCGCAATCCAAACCTCGCGGTTGCGAAGTTCATTACTCAGAAAACTCGATTCTCTGACATGATCTTTGTGGTCGCGATTACTAAACTTTGGTCTCGAAATTTCCTCAGATTTCAGCATTCGACTCTTGTTTTAAACTTCTTCGCACTTTCAACAATCTCTTACTCGAAGTAGGTTTTAAACAACACCCATCTTCTTCCTGATTACTCCCATGGTAACAACTAACCCGCTGACATGACTCATTTTGATACCCCAGATAAGACACCCGAATCACGCCTCACTTCACACGTTAACTTACGAGTAAGTGAAGTCTATCGACACCATAAAATACCACTGAGCTATAATCTGATTTTTTATGTCACTGACTTGGGACCAAGAACCTCTCTTTAGATATGACACATATCTCTTTAGTTTAAAAGACAACGGGTCGGAGCTCGACCCAACTCTAGCAACCTCATCGCCCAAGTGATCCACTCGTACATAACACGATCCACCAGACTTATTTTTCCCACAAAGGATAAACCTGCCAGTAGAACAAACACATGGACATTACCGACTAAAACCTCGTACGAGGACGCAATCGTATTTAATCGTTCATCTTACCGTCTTTGCTTTCACCATTGGAACACCGGTCATATACGTGCGCACGAATTTGGACAAACTCGATTTTACATCCCGAGCCAACTCCCATTGTACGGATGTGTCATTAATAGTGGCTCTTAAGAAAACCTTTTATTTATCAACCTTGGTCATTCGCAATAAACTTGCCATTGGAGAAGATCCACGAACACATTAGTGTAACCAATTCGACCCGAATCTATACCAGTTTCGACCCCCCTTGAGCTCCCACTCAAATAAGATCCATCAATAATACTACAAAGCATTAGCTCTCTAGGATTTTCATCACCAATAATTCCACCTAGTCATTCCTCAGAAGGAACATCAACCATATACAAGGTTCCCGTCTTGTACCCACGAGCGATTACAAGATTAACTTTAAACATCTTCCACAATTGATATCCAAACAATACGTGACAACCATCATTGTCCAACTGCCCAATAGATAATGAGTGTTTCGTGAGCTTAGGAATGAACCTCACGTTTCTCAATATCCACACATGATCCAAGTGTCTAATAAAAAGGTCATCAATACCCAAAACATCAAGTGTCTTCCCGTCCGCAACCCAAAACCTACCGGAATAACTCCTAAAGTTAACCATCTTGCTCATGATCAGAGAAGCATGGTACGAAGCACCTGAATCTAATAACCAAGATCCAGCAAGAACCCTTTCTTGACACATCAACGAATCCTCGATCACCGTAGTTATCGCACTCCCACCCTACTTCAAACTCGGTCACTTTGACTTATAGAAACCAACTTGTTGACAATTGTAACATACTACATTCTTACTCCTTGATGGAGTACTTGATCTAGCTCTTCCCCGACTAAAACCTAGAACCAAACCCGAACTCTCACTAGAATCTTTTCTCCTAATTCCTTTACTGAGAATCAAATTACAGATTCCTTCAAAAGTTAACTTAGTAGTTCCGGATGGACCACTAACCGTCGTCACAGTAGTGTTCCAACTTTCGAGTGACGAGGATAGCAAAAACAACGCCTCAAGTTCATCATCGAATTTAACCCCAACAAATTTCAACCGGATTAAAATGAAGTTAAACTCATTAATATGACCCGCTGCCGGAGAACCTGCCATCATTCTAGCATTCACCAACTGTCGTATTAAGAAAACTTTGTTCAAAGCGGATGAATTTTCATACATGTTGGATAACGTCGCAATCAATCTCGCAGTTGTGGTTTCAACCACAATGTTGTAAGCAACGTTCTTTGCCAGAGAAAGTCGAACAACTCCTAGGGCTTGCCTATCCAACAGTCCCACTCGCCTTGCCCCATCTCTTCCAGTTTAACACCCGTTAACGGCTAATAAAGCTTCTATTGATATACAAAGTCTTCAGTTTGCATCTTCCAAAATCTAAAATTGGTCCCGTCAAAATGATAAATCTTCACATCACTCTTTCCGCCATTGTTCCCGCAAACACGAGAGCCTAAGCTTTTATACCACTTGTTAAGTTAGGAACAATTAGGTGAGCTCTAATAAGACTTGATAACACTAGGTTATCAAACTCACTGACAATAAACGGATTAAACTAGATGAACATGAAGAACGAAACTAAAAAGGTAAAAATAACACGTGAATATAACGTGATTATGTGTAATCAACGTGATTGCCTTAATCCACGACTAACCGAAGAGATTTCTTTTATTAATTTCGTAGGTATACGATACAAGTTACATATGGGGGTATTTATTTTGTAAAAAGATAAACGAATTGGAAGTAAACAAGTATTCCTAGTCGAAATTCAATTCTGCCCGTCAGCAAATTCTCGCAGTTGCAAAAAAAAACCCCGCGGTCGCGAAGTCCATTATTTTTGAATTATCAAAGTCTTTATTTTAACCCCTCCATCCCAAATTAACCCCTCCGTCCAAATTAATATTCTTGTTTTGATTTTTCAAAGTCTTTAATTTTGACTTTTACTTTAAATAACTAATTTGTGTTATATATTATGAGTACTTGATAAAATTTATATATTAAGTTTTACATGTATTTTCATTTTTTTAACATCAGTTCGGGATCACCTAGAGGGACTAAACCACCCTCGCGTTCATCTCCCGAAGTTGCATAACCCTCCCTAACTGCTGTCCAGGAGGAAAACCCGACCCAATCCAAGGGCATGGAGGGTAAAACCCTCCCTCACTGCCCCGCAACGCGATGTGCGGAAGATACCCTTGGGTGGAATTCAAGGATTCAGGGGCAACCTTGTGTGCAATGTTGCACTCCACGAGAGTCGAACTCCTGACCTCTCGCTAAGAGAGGCAGTCCACTACCACATGAACTACAACACAAGGTTTACATGTACATTCCTTCGGTATAACTTTCATCAAATATTATATAACACAAAAAAATTTATTTGAAATCAAAGTTAAGAAATAAAGGCTTTGAAAAATCAAAACATGATCATTAATTTGGGACGGAGGAAGTACTCAGAAAACCCATTTCTCCGACTTGTTCTTTGAGGTCACGAGTTGCACCACTCCGGTAGTGAAATTTCTTCAGATTTCAGCATTCGACTCTTATTTAAAACTTCTTCGCACTTTCAATAATACGATCTCTGATTTAATTGATTTAGAAGTTTAAACGTTTAAAATTTAAAATTTGGAGGGCTGCAAATTTTATTAGTTAACCAAATTTTAGTGGGTTAGGAGACTGCTAACCCTTCCTATTAAGATCTGCCCTGGAGTACACTTACTATCATGCATACGCATGTATGGATCGATGTATATTTTATTGGTCGACATACGCATGCTTCTAATGCCACGTGTTCTTTTTAGGTCTATAAATTTGAGGAGTTGAATCTCCGAGATTCATTCTTCATTCCACCTATTACTATCATTAGTATGATCTGTTGATCAGATTCTTCCTGAATCTCTCTCAAGTAAGGTATGTTCAGCTTTTAAAAACTAATTATTAATGTTATTATAATTTATAATTTATTATTATAAATATAATAAATATAGTTATGGAGCTAGATTACATTATTATGAATGCTATAATAATTGAAGTACTTACATTTTAAACTTGATTAATTTGAATATGGTAATTGTTTCTTCATTTAGTATCACTTTTGACTGTTTTGTGAACGTGTTATATGTGAAAAATTAAAATATGTTACCAACTTACCACCAATTAGACCTAAATATGACGATCCTATAAACATCAAAGCTTAAACAGTTGTATTATCTATGAACCATCGCCATCCCATAGTGTTCAATTGTTTCGCATATTTGCTATTCATCTCTTGTCAAAATTAATAATTTTGAAAATGGAAGACAAACAAAAATTCAAATACCCTAGAAAAAGAAATCAAAGTGAAATAGCATTCTAGGTAGCCAAAAATCATTTTTATAAATAGTTTATATGATTCGTTAGAGTCTAAAATCGAGTCCTTTTTAAATAGCTTATATTACAGTATTCGTTAAGGTCTAAAGACCTTATTTTTCACCTCATTCAAGGTACTTCAATTTTTGGGACCGACTCTAAAAATTATGGTTCTTCAATATGCTGTTTCAAACTGATTAACTAGAAATTGAATCAAAAAAAGACCAAACCAAATTTAAATTTGGTTTCGGATTTGGTCCTTAAATTAAAATTAGATTTCAGGTTTCACTAATCGATAATCGAATTCAACGAATAATATATTAAATTTATAATTTTAATATATAGATTAAAACCTGATTTTAAACTTAAAAGTCGATTTCAAAATTGAATTATTGCAATTATTCTGGTTAAATTATACTAACCTATTTTGGTTTTATGGTTTTAATCAAAATCAAACTGAATACAAATTTGTTTTTGGTTCGGTTTCGATTTTGAAATAGAATTCAATTTTGTCTCCAAAATTTTTAAACCGGACAAACAAGAACTGAAAACCAAATCGATGAACATACTTAGTAAAAAAGAAAAAGAAAAAAAGAAAGGTTTACTCTATTTGGTTTATCGGGAGAACGGGCAATTATAATCTACTGTACGTACTTCATCAAGATTACTCTTTTGACTGCTTCCAACTCTTCTTTGACTACTTTAAAGATGTCAGGGTCTCAACTACTAGACTACCTTAACATGGTTTATAATATTACTGTGCAATTACTATTTACTATATATACTTAATAATGATAATGATGATAATAATAATTTACTTGTCTTTGTTTGGTGACAGAAAAATACTAATTATTCATGACGTTTATAACTCCCTCAGCAGTGCATCACTTTTTGAAGTATAAATCCCTTTACAAAATACAATAATAAATAATATATGTAGTAAAAAACTTACTCTAAGGGGCCTAAACAAAGGGTAGACTCTCAAATATCAAATTGTCCGAGGAACCTTAAATGTTGTTCGGGTAAAGTATCGTCAGTAGAGGACGTTCCAGTGCATTGTACATTTTTTATTATTCAATGCCTGTAGCATTTGATAATTGAGCGTGAATCGCCAGAAACATGTGAAGTTTTTTTTATTTGGTAAGTTGGGTTTGGAATAACTGACGGGGATTGAAATTATTCACCCGATCATTTTTCACGCACACACGTGTTTTCAGGGGGAAACCCGAACCACATAACAGTGACCCGATCCATCAATCCTTAAGGGTATGTGGAGCGGGTAAATTTCCTGCGTACGAGTCGGTAAAACCTCTCTCACAAACTTTTTACAGAGCCAGAGATCGAACCCTTAACTTCAACCGTGCTCGATACTAAAGGTATTGGGGTTGAACCATTGGGCCGCGAAGGCGGTTACAGAGCCGATCCTGAAAATTCGAGTGCCCTGGACGATGCGAAGCAAAAGGGCCCCAAGACCCAAAAGAATAATATAAGATAATTATAAAAAATGATAATTAACTTCATATCAATAATATGAAGTTTGAAAATGTGGAAGGTATATATAATATATGTGGGCATGCTTGAAAAAATTTAAAAAAACCCAAAATTACGTAGACTAATATTCGAGGCATAATATTTTCGGACCCCTTAAAATTTTGGGCCTGGACAAAAGTCCACTTTGTCCCCCTCATGGGCCACCCCTGGGCGGTTAATTAACAGTTCAAATTATTTACGATAATTATAATTTTTAAACATATACTACGTACGTTTTATAATTACTTATAGGAAAATTTTATGCATATATCCATCGACAATGTCGTTTCTAATATTACACTATCTAAGTTGATTTCTTGTACTTACAAACTTATTTAGTAACATTTATTGCAAGTAAAAATGTCCGGAAGTTAAATGCGGAAAATATGAAGTATATTGTTAAAAATGTAAATACTGCGAGCATTCACTATTTTAATTATATTTTCTTTCTAGGAATTCCAATTTAGTTGTTTATTAAGTTAAAATGTCAATAAAATAATCCAAAAGTTTACGAATTTTATTACTTCATTTTTTGAGTGTCGGACCACTCATAAGTCACAACCCCTCCTATTATGATCTGCCTTAGGGTACAAGTGCTATTATGCATGGATAGATGGATGAATCATTTTATTTGTGGACGTACGCATGGCTTATTTTGACACGTGTTCATTTTTGTCTATAAATTTGAAGAATTGAATCTCCGAGATTCATTTTTCATTCCGCCCTTTTAGTATAAATGATCTGTTGATCGGATTCTTCATGATACCTCTGAAGTAAGGTATATATGTTCAGCTACTGTTGTTCTTTGTTTAAGTTAATTATAATAATTATAATAATAATAATTATAATTATAATTATAATTATGAAATTATGATTCAAAAGTATTATCTTTATATACTATTAATATCCAGGTTTTGGTCTTTAAGGATTGTCGTTACGTATTTCTACTTACATAAGATACATGCATTCCGAATTCAGTTGTATTTGACGGGTTGATTTGTATATTATTAATTATTATTGGACTGTTGAATCATTGGTTTTATTTTGCCAAACATAACCTATATAAAATTATTAATTAAAACATATAGTACTATCTAAGGGCTTAAATTTATTGTTAATTATTAATAAACTTTAATAAATAATTTATTTCAAGAGCCCAATAATAATTAATAAGACAGGTCAAATAAATTTAAGACTAGCTCTTTTCTAATGTCGTGACTTGAATATATATATATATATATATATATATATATATATATATATATATATATATATATATATATATATATATATAGTGGCATGATCAATGGGGAAGTAACCAATCGGAGGAAAGCGGGGAGAAGCAAAAAAAAAATTCGTTTTTAGAAAAAACTTTATTCACGAACATTATAGATTGGATGAAAATAAGAACATTTAGAAAAGACACTTCGTGATGAATGTTATTATTTTGGCGGAAAAACGATCGACAAAAATAACATTCAAGATAATATTGTTCGCGAAGAATGTTAACATTTTTTTCATGTTTTGTGAAGTAAAATTTAGCCCGATTTAGAGTTTAGGGTTTAGGGTTTAGAGTTTGGTGTTTTGGGTTGGAATAAACCCAAAACACCAAACCCTAAACCATAAACTCTAAACCGTTCGTGTTAAAAACTCAATCTAAATCCTAAATCTAAACCCTAAATCTAAACCCTAAACCCTAAATTTCTAAACCCTAATATCTAAACCCTATAAACCCTAATATCTAAACCCTAATGTCTAAAACCTCAACATACGCTCGAAAAACACGATAATTGTTATATATTACTTCTTCGAGCGTTTTCCCGCCAAAATAATAACATTCATCACGAAGTGTCTTTTCTAAATGTTCTTATTTTCATCCAATCTATAATGTTCGTGAACAAAGTTTTTTCAAAAAACGAAAAAAAAAAAAATTTACTTCCCCCCGCTTCCCCCCGATTGGTTACTTCTCTCTTGATCCTACCACTATATATATATAATTGACGTCTAGCTAGGTGTGTGACCCACTAACATAAATTTAGACGTATAGTATAGTTATGTGTTGTACCTCACATATTATCTTACAACATTGGTATTCACTTGTTCTCATATTTGGATGCTTAATTATGTAGTGGTATATTATTCAAGCTCAATTTTATTAATAGAACATTGTGTCTGACGAAAACTAGAGTTACATATCAAAAGTACTTTGAAGAAAATTACGCAACTTATATCCTGTTTTTTGTTCATTTTGTTCTTCAAATCGACTGAACAAGTAAATTGATGACTTATGATAATAATGTTAGAGTTTGGAAGACATGGAGACGGGAGCTGCTATAGAAGATCAATTCTCGAAGCATCATCCTTGTTTTCATACAGACACAAGGATTGGGATTATTGGAGCAGGCCCAAGTGGGTTATCAGCTGCTTATGCACTATGCAAACTTGGTTACTCTAATGTCACTGTTTTGGAGAAACATCATTATGTAGGAGGCATGTGTGAATCTGTTGATATCGAAGGTATGCATTGCGCATGTGTGTGTGAGTGCGTGCATGACGTCCCCTTGACGTCAGCTGAGAAAAAATAAAACATTGTAGATGATGTCGGCATGACAGGGTGAACGGTAAAAATAATATTAAGTAATCATGGGTATTAGTATAATATAAAATGTAGGTAAAAAATAACGGGTTAGATGGGTCCTCAAAGGACGTCCAAAGTGTTCATTCAAAGCTTACATTATTATAAATTGTTCATAAAATTTAAAACTTTCATAATAATAGTAACTTACATCATTCATATTTAATATTAATATTAATATTAATATTAATATTAATATTAATATTAATATTAATATTAATATTAATATAATATTAGTAATTTTCAGTCAGTACGCCCCAAGATAAAACATATTTGATTTATATCATACTAAATTATCACAAAAAAAAAAATTAACAGGAAGGATCTATGATTTGGGGGGTCAAGTTCTAGCTGCAAATAGTGCTCCAACAATCTTTCACCTAGCGAAAGAAATCGGGGCCGAAACAGAGGAATTAGATGCTCACAAATTCGCTATCATCGATAGCTCTACAGGAAAATACGATGACACCAAAGTGATCGATGACTATGTTTCTGTTATATCTCTAACCTTGAAACTTCAAGATGAAGCTAAGGCGACACGTAGAAACGGGGTCCACGCGATAAGTGACATTGCTTCAGACCCAACTCCTTTGTTTCTAAAATCAAATGGGCTTGAATCGGTTCCCAAATCCGTTGCTTACGGGTTTACGGCTTCGGGTTATGGATTTGTACAAGATATGCCTTATGCTTATGTTCATGAATTCATAAGGACTTCAATGGCGGGAAAAGTTAGACGATTTAAAGGTGGATACACGAGTGTTTGGGACAAAATAAGTAAACGGATTCCAGCACAAGTGAAATGTGATACTTGTGTCGTAAGTGTTAAACGCAATGGCGATAAAATTAGCGTGGTATCAGAGCAGGTTGATGGTGAAAAGCAAGATATGGAGTTTGATAAACTTATTATCTCGGGCTCGTTTCTGTTAGACAGTGGAAAAACGTACCGATCGCGTTTATGTAAAACAGGTTTGTTCATATTTTAAATCTGTCCATGTTCTGCACGTTGTAATATTCGGCACACTTAATATTGGATGGGTTAGACTTGGGAGCATGAACCCCCAACCAGTTTGATTATTCGGTGCGGGTTTAGGTTCTGATAAACGGGTCGACCCACCAACGCCAAGTAATACCTACAAGTTTTATTTATTTATTTATAAAATCAACATATACCAACCCGAAATCAACTCGGAACCAACTCGCCGACCTGTAATAACTTTTTATGTGTAAAAGCATAACGCGAGTAGTGTCCAGGTTAGGGTTGGGATTCTGAACCCGCCAACCCGTATGATTTTTCGTGGCGGGTTTGGGTTCTGATAAACGGGTCGACCCACCAACGCCAAGTAATACCTACATGTTTTTTTTTATTTATAAAATCAACATATGCAAGTAGAGTCCAGGTTAGGGTTGGGATTCCCAACCTGTTTATCAAATTTGTTTGGGTATTTTCAACCCGTCAACCCGAATCCACCAATCCGGATCAAATTTGCCCCCCTATTCCTAACTGGAGTATCTTATTGCAGATGAAACACAAGACGAGGTTATTGATCTAAGTGATCTTGAGAAGGAATTATTCAGTAAAGTCGAGACAATCGATTACTACACTACTGTTTTGAAGATAGATGGACTGGATCATATTCCAGTCGGGTTTTATTACTTTGCAGAGTTCATGAATGATCCAGATACAATAGGCAACCCAGTTGCAATGCAACGATTCTATTCAGATACAAACATATTTCTCTTTTGGTCGTACGGTAATTCAGCAGATATCGTGGGTGAAAAAGTTACCCGTCTTGCAGTTAATGCAGTTACAAGTATGGGAGGACAGGTTAAAAAAGTAATTTTACAACGACGATTTAAGTACTTCCCTCATGTCAACAGTCAAGGTAAACTGAAAGAACTCGTATAAATATTACTGTTTCGTTTTATGCATAAGGATGTAACTAAGATTTGTATGATCAAATGCAGAAATGAAGAACGGGTTTTATGATAAGTTGGAAAACGAACTTCAGGGTCAGAAAAACACTTTTTACGTTGGAGGTTTAATGGCGTTTGAGTTAACCGAAAGGAATTCGTCTTATGCTTTTGATCTGGTTATGAAACATTTCGCGAGTGATAATCCAGAACCGAGTTTTCCATACGTAAAGGTATGAAATGAATTTCATGATATTAACCTTAAAGTGACAATGCAGATTGATTTAGTAACAAATGGGTCCAAACAAGTCCATGTGAATTATTAAAGGTTCTTAACGGGTCAAATAAAAATAATAATAAGCTTATAGGAAAAATGGACTGAAAGTACTAAAGTGTATTTCTAGTGCGTAAAATCTTTCTAAGTTAGTAATTACCCAACCCATTTCAACTCGGAAGTATATAATTCAGTTTTTCAAATAAAGCAAAACCCGACCCGTTTCAAGTAGCATAAAAATTACCCATTATAACCCATCAGCCAAATATATCCACGTTAAATAACATAGATTTCAAGATATTAGCTTAAAATTACAATGCAGATCGAATTAGTTACAAATGGGTCCATTTGAGTTATTATCGGTTCTTAACGGGTCAAATAAAAATAATAATAAGTTTAAAGGAAAAACGGGCGGAAAGTACTAAAGTGTTTTATAATGCGTAAAATCTTTCTAAATTAGTAATTACCCGACCCGTTTCAACAAGGAACTAGGAAGTATATAATTCAGTTTTCAGATCAAGTAAAACCCGACCCGTTTCAAGTAGTGTAGAACTTACCATTATAACCCATCAGCCAAACATATCCGCATTAACTAATACAGATCTCAAGCTATTAGCTTAAAGTGACAATGCAAATTGACTTAGTTACAAATGGGTCCATTTGAGTTATTATAGGGTCTTAATGGGTCAAGTAAAATAATAATCAGCTTAAAGGAAAAATGGACTGGAAGTACTAAAGTGTTTTTCTAATGCATAAAATCTTTCTAAGTTAGTAATTACCCGACACATCTTAACTAGGAAGTATACGATTCAGTTATTCAGATAAAGCAAAACCCGACCCGTTTCAAGTAGCGTAGAAATTACCCATTATAACCCATCAGCCAAACGTATCCACATTAGCTAATAAAAAACCGTTGTTGTTTGCAGAGATTGTTCATTATGAAATCAGACAATCGTTTACGGATCCCTAAACAACTAGATGAAGTACCGGGAGTCGAATTTCCAGATATCTCATCTATCGACGGTTATTTGCGACACTGGGGAGCTCATGACATCATCGCAAATAAGACGCTTTATACTTGGACCAATGACAAAGGAGAAACGATTAATCGGAGAACATATAAAGAGCTAGACGAAAATGCAACCTATATTGCTCATAAGCTCTTAACAAACAATAAGCCTGTTATGAAGCCCGGAGATAGAGTTCTTCTAGTCTTTGTACCGGGCCTTGAATTTCTTGATGCTTTTTTCGGGTGCCTGCGGGCTAGAATCATACCCGTACCCGCCATTCCACCCGATCCATCACAAACGGGCGGGCAACCACTTCTTCATATCGAAAACATCGCAAAAAGAACAAAAGCAGTTGCGATATTATCAACTTTCGGGTACCATATCATTGTTAAAGCGAATACTGCAAAGAACAAGATTATGCTGACTAAAAGGAAAAGCTCTGTTTGTTGGCCCAATCTCCCTTGGTTGCATACAGACTCTTGGATCAAAAACTCGAAAGGCTGCCACGTCAGCAACGATGATGTAAGCGTATTGGTTAAACAATCTATGGTTGTTTCAAATGATTTGTGTTTTCTTCAGTTCACATCGGGCTCAACGGGTGACGCTAAAGGAGTCATGATCACTCACAACGGGCTTATTCATAACGTGAAGTTAATGCGTACGATGTATAAAAGTACATCGAATACAGTTGTTGTAAGCTGGTTACCTCAATATCACGATATGGGCCTAATCGGAGGGATTTTAACGACACTTGTTTGTGGTGGAACGTGTATACTTTTTTCACCGATAACGTTTATCAAGAATCCGTTGTTGTGGCTGCAAATGATGAGTAAGTTTCGGGCTACTCATAGTGCAGGCCCCAATTTCGCTTTCGAGCTTTTGATACGACGATTAACATCCAAAAGGGAAATGGAGAAGAAAACAAAACTTGATCTTTCTTCAATGGTTTTTTTAATGGTTGCTGCTGAACCGGTGAGATCGAAAACTTTAAAACGGTTTATCGAGTTGACTCGTGAATTCGGGCTATCAGAACAAGTGATGGCTCCGGGTTATGGTATGGCTGAAAACACTGTTTACATAAGTTGTGCGTATGGAAACGGAGAGACCGTTTTTCAAGATTGGCAAGGGAGAATTTGTTGCGGGTACGTGGGCCCGAACGATGATGACGTGGATATAAAAATAGTCGATCCGGAAACATGTGAAGAGCAGGTTGATGGAAAAGAAGGTGAGGTTTGGATTAGTAGCCCGAGTTCTGGTGTCGGGTACTGGGCGATGGACGAGTTGACCCAGAAGACTTTTCGAAACGGTCTAAAAAAGCACCCCGGGAAGATGTACCTTCGGAGTGGTGATTTGGGTCGGGTCATTAACGGGAAGTTATTCATTACCGGGAGGATTAAAGATCTTATTATCGTTGCGGGAAGGAATATATACTCGTCGGATATCGAAAAAACAGTTGAGTTAGCCTCTGAGTTTATACGACCGGGTTGTTGTGCTGTTGTTGGTGCACCCGAAGACGTTTTATCGGCTAAAGGGATAACGATACCTGAAAACTCGGACCAAGTCGGGCTAGTTGTAATTGCAGAGGTTCGAGGTAATAAATCGGTTCCAAAAGAGGTTATCGAACGTGTTCACTCGGTTATAACAGAAGAGCATGGCATACAAGTTGCTTCGATTGTGCTAATCAAGGAACGAACGATTTGTAAGACGACATCAGGAAAGATTAAGCGGTTCGAGTGCTTGAAACAGTTTACTGATAACAAGCTGCAAGTAATTCAAGAAGAACACGCGTTAAAAGCGTCTTCGATTCAGTCTGCAGACCGAAACACAAAAGATCCTAGTGATGACGTCATATCTAAGGAAGATATAATTCAGTTTTTGAAGAAATTGTTATCCGATCAGACGAAAACTCCGATTGCAAACATCTCTGTTACAGAGAGTTTAGTTAATTACGGGATCGATTCGATTGGGGTGGTTCGAGCAGCTCAAAAGCTTTCGTCCTTTATTAATGTTCCAGTTGGCGCGATTGATATTTTCACCGCCACGTGTATCGATGATCTGGCAGATTTCGCTGAAGATTTGTTACGAAAGTCTCGTCCTGAATTAACTAATCGTTCGTCAAGTTTTCATGACAAGAAAACCACTTTTTCAAAGATCGAAATCGAAGTTTCATCATCTCGTAAATTGGGTATTTGGGTACTCCATGTTATCGGTCTTGTATATGTCTTGTTTTTGCTGACGATCCCTATGTATCTTTCGGTTTCTGCTTTCAACATTTTGATTTCGGAGATCAGTAATAAAAGTTCGTGTGTCGGTTACTTGGTATCGTTAACGTGTGCACCTCTCGCTTGGATGTTTTACATCTCGTCTACATGCATAACCGTTGCTGTTTTCGGGAACTCGTTTCTTCAACCTAACTATAGTCAAAGTCCCGAAGTTTCGATTTGGTCAACCGAATTTGTGAAATGGTGGACACTGTACAAAGCTCAAGAGGTTTGTTCCAAAATTATGGCGGTTCATTTAAAAGGTACGATGTTTGTAAGGATTTGGTTTCGTACGTTAGGAGCAAAGATTGGATCATCGGTACTTATTGATACGATTGATGTAACCGACCCGTATATGGTTACGATTGGAGATGGAGTAGTGATTGCAGACGGAGCATTGATTCAATGTCATGAGGTTAAAAATGGTGTCTTGAGTTTCGAACCGATCAGAATTGGTGAAAAATCGTGTGTTGGTCCTTATTCGGTACTTCAGAAAGGAAGCGTTGTGGAAGATGGAGTTGAGATTTCGGCTTTGCAAACGTGTAAAGGTGGTCAGGACGGATTTAAGCGGTCTAAGATTCATGAAGTAAAACAGGTTTGTAATGGTTAATATTTTGTCTTGTATGTATTTTGTTGCAAATGTTTGTAAAACATAGTGAATAGCACGCGCCACGGGCTGCAACTTTGGGTCTAGCCCTCGGATGCGTAACTTGATCATTTTCAAAACTAAGGACTGTGAATATGGTCATGTTTTCAAATACGGGTGTACACTCTGTTGTAAAAAGTCGGTCGAGTCGGTCGAGTCGATCGATGTGTCGGCTGACGTGTTGATTTGGGGACTAGACCGTCCCGACTCGCCAAAAACACCTTAAAAGACGGTCATCTTTAAAAAGCCGTGTAAAATTCGGTCAAAGTCGGGTTGGGTTGAGTAGCTTAGTCGGCGGTCAAAGTTAAAGTTAAAGTTAGGTAAGATTGTTTACAATTATTAAGATTAGATTTTGTGTCATATATCTATTATGTATGAAATAATTATGTTTTATGTTTGATCTATTTATATGTAATATAGGAATGTTTAATTAATTTATTACAAAAAGTCAATGTTGGTCAACGCCCAACTCGTCCCGACCGACTTGTCACCGACTCGCAACTTTTACTACCTTTACTTTAAGTATCAGAAGAAACAAAAAATGTCAATAGCTAAAGGTTTTTTTTTACCTATATCTGAACCTGTGGTGCAGGGTACTAATTTACAAGATGTTAATAGCGGATGTAGTAAGAGATATGAACCTTTTTACCATATCGTAGGCATCTACATGACGGGTTTCGTCAGCTGTATATCTGCAGCCATTGGTTACACAATCTATCTATGGCTATTACAAAGGCCCGGATCGTTACAAGTATTCAGTTTTCTTTGCTTATGTGGAACCGTTAACTGGCTTCCGTTCAACGTTATTGCATACATCATCATATTTAACGACCTTCCTGTAAGCCCGTTAAGTTTTTCAATCACCATTGCAGCAGCGTACTTAAGTCATGGCGTTATTCTCACTTTCGTAACTAGTATCTTGCTTCGCATGCTTTCAAAGGCAAAACAAACAAACCATATTGTAATGTGGTTTACCCATCGAATAATTACTTCGTGCCATTTGAAATTCGCTAAGTTTTTATCTGGGACAGAAGCTTTTTGTGTGTATCTTCGGATTTTAGGAGCTAAAGTTGGCCGCCATTGCTCTATTAGAGCAATTAATTATGTATCAGATCCGGAATCGATCATGATTGGCGATGGGGTCCATTTGGGCGATTTCAGCCGGGTCTTAACAGGTTTTCATCACTCAAAAGGTTATATTCATGGAAATATAAAAATTGAAAAAAATTCGGTCATTGGTAGCCAAGGTGTTATCTTACCTGGATCTATCATTGAAGCTGATGTCATCCTCGGTGCCCTTTCGGTTGCTCCTGTTAACTCGGTTCTAAAAAAAGGCGGCGTTTTTGTCGGGTCTCAAACTCCAATTATGATCAAAAACATTAGTCATGTTTTGGATGATAGGATTGAAGAAATGGATCAAAAGTACAAAAAAGTACTAGGAAACCTAGCCGCAAATTTTGCTGCCGCAACGCTTAAAGTCAAGTCAAGATACTTTCATCGAATCGGTGCTTCAGGTAAGGGAACGTTAAAGATTTACGATAACGTTCCCGAATTTCCCGATCACAAAATCTTTTCACCGGGAAAATGTTATCCGGTAATTATTCGACATAGTAATTGTTTAAGTTCCGATGATGATGCAAGACTCGATCCACGTGGTACAGCGATAAGAATACTTTCGGATGATACCGAAAAGAGTAATACTTCACTGCTCGATTTAACGTTGAAAACGGGAAAAGCGTTTCATGCTCGTACGATTGGTGACTTTGCAACGTGGTTGGTTTGTGGGGCCGCAGCACGAGAAGAGCATGTGAAACATGCTCCTCATATACGAGATGCAATGTGGGATTCGTTAAGAAAAGCTGATTCGTATGCTGATTTGCATTACTATTCGAATATTTGCAGGTTGTTTAGATTCGAAGATGGAAATGAAATGTATGTGAAGTTTAAGCTGAGACCGTTTGATGAGACAATCGATGAAGATTCTGGTAAAGTGGACCCCACGGGTATACTTCCACCCGAAACAGGTGCTATTCCAAGAGATGGGAATGATACACGCCCACTTCTTTTTCTTCAAGATGATTTTAATCGTCGTGTGAATTCTCCTAACAATGTTCGGTATGTACTTCAACTACAAATTCGTTCGGTACCAAACACCGAAAGATTACGTGAGGCTGCACTCGATTGTACTAAACCGTGGGATGAAAAGGAATACCCGTATGTTGCGGTTGGAGAAATTATCATCGATGAAATACTTGCAAAAGAAGAATCGGAAAATTTGGAATTCAACCCGTTTTTAAGATGTCATGAAGTGGATGTTATTCGTGCCACATTGTGTTCTCAAAGTGCTTCGCTAGATCATGGTAGGTCTCTCGTGTACTCCATTTGTCAACATTTACGCAATAACAAACCTTTGCCCGAAGCTTGGAGAAACTTTTTAGACCACTCGGATGTAAAGGTTGATCTAACTGGTTGCCCGATGGAAAATGTAATTGAGAAAAACGACAATCAAAAAGTGACACTCGCAAGATCATGGTACCAAAACTTATGGATGGTGTCGGCTCAACCGCTACTTCAAATCACCGTTCCGTACTTTCTAATGGGTATGCTCATTTTCGCTCCGGTTAACTTCACAATGTACTTAAAATGGAGTACGTCACTTCAATTGCATTGGTTGTTACCATTATTTTGGTTCAGTTCCGGTATCCTAGCTGGCATAGTATGCGCTCTAGCGAAATGGGCTCTCGTGGGAAAGAAAAAAGACGGTGAAACCGTAATGATTTGGAGTGCAGGTATTTATATGGACACGATATGGCAAGTTATAAGGACACTCATTGGGGAATACTTTGTAGACATGAGTTGTGGGTCGGTTGTTTTTGGGGTATGGATGAATTTGATGGGATCGGATATCGCGTGGGCCCAAGGAGCTTATGTGGACAGCATGGGTGCGGTGTTGAACCCCGAGATGGTTAGCGTTGAAAAGAACGGGTCGGTTGAAAGAGAAGCTTTGTTGTTTGGACATATTTATGAAGGTGAAGGGGGAAAAGTGAAATTTGGGAAAATTATGATTAAGGAAGGCGGTTTTGTCGGAAGTCGAAGTGTCGCGATGCCTGGAGTTACGGTGGAGAATGAAGGTAGTCTTGCTGCTTTGTCACTTGCTATGAAAGAAGAGATTGTTAAGTGAAACTGCAATTTATGTTTACTTTGAAATTGTATGCTTGTATTATGTTTGTTATTATTTGGATGATGATATGATGTATATGGTGTGCTGATTTATGGTCACTTGGGATGTATGATGTATATATTGTATTTGGAACTAGGATTTGATCTTGATAATCGTGAATTGATTCTTGAATCGAATCGTATAATCACTTTTTCAATAAAGTATTTCGACTCTCCTTGCCCGGGGTTCAGAAAATCTTTATTGGTGAAAAGAAAAAAAGGACAATGGTTTGATTTGAGGCAAGAAAAACTACATATGACCAAAACTCGGGGAAAGTTTAGGACAGATGGAGAGAGTAGGCGGTCTAACCGGGTTATTCTGTGACCTTTTCGTGCAAGCCGTAATAAAGTCAATACACTACTCTAAAAGATTAATTCTACATTCAGATTCAAAGTACTATCAAATGATATTTCTATTACAACATCTAAAAAGGTTGGACCCATAAAACTAATCCATATACTTTATCAAACTGCATAAGATCATAAATACCAATATTTCATCCCTCGGGTTCTCTTACATTCTAACAGAATTCAATCGTAAGCATATCAAAATTCGAATAACAGATACAAACACACGTATTTCTACTAAAGAGTTTGGTTAATTGCTACTAAATAAATTTTGTTTTTTTAATTATGCTACTCTAACTAGTAACCACAGATAACTAAAATTCAAAATCTTTTTACATTATCAATAAAGGTTTAACCTCCTTACATACCTGGCAGATAAAGAATTGATCCCTGATTTAATCCGTATTCATGCTAACTTACGATTGATCAAGCATCTCCAACATATACATGTTGTAAAGTTGTTTTTAAGACCACTCTTATCCATGACGGTCCGTCATGGGATCACTGACTGCCACATCAGCGCCACATCAGCACCTTCTTCCCATCACTAAATTACTAACATCCATGACGGTCCGTCATCGTCACACCTTTTTTAATTTTAGATTAAATTATATATTTATATATAACATTTAAATTCTTAAAAATTAAAATTTTATTAATAAAAAAAATTACAAGGTCCTAAAAATAAAAATAAAAACCATTACAAATTCCTAAAAATTAAAAAAAAAACCATTACAAATTCCTAAAAATAAAAAACATACGAATTCCTAAAAAATAAAAAACATTACACGTTTATTACGACCCGATCGTATCGTCAATCACTCACCTACCGCTCGTTGGTGTGGGGGTAGTCAGGCTGAGGACGAACGCAAAATTGTCGGGTCCAAATACCAATACAATACAACTCGATTCGGTTGCATTTGAGTAAGGCTGTCCCGACAATTTCATGCCATTCTTTTTCGGTCGTGATAAACTCGAACTTATCAGTTTCTGGATCACACCAAGCAAAATTCGAGGCCTCGAAGTCAACATGTTCGCGTATGTATTCGAACAAACGCCCCGTGTCCCAGTAGGCGATATCGAGTGACTCGAACGACTTTTTCTGCCCGTCCAAGTACATCTTCCAATCTTGGCTTAGTTGACCTCCGTACCACACATCCATCGAACAAGTTAAACGCGCCATCTTGTGTATATGTTTGTAAATGAAATTGCAGTGTGTTTTGTGTTTGTGTTTGTGTTTGTGTTTATGTTTGTGTTTTGTGTTTGTAGTGAATATGTTTCATTTCTATATGCATGCATATATACTCCATATGTTCAGATATATCCGTTGCAAAAGCAATATAGCCGTTCGAAATTGCATTAAATGTTCAAATTTTCCATGCTTGGGAATGTCTTTCCAACGATTATTTGATTCACGGTTTATCAACGGCGGACATTAAAGCTTTTGCTAGTATCGGCGTGAAAGGAGGGCGGAAAGGAGGACGGTTCCAAGCACGGAACCGATACTACTGCTCTAATCAATTGTTTTGTAAGAATATTTGCTAAATTCTGGCATGGCCCCACCCTAGCCCACTGCAAAGTGAGTTAATGAAGAAAGAGAATTGATATATCCATCATCCAAATTACTTCTTTTATCATAAATAGTTAATTAATAAGTTAAACTGTACAACTGAATAATCCATAGATGTGGTAAAGCTCAATTGTTGTTAGGCCCAAGTTTTACATGTTCATTATACATACAAAAGTTAATGCTCACTAAATGAACTTTAGCACATTTAATTTTACGATTTTTTGGGGCTATCGAAAAAAATGCTCAATTTATCACCGAACTATAAGGATTCACTTTCAAAACAAGAAATTATTAAAATACCCTCGTAAGTAACAAGCCCCACTTACGACTTTGCGACTCGTAAATTTTCCTTGTTTTTTTTCGAAGAAATTCAAGTCCTAATTTGAGACTTCAACTCCACGACAATACGTGTCGCACAGTTTCCTTGCGACTTGACATTTACTGTGTTTTATGGGTCGTGAGCACTTCGTATACGAGTCACATGGCTTGCAAGGTCTACCTTGCGACCGACGTGTACTTTATCAAGATAAGGTTGCTGACAACTCTTGAATTTTTAAGATAACGTTTTGTATCTTATTTGACCAATATTTCACCAAGATTACAAAAACATCCAGTTGAAAATACATACATTTTTCTCATGCATTTTCGTAACTTTTAAACAAAACATTCAACCAATTCACTTTCAACAAAATTGCAGAATCTACACTACGTTTCAAGTACGATTATAGCAACATATTGTACAATGAGTAACCAAAAATTTATCATACATTTATGTTCTAGAGGAGCTTTTCAGTACATTATATAACAATCATGTTTATATGCTAATTGACTGTTTTAGAATTCCTATGAAACTCCTAGTTTATCCTGAAAAATTGATGAATTGCAAAAATTTGTTAAGTAGCATTATTAGAAAGTTAAATATGCAACTTAGTTCAACTTCCTCCGTTTGTATGAAATATATATTTGATAACTATATATCTAATATTAATGATGTGACGTCCCGTACAAAACCATCATGTACGAATCGTCAACAACAGGTCTATTACACGGTATAATACTACATGCTGTTTTAAAACAAGTTTTGCATTCATGAAAAGATAACGTTTTACAAAAGATAACGCGACACAAAGGTCGTTACAAAGCCATTATTCAAAATAACATAAGTTGCGAATGCAAAATAAAAGCTACATGATTGAGACATCTCTAAGTAATGCAGCGGAAGTCTAACACAGCGAGTCTGTAACAGCAAGTCTATAACACCAAGACTATAACAACAAGTCTAACAGCGGGAGCAACAACGTCTAAGCACCTGAGAAATACATGCTTAAAAAGTCAACACGAATGTTGGTGAGCTATATTTTGTTTGTAATCAGTAATGTAATGTATACCACGAGATTTCAGTGCTTCAACCAGCATTTCAAATCAGTATGATAAAGTATATGCTTATCCGTGGGCACCCGGTAACTAACTTAACGTAATAATACCCCCTAAAAGTACATTTGGCGAGTGCGTATGTTCTCGAAGTATTAAACACCTGTTAAATGCTAGCACGACTAGCCCGAGTGGGGATGTCAAACCCTATGGATCCATATCTAATATTCGCGTTCACCGGTTCAAAAACCAATGATTAAACGTTACCGTGCTAAGGGGAATCTTTGTGCCGTTATATCACCCACACATATATAAAGTTTAAGTACTCGTGTCTAGTATGTAAAACATAAAAAGCGCATGTATTCTCAGTCCCAAAATAGTAAAGTAAAAAAGAGAAGCTATAACTCACAGTGAATGTGCGGTAAAATCGATACGACAATGTAAGCAAGTAGTAAGTCGGTCCAAACAAGTAAGTTGGTCGATCCAAAAGGTCCGCAACCTAAGTAAATGGTTACTAAGTCAGTAAATTGTCCCCAAAAGTTTAAAAGTGAATAAATTAAGTCTTAAGTATCATCATCATCATCATTCGTAGAAGCTAAAGTAAGTTTTCAACAAGAATAGAGATTGAAACAATAGGCTGACTTCGGACAGCTGTTACGACCTCTATACAAATCAAAAAGATGTGTGGTCAGTAGCCAAGGCTCCGTATGTGAGTCCTCTAACTGCTGTCAAATTTTCAAATCCTAACTCGATGTCGTTTGACCGTGGCGACGGTTCAAGCGCGAGTAGGTCAGAATTTTCAGCACGTCGTTACAAAGGCTATAAATCCTAAACCGTATATCAGATTTAGGCGAGTCCTAAACAAAAAGTCATCTACTCGAAACGAACTATCTGAAAATCAGTTTTCCAGAAGTCCCAGTAGTCTGATCAGACCCGAAAAACAGTAAACAAGTGCTCCGGTGGGTTTCTTGGTGCTTGATGCTCATCACGGTTCTCATCCTTGGTGCGTGCAAGCTTCAAGTGTACAACTCTTTGATGTTTTAGCATCACTTTGACCAAGTTTCAACCATCAACACACAACTAAGAGTAAAAGCTAACATTCTACAAGTTTTGAACATCAAGGTTGCCTCTTTGTTGCATAAACACAATAAAGCTTCAACCTTTGTCTTTTTGACACAAGTTTATGCATCTTCATCATATGAGATGATGAAGACTTGATCTTTGTCATCACAAAAATCACAAAAAGGTTTCAAGTAAGTGAGATCTAAAATAATGACTTAGATCTCAAGTATTAAGAAAACTCTAAGCTAGAAAGCTTGGATCTTTACAAGATTAATGAGACCATAAGCTAGAAAGCTAAGATCTAGTAAAAGTAATGAGACCATAAGCTAAAAAGCTAAGATCTAAACAAAATAATGAAACCCTAAGCTAGAAAGCTTGGATCTTTGATGTTCTTGAAGATCCTTAAAGCAAAAGGCTAGATCTTCAAGTTTCATGAAGATCATAAACACAAGTTTTGATCTTTTTAACAAAATAAAGAGATCATAAGCTAGAAAACTTAGATCCAACAAAAGTAATGAAGATTCAAAACTAGAAAGCTTGAATCTTTCATGTTCTTGAAGAATTCAAATCAAAGTTTGAATCTACAAGATATAACAAGATCAAGAAGCTAAAAAGCTTGATCTTTACATGATGATGATGATGATGATGATGATGATGTCGTGACTATAAGAAGAAGAAGAAGGAAATTTTAAAACTTACAATTTTTAGAGTGAGAAATACTAGAGAGAAATTTAGAGAGTAAGTGTGTGTAAAATGAGAATGAGATCAAGTGTGAAATGGGTGAAATAAGGCTTGTATTTATAGTGGTGGAGGTGGTGGTGGGTGCCCTAAAACCGTAGGCCTTAGATGGGGGACAATGGGACAACTTTTTGCTTTTTGGTTAGTGGTGGTCTAAAGGTGGTGCTTATTGTTAGGATCTCATGCAACATTTGTGATTATGGTGAACAAAAATGCTAGTATGTTGGCTCTTATAAATGAGTTTTTATCCTACATCTTAATGGGTCATAATTCATTTAACATTGGGCTAATTAAATGGTCTATTAGCTAGAGTAGGGTGGGCTAAAGTCCAATAAGGTAGAAAGTCCAACAAGACTAACTAGTGTGCATTAGTAAATTATTAAGCGTAATTAAGCATCCAAAAACCAAGTAATTGTTATTAGAAAATAACAATTAGTATTACGTAGTCATAATATTCCAATTATGATAAAAGTTAAACGTGTACCAAGTACGTAGCTCGCTTTAAACATCAAGTGACACTAACGGTCGTAAAAGCATTCCAAGATCAAGTTAAGTGATTAAGCACTTAATAGCACGTTGGAAGTAATTAATCATGAAATAAGATCCCAGAGCATAAACTAGCTCAGTACGCACATATACGCAGATTCGTGAAAGTATAGAGCACAAAAATATAAGTCGAAAAAGTCGGGTCGTTACAAATGATGATCCTAAAAATTTTAGCAAATTATTGGATTATGCTATTAGAAATGCATTAATAGAACTTTATCTTGTCGAGAAAATTAATAACAAGAATTCTGTGATTGGTAGTAACAAACTTAGTATCAATAGTGAAGAAATAACTCATCTTCAACATATCAATTTGACAATCCATCAACAAGTAACCCTGTCAGAAAATCGCAAAATGAAAAAACAAACGACGGATGAGTTTGATTTACTACACTATGGGGAAGATTATTATAAGGAAAAAAATTTGAATGCCCATTTGAGCCAGTTGTTGAAGATTCGGGAGAAGAAAATAATGCAGTTGTTGCACCGGTACACAAATACATATTCTAGAATATGACATCATTAATAGGAGAAAACATGCCTAAAAATAAGTCAGTTCCGCAATTAAGTTATCAAATATCTGAATTGATTAAATTTTGAAAAACATTTTAGAATAAGGAATATTTTTTACGGCTATTACATAGAAATTTTCGTGAAGAAACTTTCAGATCAAGCCCGTAAAGACCGAAAAATCTAGGTAAACCGCAATATGCGTATTGTTCAACTGTGAGTGGAAGCTTAGCTAGTGTTTTTATTGTTCTTTGTATATTATGTTTTTTTATTCCGAATGTAGGATTTTTTTAATCTTTTGTTAAGTTTTTTTATTTTTTTTTTCATTTAATCGTTGAATATTATTATTTTAATGAATATTAATAATTAGTTTTATTAAATAATATGTTAGTTTAATATGATCTTCTTCTTCATCTCATTAAAATAATGTGTTTAGCCCAACTATTTAATTTAGGCCTTTTATTTTAATTTAACCTCCTCCTTCATCTCATTTTTTTACACATGTCTGCATCCATAACTAAAAAAAAAAAAATAGAAAAATAAGAAAAAGTAAAGAAAAAGAAGAACACATGAGAAAAAGAAGGGAAAAAAGAGAATCCCAATGTCGCCTATGCGACGGTGGCTGAAAATGGTGAGCGGCAATGACGATTTAATGTCGGACGGGAGTCGACGACGCCGAGATCCCGACATCGAATTTGTTTACCGGCAAAAAAACAGAAAATACAGTGATTTTGGTGCATGACTCCTAGTATTATTATTTATTAATATCACCCATGATTATGTATTAAGTTAACTGTTTATTTCGATCTTCGAATTTGAGGTTTATTATTATTTTTTATTGTTATATTTCCTTTATAAAACAATAATACGAACATTAAACATATAGTTTAAAATGACTTTGACCTCATAAAAAAGGTCTCTTGACTTCTTGCAAAAGGTTTATAGGGCACATTTTCTTATCTCGCTCGAAACATCAAAATTTAAAGGACCGACCCTGACAAATACTCGTATATCTTTTGATCTCTTAAATTTTCTTATTTTGAATGTATTCTAATAATAATCATTACACTAAAACTAAATGTATTATTGTTAATAAACTACACCCTAATATGTATTTTTGCTATTATTAAAGTATTTGATATTTTTAAAACCTTATTATTAGTAATTAGTAATATATATATATATATATATATATATATATATATATATATATATATATATATATATATATATATATAATAAATAAATTTAGTTAATGGAGAGAGGAGCACACGACTAAAAGGATAGATGAGCACGTGACCAAATTAACAAAAATCAACGTGTACTCTGTTTAACATAAGGCCTTTAAAAAAATAATCTCTTTTAAACACAAGGATAATCGATGTTTTTTTTTCTTTTAAAGACAAGGTATTTTATTCGAAAAACTCAAGGCACATATACAACAATTGGGATAACCCAAACACAAACCGCACTATATACAAGACACAAAAATTTCTAGGATGCTAAGGTGGTATTTAAAAACTAATGCATAGACACATATGAAACTAGATGAAAAACTGTTTCGGATCAATCAACCAATCATGCCAATCAATCTTCATCGATTTACATCTTCTCGCAATCTATTCAAAACTCTTCAATTGTATTTCATTTAAAGCCACCGGTGGGTTCCCACACGAATTTTTAAAAACTTTTTGATTTCTATTTTTCCATATGAGGTAACCACAAGTCTTCCCTCGACCGTCATTTGTAATGATGAATTTCCTCTAAACGCGTTTGTTAGGTCCAATGTTGTTTGACCCATACCGCACCAACTTAATACTTTTTTTAAATTTCCGCACTTTTAAAACATTGTAATAAGGAGTGTTGAACCGTCTCAATATCGTCGTCACAAATAGACATCAGACGGAATAAAGGTCAATTCCCTGCTTGTTAAGTTCCGACATGACGGGTAATCTATCCCTCAAAGCCCGCCAAACGAATATCCCCACTTTTTATGGAACCAATTTATTTCGCAAAGTTTCATTTCCCGCACTAGTTGTTGAAAGAATTTTTGATTGTATCACTTTTGAGAGAGCGTTTGTAGTGAATTTCCCATTCGGACCAATATCCCACTGCCATCGATCACCAGTATCACCAGCAACTTTGTACTCGGACAGCAAGCGCACTAAATCATTTAATTCAGCCTCTGTTCGACCTCGTATGTGTAACATCCTGCATTTTTCCGTTAAATTATTTTAACGTCCGTCTTTTTATTTTAATAATATCTTTCGTATCTAGATTCATATCCTCCATTAGCTAACGTTCTTAATATTTTCGTTATTGAATTATAACATCTCCCGTTTACTCTCGCGTATTTAAAATATTCGTTAATTCGCGCACCCGACTACAAACTTGAGGGACTAATTGTGACTAGTGGCCAAAGTGGTGACTAGGTCAACTAGTCAACCACTTCACCACCACCACTCATTCATTCAATCTCCTCCTTCTCTTTTTCTTACTTCTCTTTTTTTTCTCTCAACTCACCAAATCACTCATTCATCATCAAATTCGGATCTAGGAAGCTCACAACAAATCCGACTACATATTCGTGATCCTCTCTTCATCCTCTACGTTTTGATACAAATTTCATCTCATTTGGGTAACTTTCTAAAAACACTAGATTTCTTGTTCTTGATCTTTTAAACTTAAAAGTGTGTTAATTAGTGTCTATGGCTCAAGTCTAACATGAATATATGATTTATATGCTTGTTCTTGTCATTTTGATGTAACTAGCTTAAACTTGAAATGCGTGTGTTTGATTTTGAGATTTGGTTGCTTAAATGTTGTTAGATGTTAAAGTTCATGTGTTAATTATGTTACTAGCTTCATATACTTCGATTTGGTACATTGGATGAAATGAAAACCTTACATTAACATGATTAACGATTTTGTGATTCTTGACTAGGGTTTGATAGATTTTAAAACGAACTTTTAATGCATTGAATGCTATGAGACGTTATTTATAAGTGTTTAGTTGTGTTGTATGTTTAATTACCTTCGAAACGGCATATCGTATGTGTAAATTGATTTCCGAATCATGAAATGCGTTTTACGAACTTGAAACTTTGAAAACGAACTTTTAATGATCACATGACGAGATTTCGGTTATTGTAAATGATGTCATTGTTTGATGATAAGTGCTTAGTTGCGTTTCTCGTCAAAATGCCTTTCCAACGATATAAGATACGTGTTTTGTATGTTTACGGTTCATGATTTGTGTTGATTTGAAGTTTGGCTCGACACTTAGGAATTTCCAGCAATTCAGCAGGTCAGCTAATCTGGATGCTGTCCAAACCCTTGGACGCCGTCCAGCCCTTCACATTTGGACGCCGTCCAGACCTTTTGGACGCCGTCAAGATGAACTACAGATTTATGTTTTGTTTGATCGTTTACCGTTTAATTCTAACTATGCTACGCACCTCCAATTAACATGTAACTTGATCTAACATGCTTATATATGAGTAATTAGCTCAGAAAAATAGTTCGAGACCCGACCCGAACGTGTTGACTTTTTCTTGACCAAAGTTGACTTTTGTCCAAACTTAACCAATACTTGTTTAAACCGTTCTAATCTTCTTGCATACTTGATTCTTGCATGAAACTTGACAATTTGATTCACATGCTATATTAATCGAGTCGTAACGAGCCATAGGACTAATTGAACAACTTTGACCAACCGTGTATACCGTTATTGATACAACCTACTTGTTTAGGTCAAGACTAGCAATTGTCCTTGCACACGTTTACTTGTGAAGTACTTTATTACTCGTGCACTCAAGGTGAGATCATAGTCCCACCTTTTCAACAACTTTTATTGTCACGACCCGGAAAATTTTGATTAATTTTAAACCAAACTCTCGATATGATTTAATATTCTTGACACAATAAGCAAAGTCTGTAAGGTTGAGTCTCAAAAAGTTTGAACTGTGTTGATGTATTCAATTGACCTTCGACTGCTCTCGTCAATTCGCGAACAACTAATTTTAAATATATACATATAAATATTTAAATATATATATATATATACATATAAATATTTAAATATATATATATATATGTATATATATATATATATATATATATATATAAAATAATTAGAAATATAATTTTGAAATATTATATGTTATTGTTATTTATGCGAAATAAAATAAAAATATGATATTATAATAATTATTATCTTAAGAGTATATTAAATATAATAAATAATCGATTGTAATACTTAGGTGTTGCTACAATTAATATTTAACCAGTTTAAAATGAACTTAATGTAAAAATTGGAGATTTATCCAAAGACGTTTATATGTAAAACTGTTTAGCAATAAACCACGATATAACACCCGTGATTTGATAATAAACCAAGAACCCGGTTGCTAGATATTTTCTTTGTCACGGATTGTTGATCATAATTGATTGATTAATAATTAAAGTAGAAGTGCGGTATTTAATTTCAATTATCTAGTACAATAATGTAACATAAAATATATAATACTCCCACTTTTCCTTACACTTCATCCGTGTTTCTTTCTGTTCCACATGTATCATTCTTTGAAAAATTTATAATATATTTATTATTTTATTAAATATCTTTATCTATATATATCATACATATATATGTATATGTTGAGGAGACTCAAAAACCACCGACACCATAACCCATTACCATCTTCACCAAGAATCAACACCACCGCCGGCTCAACCATAATTCCACCACCTTGCACCACCTTTCACCACACAACCACCATCGCCTCACCACTCTCATTTCTCTTCATTCTTCTCCGTTGAATCACCATAACTCGCACCACCATCACAATCACCAACCTTCACCCTATCTCCCCCCTCACTATCCTTCTCTCTCTCTTCTCTCTCTAGTTTTCTTTCTTTCTTCCTCGGTTGTAAGTCACGAATCAAACCAACACAAACATCACCTTCACAACAAACCTGCAACAAGAACCACAACCTGCTGCTCGATGCTTTACTTCTATTTCTTGCCGTTCAGCCGTCAAACCACCACCGTAGAACCATCAAAAACTCACCCAAAACCCGCTAGTTATCTTCTGTAACTCAATAACTATCGCTGCTATTTATTTTTTTCTTTTTTTTTCCGTCGAACAAAGACAGTTGAAACCAAACTGCTCGACACGTTGGCTGTCATGTTGATCAAGCTATTACACTCTTATTTTTTTTTCCTGTTCAGTTGATCCCCGATGAAAGTATATTGCGTGTGTACTTTTTCTGTTTCCCATCTGTTTACTTGTGCTGCCACTTTTCTTTCTATCCTTTATGGCCGGCAAAGACAAAACAAGTAATTCCACTTGAATTAGTTTAATAAAAGTAATAATTGATGTGAAGTTTAAATACGTAAACCCTTGAATTCATTTTGGATCGGTTTCTGTTGGGCCACCATGTTTCACTTGTGCCTATTAACTTTCACTTGGGCCTTTTATGAGTTATTATATGGAATTAGATGTTGGGCCGTGAATTCATTTAGTTGTTGGGCCGAACTCAAATTCTATCGTGTTATCTAGCTGCTGCTCCTGACTCACGATTTTTCGCTGCTATATACTACTTCTTCGATCACCAGTTACATCTGTATTTTTGCAACTCGAAGGGTTCGATTAGAATAATCGTTTTTCTATATTTTGATAGCGTGATTCATAAAGATGGTGATGAATGAGGAAGACGGTTATGATATTACTGAGATGTAGATATTTAATGATGATGATGTATTTCAACAAGATAACGAGTTTGATAATGGTGTATGATGATGATACGTTTGGTGACGATAATACTGATGATGATAACAATAGGGTTTTGTAGAAGCAAACGAGTAAGCACGGATTTAAAAGAATTAAAAACTATAAATATAACAGAAAAACGAGATAGCTCAATGGTTTAGAAGTTTGTTTGTTTAACATGAGGTCTTGGGTTCGAGATAGCTCAAAAGGTATACATTTTTATATTTTCATTCTAATTATTATTATTTTGTTAAGATAATCATTATTATTACTATCATTTCTATAATTATACTTATCATTATTATTATTATTACTATTATTAGTATTATCCTTAAAATTACTATTTTCGAAATTATTAATATTAACAAAAGTATTTTTATGAAAATTTTCATTTTCATTTTCATTATCATTATAAGTATTATTATTATTATTATTATTTTTTCCTCATTACTAATATTATTATTATTATTATTATTATTATTATTAATTTATCACTTTATTATTATTATTATTATCATTATATTATCATGTAACATTTTTATCATTTTTATTAAAAGTATATCAAATAAATATTTTTTTATATTAAAATATATTTATGACATAACACATAACTATACTAATATTTTTATAATAAATATTAATTAGTAAGTTAAAGTATATAAAAATATAAATATATGTAATGAGGTTATTAATGAAACATTAAAATAACGATTATATCACTAATAATATGTAACTTGTTCGATTACCATTATATGTGTTGATAAATATATATATAAATGATATAGGTTCGTGAATCTGAGGTCAGCCTTACTCTTGTTAAATGACGTCATATGTATTTTTACTACAAAATACATTATAGTGAGTTTCATTTGCTCCCTTTTTAATTGCTTTTGCAATATATATATATATTTTTGGGCTGAGAATACATGCGCTGCTTTTATAAATGTTTACAAAATAGACACAAGTACTTAAAAATATATTCTACGTTGAGTTGTACCACTGCCATATTTCCCTGTAGCTTGGTAACTACTATTTACATGGGTATTGTAAACGCGAATCCTGTTGATAGATCTATCGGGCCTGACAACCCCAACCGGACTGGACGACCAGTATTCAACGGTTGCACAGTACTTCATTTTGGTGACTACACTTGGTACGGTGTAGTGAGATTTCATAATAAAGGGAATATGCGACGTTGATTAAATGTTAAGTATGGTTATGAAGTGCTCAACCACTTAGAATGCTTTACATACACTTGCGAGTGTATTATGTTTATAATTATGAAATCTTGTGGTCTACTAATATATTGAAAAGATTGTTATGATAAACCTATGAACTCACCAACCTTTTGGTTGACACTTTTAAGCATGTTTATTCTCAGGTACGAATTAAGTCTTCCGCTGTGCATTTGCTCATTTTAAAGATATTACTTGGAGTCCTTCATGGCATGTTTAGGACAGCACCTCGCAATGGGACCAGATGTTGATGACTTCGTCCAGGAGGATTAGGACGGGTCCTCACAGGTGGTATCAGAGCGGTGGTCTTAGCGAACCAGGTCTTGCATTAGTGAGTCTAACTGGTAGTTGTTTAGATGCATTAGCGAGTCCGGACTTCGACCTTAGCTGCATATTATACGTATTGTTTATCATTCCTAGTGAAAAATTACCTGCTTATTATTCCTAAGTCTAGACATGACTTCCTGCACTTATTGTATAGATAGTGTATAGATAAATTCATATCCTAGCACATCAGTTACTATAAACTTTGTCCGACAGCTTCCGTAGATTTCTCCGTAACTTATGGGATTTTAGTATTATATATGCATATGTAAATTATGTATTGCAGAATACTAATCTACATCCTATAATATATTTCTTATCAAAAAGTCCTTCATCTGATCGTACGAGATGAATCCCTCAACCAGTTCGAATTCCTCGGATCCCGACAGCTATTTCGATATGGAGTTTCACATATCAGCGTCACCGGAATGAATCAACCAATCACTCATCCCCAAATCATCTGATGGTTTCCTAGTCGACTTAATCAATGGAGACGCGAAGAAGGCGATCCCTTCCACCAACCGAATTCACCTCTTGACAATGAACCTGAAGCGTTTACCGGTGAACCTGTACGAGATACCATTTCCTCTCTCATTTCCAGAGTATCTTGTCACGATCATATACTATCTCAGATTCTAAACCTCATTCATCCGCTCGTCTGAACCGACAACCATCCCGGTATAATAAAAGAAGTTAACGAGCTCCGCGCTCGAGTTGTAGCCTTGGAATATATAGTGCAAAACGTACCAGCTTCAACAACATCACTGGCATCAACAGTATCACCAAAATCAATACCAGTACCACCAACAACCCAAGCTTCAACATTACATGCCTCAACATCTCATTCTGTACCTCGAGTATAATTATCGTTCTACGAATTGTTCTACATCATTTATTTTCGTTCTACATGGCGATTATGTAATCTCTAAAGATTTAGAAATTATTCATTCTAGTTCCAAACGAAAATCAAATGAGATTAATATCATATTAACTCATTAAATCCATGATTACATCTGAAGAAAATATATATGTATATATATTTTCATAAAGATTGTAATTAAAAATTCTTTCGTACAAACTGTTAATGGCGAAAATATTTTAACGGTAGGTAATACCCGAGGAATATTTAGATTTCACATTAATAAGTTACACTGTACATTCTTCGAATCTGATTCAACAGTCATTTACTATCCTACTTACATCCACCGATATACGTATCCGTTCACCACAGAACAATCATTTCCATTCAAATTTCATATTTGGATTTTGACCAATCAGAATCCAACAAGTGGCATAATGAAGAAAACATTGGACAAAATAAAATTTGTTAGAAACAAACAAATTAATTATAAAGAATTTTGTTAAGAATTCACGCTAACTGTTCCTAGCTAACTGTTCCTAGCTAACTGGTTACATTTTATTTATCGTAATTTAATTATCGTAATTTATATTCTCGCAATTTTATTTATCGTCATTTAATTTCTGTTATTTATTTATTTTACGCACTTTAAATAACGGGACACGTATACAAGGTTTCGATCTATCATATCGACCCATCTATATATATATTTCGGAACAACCATAGACACTCTATATGTGAATGTTGGAGTTGGCTATACAGGATTGAGGTTGATTCCAAAATATATATATGGTTTGAGTTGTGATCAATACTGAGACCGGTACACGGGTCACGATACGTATTAAATTAATTCGAATGTTATAAACTATATATGAATTATTGGACTGTTAACTGTGGACTATCGACTGTGGACTAATAACATTGGAAAATTAAAATGAATTAAAATATTGATTATAACATATGAAACTAAATAATTCTTCAAGTTTGCCACTTGATTTCATCTTAAACCTCATTTGTATCTTGACGATTCGAATCTGCGTTTAAACATTTCATGATTCTTGAAAACACCTCAATCGAGAGGATGAATCAACCACACTTCATCTACGGAAAGAAAGATTTATGCATATAGTTATGTACCTGAAAATACTCAGAACCTGAGTAAACGTTTAACACATATCAGTGCTAGCTCCTTTGGCCTTATTATTACCGAAAATAACATTTCAATTCTTTACAAATTAGTAAATTTTGTCACAGCTCCAGCAAGTCAACTCTGACTTTTCATTCGAAACAACCTTATTATAACCTTGATATATATGCGTACTATTTATTGTTACCATAGAATCTTTTATATTCAATCATATTACCATCAGCGTTTAATCATCTAAAAACACAATTTTCCTGAAACCACCTCGGTTTGATAACCGATGACCTATATCCATTAACTTTGAAAATGCTGATGAAGCAGCATGTTGTAGATGGTCTTAATAGCCAGAAGTTGATGATAAAGAAGGAAGTGTTAGGAACGCTCAAAAGAAAATTTGGTACAGAAAAAAAAAAAAAAAAAAACAGACTAAGCAAACCATGAAGGAGTCTAAGGCTAAATACAAGGACCATACCCTATATACAAAGAATTCAGGTAATTCTGGATCCGATGAAACCTTCAACGAATATCTTACTCCTTACTCATGTTAAAATCTTGCGGAAAATCTTTTCCATCAACCTTCGAACTTAGAAAATTCCAAAAATATCGTCATAAATATCTTCGATATTTCTGAAGATATTTTCTTAAATATTCTTGTCCGAAATTATCTACCTCTTCGTGTTTTCTAGAAACTTCTGTAAAATCTAAGTATGAATTATGAATGGTTTTTAGAGAAGTGTGGGGAATTGAAGCATGAGTTAGTATAATATAATGGCGTTTGGCCAACGGTATTATATTACAGTAAGTCATACTGAAGTTTCTAATGGAATGTGATGATGGTTCACAGATCACACTATCATCATATGCCATGTTACACGACTCTTTCATTCTACTTAATCTCTAAATATATCACGGAAATATTTCCTTGATATTTCTGTTCTTCCGTAATCCCAACAAATTGCTAATAAAACGTGCTATTACATTTCCTTTCTGCTTAGAGGATTTCTTTAAATTCCTTGAATTCCGAAATTCAACAGTGACTACGTCAAAAGTTAAAACGAACCTCTATTTACTTCATTTCACTCTTTTGTGATAGCTTCACTCATACGCTTCGAGTAACTCAATTATTTTATCAATATTACTCAATGTTGATGAAACCCTATTTTGTCAACTCTTATTCATGAAAACATTCTTAATGTTAGCCATGACGACCTCTATCAAATTTCGGGGACGAAATTTCTTTAACGGGTAGGTACTGTCACGACCCGGAAAATTTCGATTAATTTTAAACCAAACTCTCGATACGATTTAATATTCTTGACACAATAAGCAAAGTCTGTAAGGTTGAGTCTCAAAAAGTTTGAACTGTGTTGATGTATTCAATTGACCTTCGACTGCTCTCGTCAATTAGCGAACAACTAATTTTAAATATATACATATAAATATTTATATATATATATATATATATATATATATATATATATATATATATATATATATATATATATATATATATATATATATATATATATATATATAATAATTGGAAATATAATTTTGAAATATTATATGTTATTGTTATTTATGCGAAATAAAATAAAAATATGATATTATAATAATTATTATCTTAAGAGTATATTAAATATAATAAATAATCGATTGTAATACTTAGGTGTTGCTACAATTAATATTTAACCAGTTTAAAATGAACTTAATGTAAAAATTGGAGATTTATCCAAAGACGTTTATATGTTAAACTGTTTAGCAATAAAGCACGATATAACACCCGTGATTTGATAATAAACCAAGAACCCGGTTGCTAGATATTTTCTTTGTCATGGATTGTTGATCATAATTGATTGATTAATAATTAAAGTAGAAGTGCGGTATTTAATTTCAATTATCTAGTACAATAATGTAACATAAAATATATAATACTCCCACTTTTCCTTACACTTCATCCGTGTTTCTTTCTGTTCCACATGTATCATTCTTTGAAAACTTTATAATATATTTATTATTTTATTAAATATCTTTATCTATATATATCATACATATATATGTATATGTTGAGGAGACTCAAAAACCACCGACACCATAACCCATTACCATCTTCACCAAGAATCAACACCACCGCCGGCTCAACCATAATTCCACCACCTTGCACCACCTTTCACCACACAACCACCATCGCCTCACCACTCTCATTTCTCTTCCTTCTTCTCCGTTAAATCACCATAACTCGCACCACCATCACAATCACCAACCTTCACCCTATCTCCCCCCTCACTATCATTCTCTCTCTCTTCTCTCTCTAGTTTTCTTTCTTTCTTCCTCGGTTGTAAGTCACGATTCAAACCAACACAAACATCACCTTCACAACAAACCTGCAACAAGAACCACAACCTGCTGCTCGATGCTTTACTTCTGTTTCTTGCCGTTCAGCCGTCAAACCACCACCGTAGAACCATCAAAAACTCACCCAAAACCCGCTAGTTATCTTCTGTAACTCAATAACTATCGCTGCTATTTATTTGTTTCTTTTTTTTCCGTCGAACAAAGACAGTTGAAACCAAACTGCTCGACACGTTGGCTGTCATGTTGATCAAGCTATTACACTCTTATTTTTTTTTTCCTGTTCAGTTGATCCCCAATGAAAATATATTGCGTGTGTACTTTTTCTGTTTCCCATCTGTTTACTTGTGCTGCCACTTTTCTTTCTATCCTTTATGGCCGGCAAAGACAAAACAAGTAATTCCACTTGAATTAGTTTAATAAAAGTAATAATTGATGTGAAGTTTAAGTACGTAAACCCTTGAATTCATTTTGGATCGGTTTCTGTTGGGCCACCATGTTTCACTTGTGCCTATTAACTTTCACTTGGGCCTTTTATGAGTTATTATATGGAATTAGATGTTGGGCCGTGAATTCATTTAGTTGTTGGGCCGAACTCAAATTCTATCGTGTTATCTTGCTGCTGCTCCTGACTCACGATTTTCCGCTGCTATATACTACTTCTTCGATCACCAGTTACATCTGTATTTTTGCAACTCGAAGGGTTCGATTAGAATAATCGTTTTTCTATATTTTGATAGCGTGATTCATAAAGATGGTGATGAATGAGGAAGACGGTTATGATATTACTGAGATGTAGATATTTAATGATGATGATGTATTTCAACAAGATAACGAGTTTGATAATGGTGTATGATGATGATACGTTTGGTGACGATAACACTGATGATGATAACAATAGGGTTTTGTAGAAGCAAACAAGTAAGCACGGATTTAAAAGAATTAAAAACTATAAATATAACAGAAAAACGAGATAGCTCAATGGTTTAGAAGTTTGTTTGTTTAACGAGAGGTCTTGGGTTCGAGATAGCTCAAAGGTTATACATTTTTATATTTTCATTCTAATTATTATTATTTTGTTAAGATAATCATTATTATTACTATCATTTCTATAATTATACTTAACATTATTATTATTATTACTATTATTAGTATTATCCTTAAAATTACTATTTTCGAAATTATTAATATTAACAAAAGTATTTTTATGAAAATTTTCATTTTCATTATCATTATAAGTATTATTATTATTATTATTATTATTTTCCTCATTACTAATATTATTATTATTATTATTATTATTATTATTATTATTATTATTATTATTATTATTATTATTATTATTAATAATAATAATAATTTATCACTTTATTATTATTATTATCATTATATTATCATGTAACATTTTTATTAAAAGTATATCAAATAAATATTTTTTTATATTAAAATATATTTATGACATAACACATAACTATACTAATATTTTTATAATAAATATTAATTAGTAAGTTAAAGTATATAAAAATATAAATATATGTAATGAGGTTATTAATGAAACATTAAAATAACGATTATATCACTAATAATATGTAACTTGTTCGATTACCATTATATGTGTTGATAAATATATATATAAATGATATAGGTTCGTGAATCTGAGGTCAACCTTACTCTTGTTAAATGACGTCATATGTATTTTTACTACAAAATACATTATAGTGAGTTTCATTTGCTCCCTTTTTAATTGCTTTTGCAATATATATATATTTTTGGGCTGAGAATACATGCGCTGCTTTTATAAATGTTTACAAAATAGACACAAGTACTTAAAAATATATTCTACGTTGAGTTGTACCACTGGCATATTTCCCTGTAGCTTGGTAACTACTATTTACATGGGTATTGTAAACGCGAATCCTGTTGATAGATCTATCGGGTCTGACAACCCCAACCGGACTGGACGACCAGTATTCAACGGTTGCACAGTACTTCGTTTTGGTGACTACACTTGGTACGGTGTAGTGAGATTTCATAATAAAGGGAATATGCGACGTTGATTAAATGTTAAGTATGGTTACCAAGTGCTCAACCACTTAGAATGCTTTACATACACTTGCGAGTGTATTATGTTTATAATTATGAAATCTTGTGGTCTACTAATATATTGAAAAGATTGTTATGATAAACATATGAACTCACCAACCTTTTGGTTGACACTTTTAAGAATGTTTATTCTCAAGTACGAATTAAGTCTTCCGCTGTGCATTTGCTCATTTTAAAGATATTACTTGGAGTCCTTCATGGCATGTTTAGGACAGCACCTCGCAATGGGACCAGATGTTGATGACTTCGTCCAGGAGGATTAGGACGGGTCCTCACATTTATACTTTTAAATCGTGGGCTGAGAAACATATACTTTGTTACATCTTGTACTACTTACTTTTATGCTTTGAACACAAGTACGAAAACAAACATTCCATAGCGAGTTTGAACAAAAAAATCCTCAATGCAATTATCATTAGTTACACTTGCAGGGTGTAAGTGTGAGCGTGAACTTATGTTGTGTGGATCCATGCGGGCTAGACGTGCCCTCATTCAGATGGTTCGCTACCGTGAGGGATGAAATATATTTTCGATTTTAGTGTATGTTCTAACACTACGTAACAGGGTACCAAACAGTAAAGTCTTGATAATTGGGTGCTCGCGAACGTACTTTTGGAATGCAAACGATTTGGAAAATCAACTATATTAAATCTCGTGGTTCAAAAACAACGTTTATTACAACACCTATGATTTCACCAACGTTTTCGTTGACAGTTTTTTATATGTTTTTCTCAGGTCCTTGAACGCTAAGTGATTACATGCTTCCGCACTCTATTTTGATACTTGCTTGGATGTCGTGTATACATGCATACATGGAGCGTCTTTTGACTTTACTTTAAATCGTGTCGCATAGGTTTCATTTGTACTTAAAACGTTGTAACGTAACTAGTTGTTGAACTACTTTTGTAAACTTGAAATATCTTTACATTTGAAATGAATGCGACATATTTTCGGTCAAACGTTGTTTTAAAGACTTATGACCACGTAACGGGACCTAAGTAGACGGCGCCGTCAATGACGATTTTGTCGGGTCGCTACAGTATCTTTCGCAACCAGCCCCAGATTGTGTTACAAACAGTCCATCAAAAGTCTTATTATTGTAATTTTTAAGAGATTGTAAAATGGATGATTGTAGGTTCGTATATCTTTTTTTTTTTGATTGGTTATAGATTTATTAATTAGTTAAAAAAATGAAAAAACATTGTTGACACAACACAAATTATTTGCTAGATAGTTCCCAGTATCCAATTCGTGATATACACATAAATATGTACACATAATTCCACTTTCCATAAAAGTTCAACAAATAATAACCAAATCAAACAAAGGCTAGTGAGCTCTAAATCTGGAACATGACAACCATCTTCTACAAGCTGTTGACGATACATTTCATAGTCGATTCTCATTGCCATTGATTACTACAGAGAAAAACAACAAACTTTCTTTTATTTCTATAATATAAGATTGATCAGGACAAAGTTATCATAAATATGTATTAATCATTTGTATTGTAAAATTCATTACTCCGTATTAATACACGTATTTGATAATTTATCAGAAATGAAAATGAAAAATGCCTATAAATCTCATTTTTTCCCCCAAACTAAAAAGTGAATCGAATACAATATATATATAAACCTAATAATATTTCCATCAATGTATAATATCTATAAATATAAATTTATCAAATATCAATGTTTTGTTCGCCCGATCTTAGCAGTGGATTTATTCGTTTTTTTTTTTAACATTGAAATTTTATAAAGCTACCACCTCGCTAGCGAGTAACTAGGGAGGGGCGCAACAACCAACAATTACAATGGCTTAATCAGCCAATCGGTACAAGAAATACAATCTTTTCCTCTACCAGTACACCAATTAAAAGAGTGCAAACGAATTAAATCAAAAAGCTCTTGCTTCTTCATCTTACCCGTATAAAAGAGAAACGCGTTCCGAAATCTCCATAAGTTCCAACATAAGGCCGCAACTATGGCATATAAACGCATTCTCTGTTTTGTAGAAGCACTCTGTGACAACCCGAAAATTTCCGACCAAATTTAAACTTAATCTTTATATGATTTAATATTTCTGACACGATAAGCAAAGTCTGTAATGTTAATATTTCAAAAACTGTGAACTGTGTTCATATATTCAATTACCCTTCGACTGTTCTCGACGATTCACGAACAACTATTTGTAAATAAATATGTGTGTGTATATATATACATAAATAATAACTGGAAATATAATTTGAAATATTATATGTTGTTGTTATTAAATGTAATTATGTAAAATAAATAAAAATATGATATTATGAAAATTATGATTATATATATATATATATATATATATATATATATATATATATATATATATATATATATATATATATATATATATATATATATATATATATATATATATATAGTGATTTTGAATCTATTCAGTAAACGATAGTAACGCCTAATTGTCATACGATTAATATTAAGCAAATTAAAATCAACTGACGTGATTTTAAAATAAATGATGATCTGAAAATGAATTTTACAAATTATAGACTTATTAAAAATGTATTTAGGAACTATTTGTTGAATATTAAAACTTTTTAATATTTGACTTGGGGTTGAGAGTGAATAATTAATGTAATTTTTATTTAATAGATAATGAATGAATTTTATACCATAATGACCAAAATAAATAAATATAGTTAATTTAAAAATATGAGATTTTTCTGAAGACTTTTATCCGCCACTAATTAGCAACGGAGTACGAAATGCTATCCATGAAATCAGTGTCGGCATATATGGATATAACTTTGGATGCCATTTTATTTATGCATGTGATTACATATATGTTTAATATTAAACTTCATGATCATTTGCTGTAAAGCACAATCATCCAATATTTTCACTATCAATTACACACATCCATACCCACTTACATATTACTATCCATCGAGCAAATTCTTTCATTAAAACATCATCATACGTATATTTTTTTCCCTTTTTCTATACTACTCCTTGTTATTGATAATTGTTGAGCAACTAGAAAACACTTATTAACTATTACTTGTCTCTGTATCTATCATCATCAACCATTTACTTGTTTTGTTGCAAGACTCATATACAAAAACACTATTAATTCCACCCATGTTTTCGTTTACCATCCCAAAACACCTGCATGATACTTACTATTGTCGCTGTTGTTACCGGATCACTTGCTACTGTATGGGTTTCGATATCCACCTCAAAAATACAATTGGTTTCTTCCTTGTTCGATACAAACCACCAACCCATAAACCACCACCGATCACCACATAAACCTGCTGCAAGAACCAAGAACAACCCTCATCACCTTTGTGTTATCTCTAACCCAATTCATCAAACAACTCGTTATAATTTGAAGTTGCTGTTAATGTTTCGGTCAAGAACCAAACCTCACATGTCCAGTTACTGCTACTTGTTTCTGTTCCTGGGTCAGTTTGCCATAAACACTTCATCCTTACAAACACCCCCTCCTTCTACATAAAATCACCATCACCGGAGAATCACCACTTTAAGTTATCAACACTCTCACCATCTTCAACCTTGAAACCGTGAACTTCCACCCCTCGCTATCACTACACCACCTCACCACAACACCATAACCATCACCACAAGACCATTCACGACTGCTACAATTATGGGTCTTGCAGCCATATATTTGTTCACGTGGTTATTATTGCTACTATTATTACGATACCTGCTATTTTGTTTTTCTTTCCAAACATCCGAAAACCGAACACAACTACTATTGTTATAAAACCTGCAACTAAGATAGATGATGAAGATGATGAATAGTAATTAAGGAATGAATGAACTGTTTGTTTCCTTCACAACTGCAGCTGCCATTAATCGTTTTTGTTTCTTTAATCTGTGAACGAAAGGAATCAATTAAATGTCAAATTTTAGGGTTCTTGTGGGTTGATGTTATGCGAGGTGTATATAAAATAGCTTATATTTTACAAGGAAAAACTATTAAATACGATACAATTTTACACAAGATATTTATTTATTTATAGAATGGATATACTTAAACCTTGCTACAACATTTATAGGCAGTGTACCTAATCGTACAGTAGTGTAGTTTTTAGTAAGTCCGGTTCGTTCCACAGGGAAAAATCTTTAAACAAAGCTTAACGCTATATTAGTTTTATTTTATAAAAATACAAATATATATAAGTAATATTATTATTATAAAAGGGGGGTTTTTACCGTTTAATGATCGGTTTGTCGATTTTAAAACTTAGTCGCAGTTAAAACCTAATGTAAAATATTAAAAATAAATATAACTTAATTTAAAGCGTAAAGTAAATAACGATAATGAAATTGCGATAAATAAAAGTGTGATAAAATAAAATTGCGATAATTAAAAAGTACGATAATTAAAAGTGCAATTAAATAATAATAAATAAAAATGCGATAATTAGAAGTGCAATTAAATATAAAATAAAGGAAATTAAATATGAAATAAAATAATTGTGCTTATTTAAACTTCCGTAATCATGATGTTTGGTGTGTTGATTTTAGTTTTATGCCCATGGGTTAATTGTCCTTTGTCCTGGATTATTCAATATTTCCGTCTGGTTTTTGTCCATAACAGTCCATCAGTCATAAATATAAAGTGCGAGTGACCTCGTCAAATTATCCTTATACCCGAAGTCAAATATTCCAACTAATTGGGGACTTAAACTGTAATAAGGTTTTAATACTTTGTTAACAATTACGCCAAGTGTCCTTGTACATAATTTTACCCGTGTTTTAATAATTCTAGTGGCTATTAATCTATTCTCGTGTCCGGTTAAATGAACGATTATTCGTACATATAAATACCCCGCCCATCGTGTCTGATCGAGTGTATATGGTTATTTATGGGTACGTCCAATTGTAAATCTTTATATTAAAATTAACAAACTATCATTTAGTTAAACAAATATAAAGCCCATTAATAGCCCATAGTCTAATTTCCACAAGTGTCGTTCTTTTGTCCAAACCTCAATTATGGTACAAAGCCCAATTACCCAATTTTAGTAATTAGCCCAACATCATGATTACTTCGATTTAAATAAGCATAATAATAACTTAGCTATGAGACATTAAATTAAAAAGGTTGAACATAACTTACAATGATTAAAAATAGCCTAGCGTTACACGGACAGAATTTCGACTTACACCCTTACAATATTCGCTAACATACCCTTATTATTAGAAATTAAAATTAAAATTAATATATATATATATTAATATATATATATATATATATATATATATATATATATATATATACGTTTATAGAGAGATTGATAAAAGGATATTTAAAACGTCGAATTGCGCTGGCTTTTATAGGCATTTTTGTCCAGGGAGACTCCGCGAGTCACGGCCTTTTTGGCCTTCAAACTCCGCAACTCGCGGAGTTTGTTTCTACAGCTCATCTCATTTTGGAACCTTTCTTGCCAACGGTTTTAATATATAAATATAATATATATATAATTTATATAATTAATTATATATTATATTATATTTATATACATAGTTAACTTGTAATTTTTAGTCCGTTGCGTAGAGCGTTGAGAGTTGACTCTGGTTCCGGTTCCGGATTTTCGAACGTCCTTGCGTACAATTTAATATCTTGTACTTTGCATTTTGAATCTTGTACTCTTGTAATTTCGAGACGTTTCTTATCAATAATTGGAACCTCTTTGATTGTATTTTGTACTTTTGAGCTTTTTGGTCGTTTTCGTCTTCAATTCGTCGAATCTGTCTTTTGTCTTCACCTTTTATTATTTAAACGAATATCACTTGTAAATAGAACAATTGCAACTAAAAGCTTGTCTTTCTTGAGGGATAATGCTATGAAATATATGTTCGTTTTAGCATTATCAAATATTCCCACACTTGAGCGTTGCTAGTCCTCAAGCTATATAGTCTTGAAATACTAGAATCACTTCTTTATTCTTCACACTTTGTACATCAGTGATTTATATACGGCGGTATAAACAATGGTAGTAACGATGTGGTTTACAGTCCCACATGACTATAAAAATTTAGATCCATTAAGGAAATTGGATCTTTATGAAAACATTTGATCTTTTGAAAATTCAATCTAGCTTTTACCCTAGATAAGTTTTTCGGAATAACCCTTCACCGGTGTTTGCAAAATATTTTTGTGGGTTTGGTGGGTTTCAGATTTGAAAATTTTAGCTCAAAACTTGCGGTTTTGTGTCACCCACTTGCTATCCTTGTATTAGGAAAGCAACAAATCCAGTATACTTGCTCCGTATATTACCTTTCGATAAACTACCGTCCGGTTGTAAAGGAAAGCGTTGAACAAGCAACTGTTAAGACAATGTCCCCTGACATTTTTTTAATTATGGTCTATAACGTGTTGGACGCAATTACTATCCTTTGTAGGAGCAATAGTAAAGCTCACCCTTCTAATTTTTCGGTCTGGCACAAGGTCCTGTCTTTGACCATGCTATGCAACCACCGTTCTTACGGTTGACACCCGATTTGGTTCAGGTGACCTAATGAATTCCAGGTGAATTCCTAGGATTTTACGTTCAATGGTAATGAACGCATTGAAAATGAGTTTTTAGAAAACATTTAATTTTGATCAAAATATTTTCTCATTCAAGCTCGAGTTCAGATATCATTGAATTCCATGAGTTTATAATTCTCAATCTTTAAGGTCAATCTCTAGGATTGAGTAATATCAGGCTTAAAAGCTGATTTTTAATCTTTAAAGAGAATATCCTTTCTGGGGATCTGATTCATTATTCTTATCCAGCTAATTTGCACGGCGTCCTCCCCATTTTACAAGATAGATCCTCTCATGGTTAGGATAAGTCTGACCACTTGGCGACCCTGTTTGATGTTGAGGTCCGTGGATTTCCTGCTGATTTTAGTGATGACTTTTCTAGATTTTTTGTCAACCTACAGCTGGTCTGGACGACAACTTCCTGACCTAAATCAAGAAGCGCTTTTCTTTTTCAGAAGACTTTACTTCCTTTTAATGATGGAATTGATTCATCGTGTAGATCCATCTTTTTTACAGTAAATCGGGTAAAACTTTTTAGTTTAGTCCAAAGCAAAAGTATTTTCAGTTATTTTGTTACAGAAATATGTGACATATGTTTAAAATAACTTGGTAAATTTTTCCACACTTGGCTTTTATTTTCCTTTCTTTGCCTTTTTATTCTCCTCTATTCCATTTTAAATGAATTCTAACATTTTAGTTTGTTTCTCAATTTATGTCCTTTCTAAGGTAACAATAATTTCGGTGTTAACACCTAGTTTTCATCGTTCATAAATATGTATAAACATGATTTTGAGTTCATTTAATTGAAAATTTTGAAAATTTTTACTAGAATTGGGTAGTCAGTATATAAGACTAGGGTTGTTCTTTATTATCAGAGAGCACTAGATTCTAATACAACTACTGCGTTACTAGTATTTTTAATGGTAACCAAGTGTTTAAATTAAAAATTTTAAAATCCGAAAGAATTTAACCCCTTCCCACACTTAAGATCTTGCAATGCCCTCATTTGCAAGAAATCAGTAACAATTTAAATTATTGAGGGTGATTAGCGTAGAAAAATGATTAAATTTTACCAAAGTTTCCAAACATATTGTTCTTTGTTTGCTGAATGATAAATGGTGCATATTGTAGTGAACCGAACTTTTCCATGTTTATATATATTAATTGAGATTGATATTTAAATGATTAAATGTTTCCAACATGTTAAGCAATCAAACTTGTTAAGACTTGATTAAATGAAATATGTTTCATATAGACAATTGACCACCCAAGTTGACCGGTGATTCACGAACGTTAAAACTTGTAAAAACTATATGATGACATATATATGGATATATATATAGTTAACATGATACTATGATAAGTAAACATATCATTAAGTATATTAACAATGAACTACATATGTAAAAACAAGACTACTAACTTAATGATTTTTAAACGAGACATATATGTAACGATTATCGTTGTAAAGACATTTAATGTATATATATCATATTAAGAGATATTCATACATGATAATATCATGATAATATAATAATTTAAAATCTCATTTGATATTATAAACATTGGGTTAACAACATTTAACAAGATCGTTAACCTAAAGGTTTCAAAACAACACTTACATGTAACGACTAACGATGACTTAACGACTCAGTTAAAATGTATATACATGTAGTGTTTTAATATGTATTTATACACTTTTGAAAGACTTCAATACACTTATCAAAATACTTCTACTTAACAAAAATGCTTACAATTACATCCTCGTTTAGTTGCATCAACAATTCTACTCGTATGCACCCGTATTCGTACTCGTACAATACACAGCTTTTAGATGTATGTACTATTGGTATATACACTCCAATGATCAGCTCTTAGCAGCCCATGTGAGTCACCTAACATATGTGGGAACCATCATTTGGCAACTAGCATGAAATATCTCATAAAATTACAAAAATATGAGTAATCATTCATGACTTATTTACATGAAAACAAAATTACATATCCTTTATATCTAATCCATACACCAACGACCAAAAACACCTACAAACACTTTCATTCTTCAATTTTCTTCATCTAATTGATCTATCTCAAGTTCTATCTTCAAGTTCTAAGTGTTCTTTATAAATTCTACAAGTTCTAGTTACATAAAATCAAGAATACTTTCAAGTTTGCTAGCTCACTTCCAATCTTGTAAGGTGATCATCCAACCTCAAGAAATCTTTGTTTCTTACAGTAGGTTATATTCTAATACAAGGTAATAATCATATTCAAACTTTGGTTCAATTTCTATAACTATAACAATCTTATTTCAAGTGATGATCTTACTTGAACTTGTTTTCGTGTCATGATTCTGCTTCAAGAACTTCGAGCCATCCAAGGATCCGTTGAAGCTAGATCCATTTTTTTCTTTTCCAGTAGGTTTATCCAAGGAACTTAAGGTAGTAATGATGTTCATAACATCATTCGATTCATACATATAAAGCTATCTTATTCGAAGGTTTAAACTTGTAATCACTAGAACATAGTTTAGTTAATTCTAAACTTGTTCGCAAACAAAAGTTAATCCTTCTAACTTGACTTTTAAAATTAACTAAACACATGTTCTATATCTATATGATATGCTAACTTAATGATTTAAAACCTGGAAACACGAAAAACACCGTAAAACCGGATTTACGCCGTCGTAGTAACACCGCGGGCTGTTTTGGGTTAGTTAATTAAAAACTATGATAAACTTTGATTTAAAAGTTGTTATTCTGAGAAAATGATTTTTATTATGAACATGAAACTATATCCAAAAAATATGGTTAAACTCAAAGTGGAAGTATGTTTTCTAAAATGGTCATCTAGACGTCGTTCTTTCGACTTAAATGACTACCTTTACAAAAACGACTTGTAACTTATTTTTCCGACTATAAACCTATACTTTTTCTGTTTAGATTCATAAAATAGAGTTCAATATGAAACCATAGCAATTTGATTCACTCAAAACGGATTTAAAATGAAGAAGTTATGGGTAAAACAAGATTGGATAATTTTTCTCATTTTAGCTACGTGAAAATTGGTAACAAATCTATTCCAACCATAACTTTATCAACTTGTATTGTATATTATGTAATCTTGAGATACCATAGACACGTATACAATGTTTCGACCTATCATGTCGACACATCTATATATATTTCGGAACAACCATAGACACTCTATATGTGAATGTTGGAGTTAGCTATACAGGGTTGAGGTTGATTCCAAAATATATATAGTTTGAGTTGTGATCAATACTGAGATACGTATACACTGGGTCGTGGATTGATTCAAGATAATATTTATCGATTTATTTCTGTACATCTAACTGTGGACAACTAGTTGTAGGTTACTAACGAGGACAGCTGACTTAATAAACTTAAAACATCAAAATATATTAAAAGTGTTGTAAATATATTTTAAACATACTTTGATATATATGTATATATTGTTATAGGTTCGTGAATCAACCAGTGGCCAAGTCTTACTTCCCGACGAAGTAAAAATCCGTGAAAGTGAGTTATAGTCCCACTTTTAAAATCTAATATTTTTGGGATGAGAATACATGCAGGTTTTATAAATGATTTACAAAATAGACACAAGTACGTGAAACTACATTCTATGGTTGAATTATCGAAATCGAATATGCCCCTTTTTATTAAGTCTGGTAATCTAAGAATTAGGGAACAGACACCCTAATTGACGCGAATCCTAAAGATAGATCTATTGGGCCTAACAAACCCCATCCAAAGTATCGGATGCTTTAGTACTTCGAAATTTATATCATATCTGAAGGGTGTCCCGGAATGATGGGGATATTCTTATATATGCATCTTGTTAATGTCGGTTACCAGGTGTTCACCATATGAATGATTTTTATCTCTATGTATGGGATGTGTATTGAAATATGAAATCTTGTGGTCTATTATTATGATTTGATATATATAGGTTAAACCTATAACTCACCAACATTTTTGTTGACGTTTTAAGCATGTTTATTCTCAGGTGATTATTAAGAGCTTCCGCTGTCGCATACTTAAATAAGGACGAGATTTGGAGTCCATGCTTGTATGATATTGTGTAAAAACTGCATTCAAGAAACTTATTTTGTTGTAACATATTTGTATTGTAAACCATTATGTAATGGTCGTGTGTAAACAGGATATTTTAGATTATCATTATTTGATAATCTACGTAAAGCTTTTTAAACCTTTATTGATGAAATAAAGGTTATAGTTTGTTTTAAAAATGAATGCAGTCTTTGAAAAACGTCTCATATAGAGGTCAAAACCTCGCAACGAAATCAATTAATATGGAACGTTTTTAATCAATAAGAACGGGACATTTCAGTTGGTATCCGAGCGTTGGTCTTAGAGAACCAGAATTTGGCATTAGTGTGTCTTATCGAGTTTGTTAGGATGCATTAATGAGTCTGGACTTCGACCGTGTTTACTTGAAAAATGATTGCTTAACAAATTTTGTTGGAAACAATATATTTTTAACATGTGATAATTATGTGATATATTAATCTCTTAACGCGTTTGATATTATGTGATAGATGTCTACCTATAGAACAAGTCCCATTGACTCACCTAATAATAATGAAGAGTCAAATGTAAATTGGAATGATTCGTGGACTGATTCACAAGTTCCCGAAGAGGAACCGGAAGAAGAATCGGAACCGGAAGAAGAATCGGAACCGAATGAAGAAATAGAACCGGTGGGAGAAATAATAAAACGGTTAAGTAAAAGAAAATCCTCAACCAACCGACCATGGTTAATTATGGTCGATGGTGTTTCCGCCAAGGAAGCAAAATATTGGGAGGATTACCAATTCTCCGATGAATCGGATTCCGACGAGAATTCCGATGATGTTATAGAAATTACCCCAACTGAATTTAAAAAGGCAAAAGAAAATAATAAGGAAAAGGGCATAAAAATAGAGAAATCTAATTCCAACCCCGATGAACTTTATATGTATTGTCAACCCCCGAAGTCCTTAAGTTGTAACAATGACCCGGGAACCTCTAAACCACCAGGTTTTTCTAAACCAATGTGGAAAACGACGGCTCGTATTAGGGGAACATCATATATCCCTAGAAACTTTGCAAAACGAACCAAAACTGAAGAAGAAGAAACAAGCGAGTCGGAATAAGATAGTTGTATTCGTGTGGTGTAATATATGTAATATAGTGTGCTTATGCTTTATGATATATGTAAAAATTGCTTGTATTAATAAGTATTTTTTTATGAATCTAACTCTTGTCTATTTTACAGTATAAAAACACAAAATGGATAGACAACCCAATATTTCAAGAGACCTACCCGGAGACATGATTGATGAAATCTTGTCTAGAGTCGGTCAGAATTCTTCGGCACAACTATTTAAGGGGAGATCAGTTTGTAAGACATTTGAAGAACGTTCCAAGAATGCCTTGGTTTATAAAAGGCTTTCGTTCGAAAGATGGGAGATATCACATTGGGAAATCCATAAGTTACGATGTGTTTACTTTGACGCATATATTGCGGGGAACCCAAATGCTATTTTACGCAATGGGTTAAGAAATTATTTTGACTCAATATATCCGAATATTGGACTTCGTGATTTAGAAAAAGCGGCTAACATGCAACATAAAGAAGCATGTTATGCTTACGGATTAGTAATGTTCGCTTCTCACCAAAGTGAGAACAAGAACATCGGGCTACAACTATTAAACAAAACATTCCCACAAGTGACGGAGTCGGTAATTGGGGTAAGAAATGAGGTTTTTAGATTGTTACGGGACTGTTGGACATTACGTAACCCTCGTCCCTTTGACGACGTTACAACACGCTGTCTTATCAACGGCCATAACGGTTATGTTCCACAAGACCAAGGATGGGAAGTAATCCTAGTAAAACCAGAATGCATGACTTGTTTCTGGTCGTATGAATTACGTGTCTTTATTGCCTTTGCTGAACGACTTGTGTACTAGCTAGAATTATCTTCACAACCATCTTGTATCAAATTTATTGTGTGCTATATTTCATGCTATATGTAAAATAAGCGGTATTGTAAGTTTGTAAAATATTGTGTAAAAGTTTGAACGCAAAATATTATTATAATCAGTTTTTCATATAGAATTGTAGTAGTTGAATTGTATATTAGCTACTAAGTATGAACTTAACGGGTAGGTACTACCCGAGTTTAAACTTATAAAACGCTGATATGAAGAAAAAGCTTTTATAAATGAGTTCATATTATGCTACGAAATACTATTAACTACTCTTAATATTCTGTATGATTAACTTGTTCCATTTGACTATTTTGAAGGAAATGGCACCGACTACTCGACACACCGTGAATATGAATGAAGAGGAATTCCGTATTTTTCTAGCTTCAAACATAGCCGCAGTACAGGCTGCGCTACATACCAACAATAATCTTGGATCTAGCAGTACAGGAAATCGTGTTGGATGCACCTACAAAGAATTCACTGCCTGCAAACCTTTGGAATTTGATGGAACCGAAGGACCAATCGGATTGAAACGGTGGACCGAGAAGGTCGAATCGGTGTTTGCCATAAGTAAGTGTACTGAAGAGGACAAAGTGAAGTACGCTACGCATACCTTCACAGGTTCTGCGTTAACATGGTGGAATACCTATCTAGAGCAAGTGGGACAAGACGATGCGTACGCACTACCGTGGTCAGCATTCAAGCACTTGATGAACGAGAAGTACCGTCCCAGAATCGAGGTCAATAAGCTCAAGACAGAACTTAGAGGGTTACGAACCCAAGGATTTGATATTACCACGTACGAAAGACGATTCACAGAATTGTGCCTATTGTGTCCGGGAGCATTCGAAGATGAGGAAGAGAAGATCGACGCGTTTGTGAAAGGATTACCAGAAAGAATCCAAGAAGATATAAGTTCACACGAGCCCGCCTCCATACAACAAGCATGTAGAATGGCTCACAAACTAGTGAACCAGATTGAAGAAAGAATTAAAGAACAGACTGCTGAAGAGGCCAATGTGAAGCAAGTCAAAAGAAAGTGGGAGGAAAACGGTGATAAGAATCACCAATACAACAACAACAGCAATTACAACAATAATCGCAACAATTATCCCAACAATCACAACATCAATCGCAACTACAACAAACGGCCCAACAACAACAACAACAACAACAACAACAACAACAACAACAACAACAACAACAACAACAACAACAACAACAACAACAACAACAGCAGCAACTACAATAATAACCGCAACAACAACAACAATCAGAAGCAGCTATGCCAAAGGTGTGAAAAGTATCACTCGGGGTTCTGCACCAAATTTTGCAACAAGTGTAAAAGAAATGGTCATAGCGCGGCGAAGTGTGAGGTCTACGGACCAGGGGTTAATAGAACGAAAGGAACAAATGGTGTCGGAACGAGTAATGGCGGAGCAAGTAGTGTCGGAGCAAGTTATGCCAATGTAGTTTGTTATAAATGTGGAAAATCGGGCCACATTATTAGAAATTGCCCGAACCAGGAGAACACGAATGGACAAGGCCGCGGAAGAGTTTTCAATATTAATGCGGCAGAGGCACAGGAAGACCCAGAGCTTGTTACGGGTACGTTTCTTATTGACAATAAATCTGCTTACGTTTTATTTGATTCGGGTGCGGATAGAAGCTATATGAGTAGAGATTTTTGTGCTAAATTAAGTTGTCCATTGACGCCTTTGGATAGTAAATTTTTACTCGAATTAGCAAATGGTAAATTAATTTCAGCAGATAATATATGTCGGAATCGAGAAATTAAACTGGTTAGCGAAACATTTAAGATTGATTTGATACCAGTAGAGTTAGGGAGTTTTGATGTGATAATAGGTATGGACTGGTTGAAAGAAGTGAAAGCATAGATCGTTTGTTACAAAAATGCAATTTGCATTATACGAGAAAAAGAAAAACCCTTAATGGTGTACGAAGAAAAGGGCAACACGAAGCTACATCTTATTAGTAATTTGAAGGCACAAAAACTAATAAGAAAAGGTTGCTATGCTGTTCTAGCACATGTCGAGAAAGTACAAACTGAAGAAAAGAGCATCAATGATGTTCCCATTGCAAAAGAATTTCCCGATGTATTTCCGAAAGAATTACCGGGATTACCCCCACATCGATCCGTTGAATTTCAAATAGATCTTGTACCAGGAGCTGCACCAATAGCTTGTGCTCCTTACAGACTCGCACCCAGCGAGATGAAAGAACTGCAAAGCCAATTACAAGAACTTTTAGAGCGTGGTTTCATTCGACCAAGCACATCACCGTGGGGAGCTCCTGTTTTGTTTGTCAAGAAGAAAGATGGTACATTCAGGTTGTGTATCGACTACCGAGAGTTGAACAAACTTACCATCAAGAACCGCTACCCACTACCGAGAATTGACGACTTATTTGATCAACTACAAGGCTCGTCTGTTTATTCAAAGATTGACTTACGTTCCGGGTATCATCAAATGTGGGTGAAAGAAGATGATATTCCAAAGACTGCTTTCAGAACACGTTACGATTATTACGAGCTTATGGTCATGCCATTTGGTTTAACTAATGCACCAGCTGTGTTCATGGACCTTATGAACCGAGTGTGTGGACCATACCTTGACAAGTTTGTCATTGTTTTCATTGATGACATACTTATTTACTCAAAGAATGACCAAGAACACGGTGAACATTTGAGAAAGGTGTTAGAAGTATTGAGGAAGGAAGAATTGTAAGCTAAGTTTTCAAAGTGTGCATTTTGGTTGGAAGAAGTTCAATTCCTCGGTCACATAGTGAACAAATAAGGTATTAAGGTGGATCCGACAAAGATAGAAACTGTTGAAAAGTGGGAAACCCCGAAAACTCCGAAACACATACGCCAGTTTTTAGGTCTAGCTGGTTACTACAGAAGGTTCATCCAAGACTTTTCCAGAATAGAAAAACCCTTGACTGCATTAACGCATAAAGGGAAGAAATTTGAATGGAATGATGAACAAGAGAAAGCGTTTCAGTTATTGAAGAAAAAGCTAACTACGGCACCTATATTGTCATTGCCTGAAGGGAATGATGATTTTGTGATTTATTGTGATGCATCAAAGCATGGTCTCGGTTGTGTATTAATGCAACGAACGAAGGTGATTGCTTATGCGTCTAGATAATTGAAGATTCACGAACAAAATTATACGACGCATGATTTGGAATTAGGCGCGGTTGTTTTTGCATTAAGGACTTGGAGGCACTACTTATATGGGGTCAAAAGTATTATATATACCGACCACAAAAGTCTTCAACACATATTTAATCAGAAACAACTGAATATGAGGCAGCGTAGGTGGATTGAATTATTGAATGATTACGACTTTGAGATTCGTTACCACCCAGGGAAGGCAAATGTGGTAGCCGATGCCTTGAGCAGGAAGGACAGAGAACCTGTAGTGACCCGAACTTTTCCATGTTTATATATATTAATTGAGATTGATATTTACATGAGTAAATGTTTCCAACATGTTAAGCAATCAAACTTGTTAAGACTTGATTAATTGAAATATGTTTCATATAGACAATTGACCACCCAAGTTGACCGGTGATTCAACGTTAAAACTTGTAAAAACTATATGATGACATATATATGGATATATATATAGTTAACATGATACTACAACAAGTAAACATATCATTAAGTATATTAACAATGAACTACATATGTAAAAACAAGACTACTAACTTAATGATTTTTAAACGAGACATATATGTAACGATTATCGTTGTAAAGACATTTAATGTATATATATCATACTAAGAGATATTCATACATGATAATATCATGATAATATAATAATTTAAAATCTCATTTGATATTATAAACATTGGGTTAACAACATGTAACAAGATCGTTAACCTAAAGGTTTCAAAACAACACTTACATGTAACGACTAACGATGACTTAACGACTCAGTTAAAATGTATATACATGTAGTGTTTTAATATGTATTTATACACTTTTGAAAGACTTCAATACACTTATCAAAATACTTCTACTTAACAAAAATGCTTACAATTACATCCTCGTTCAGTTTCATCAACAATTCTACTCGTATGCACCCGTATTCGTACTCGTACAATACACAGCTTTTAGATGTATGTACTATTGGTATATACACTCCAATGATCAGCTCTTAGCAGCCCATGTGAGTCACCTAACACATGTGGGAACCATCATTTGGTAACTAGCATGAAATATCTCATAAAATTACAAAAATATGAGTAATCATTCATGACTTATTTACATGAAAGCAAAATTACATATCATTTATATCTAATCCATACACCAACGACCAAAACCACCTACAAACACTTTCATTCTTCAATTTTCTTCATCTAATTGATCTCTCTCAAGTTCTATCTTCAAGTTCTAAGTGTTCTTCATAAATTCTACAAGTTCTAGTTACATAAAATCAAGAATACTTTCAAGTTTGCTAGCTCACTTCCAATCTTGTAAGGTGATCATCCAACCTCAAGAAATCTTTGTTTCTTACAGTAGGTTATCATTCTAATACAAGGTAATAATCATATTCAAACTTTGGTTCAATTTCTATAACTATAACAATCTTATTTCAAGTGATGATCTTACTTGAACTTGTTTTCGTGTCATGATTCTGCTTCAAGAACTTCGAGCCATCCAAGGATCCGTTGAAGCTAGATCCATTTTTCTATTTTCCAGTAGGTTTATCCAAGGAACTTAAGGTAGTAATGATTTTCATAACATCATTCGATTCATACATATAAAGCTATCTTATTCGAAGGTTTAAACTTGTAATCACTAGAACATAGTTTAGTTAATTCTAAACTTGTTCGCAAACAAAAGTTAATCCTTCTAACTTGACTTTTAAAATCAACTAAACACATGTTCTATATCTATATGATATGCTAACTTAATGATTTAAAACCTGGAAACACGAAAACACCGCAAAACCGGATTTACGCCGTCGTAGTAACACCGCGGGCTGTTTTGGGTTAGTTAATTAAAAACTATGATAAACTTTGATTTAAAAGTTGTTATTTTGAGAAAATGATTTTTATTATGAACATGAAACTATATCCAAAAATTATGGTTAAACTCAAAGTGGAAGTATGTTTTCTAAAATGGTCATCTAGACGTCGTTCTTTCGACTGAAATGACTACCTTTACAAAAACGACTTGTAACTTATTTTTCCGACTATAAAACTATACTTTTTCTATTTAGATTCATAAAATAGAGTTAAATATGAAACCATAGTAATTTGATTCACTCAAAACGGATTTAAAATGAAGAAGTTATGGGTAAAACAAGATTGGATAATTTTTCTCATTTTAGCTACGTGAAAATTGGTAACAAATCTATTCCAACCATAACTTAATCAACTTGTATTATATATTATGTAATCTTGAGATACCATAGACACGTATACAATGTTTCGACCTATCATGTCGACACATCTATATATATTTTGGAACAACCATATACACTCTATATGTGAATGTTGGAGTTAGCTATACAGGGTTGAGGTTGATTCCAAAATATATATAGTTTGAGTTGTGATCAATACTGAGATACATATACACTGGGTCGTGGATTGATTCAAGATAATATTTAACGATTTATTTCTGTACATCTAACTATGGACAACTAGTTGTAGGTTACTAACGAGGACATCTGACTTAATAAACTTAAAACATCAAAATATATTAAAAGTGTTGTAAATATATTTTTAACATACTTTGATATATATGTATATATTGTTATAGGTTCATGAATCAACCAGTGGCCAAGTCTTACTTCCCGACGAAGTAAAAATCTGTGAAAGTGAGTTATAGTCCCACTTTTAAAATATAATATTTTTGGGATGAGAATACATGCAGGTTTTATAAATGATTTACAAAATAGACACAAGTACGTGAAACTACAATCTATGGTTGAATTATCGAAATCGAATATGCCCTTTTTATTAAGTCTGGTAATCTAAGAATTAGAGAACAGACACCCTAATTGACGCGAATCCTAAAGATAGATCTATTGGGCCTAACAAACCCCATCCAAAGTACCGGATGCTTTAGTACTTCGAAATTTATATCATATCCGAAGGGTGTCCCGGAATGATGGGGATATTCTTATATATGCATCTTGTTAATGTCGGTTACCAGGTGTTCACCATATGAATGATTTTTATCTCTATGTATGGGATGTATATTGAAATATGAAATCTTGTGGTCTATTGTTACGATTTGATATATATAGGTTAAACCTATAACTCACCAACATTTTTGTTGACGTTTAAAGCATGTTTATTCTCAGGTGAATACTAAGAGCTTCCGCTATTGCATACTAAAATAAGGACAAGATTTGGAGTCCATGTTTGTATGATATAGTGTAAAAACTGCATTCAAGAAACTGATTTCGATGTAACATATTTGTATTGTAAACCATTATGTAATGGTCGTGTGTAAACAGGATATTTTAGATTATCATTATTTAATAATCTACATAAAGCTTTTTAAACCTTTATTTATGAAATAAAGGTTATGGTTTGTTTTAAAATGAATGCAGTCTTTGAAAAACGTCTCATATAGAGGTCAAAACCTCGCAACGAAATCAATTAATATGGAAGGTTTTTAATCAATAAGAACGGGACATTTCAGTTGGTATCAGAGCGGTGGTCTTAGAGAACCAGAATTTTGCATTAGTGTGTCTTATCGAGTTTGTTAGGATGTATTACTGAGTCTGGACTTCGACCGTGTTTACTTGAAAAATGATTGCTTAACAAATTTTGTTGGAAACTATATATTTTTAACATGTGAATATTATGTGGTATATTAATCTCTTAACGCGTTTGATATTATGTGATAGATGTCTACCTCTAGAACAAGTCCCATTGACTCACCTAATAATAATGAAGAGTCAAATGTAAATTGGAATGATTCGTGGACTGATTCACAAGTTCCCGAAGAGGAACCGGAAGAAGAGTCGGAACCGGAAGAAGAATCGGAACCGGAAGAAGAATCGGAACCGGATGAAGAAATAGAACCGGTGGGGGAAATAATAAAACGGTTAAGTAAAAGAAAATCCTCAACCAACCGACCAAGGTTAATTATGGTCAATGGTGTTTCCGCCAAGGAAGCAAAATATTGGGAGGATTACCAATTCTCCGATGAATCGGATTCCGACGAGAATTCCGATGATGTTATAGAAATTACCCCAACTGAATTTAAAAAGGCAAAAGAAAATAATAAGGGAAAGGGCATAAAAATAGAGAAATCTAATTCCAACCCCGATGAACTTTATATGTATCGTCAACCCCTGAAGTCCTTAAGTTGTAACAATGACCCGGGAACCTCTAAACCACCAGGTTTTTCTAAACCAATGTGGAAAACGACGGCTCGTATTAGGGGAACATCATATATCCCTAGAAACTTGGCAAAACGAACCAAAACCGAAGAAGAAGAAACAAGCGAGTTGGAATAAGATAGTTGTATTCGTGTGGTGTAATATATGTAATATAGTGTGCTTATGCTTTATGATATATGTAAAAATTGCTTGTATTAATAAGTATTTTGTTTTTTTTATGAATCTAACTCTTGTCTATTTTACAGTATAAAAACACAAAATGGATAGACAACCCAATATTTTAAGAGACCTACCCGGAGACATGATTGATGAAATCTTGTCTAGAGTCGGTCAGAATTCTTCAGCACAACTATTTAAGGCGAGATCAGTTTGTAAGACATTCGAAGAACGTTCCAAGAATGCCTTGGTTTATAAAAGGCTTTCGTTCGAAAGATGGGGAATATCACATTGGGAAATTCATAATTTACGATGTGTTTACTTTGATGCATATATTGCGGGGAACCCAAATGCTATTTTACGCAATGGGTTAAGAAATTATTTTGACTCAATATATCCGAATATTGGACTTCGTGATTTAGAAAAAGCGGCTAACATGCAACATAAAGAAGCATGTTATGCTTACGGATTAGTAATGTTCGCTTCTCACCAAAGTGAGAACAAGAACATCGGGCTACAACTATTAAACAAAACGTTCCCACAAGTGACGGAGTCGGTAATTGGGTTAAGAAATGAGGTTTTTAGATTGTTACGGGACTGTTGGACATTACGTAACCCTCGTCCCTTTGACGACGTTACAACACGCTGTCTTATCAACGGCCATAACGGTTATGTTCCACAAGACCAAGGATGGGAAGTAATCCTAGTAAAACCAGAATGCATGACTTGTTTCTGGACGTATGAATTACGTGTCTTTATTGCCTTTGCTGAACGACTTGTGTACTAGCTAGAATTATCTTCACAACCATCTTGTATCAAATTTATTGTGTGCTATATTTCATGCTATATGTAAAATAAGCGGTATTGTAAGTTTGTAAAATATTGTGTAAAAGTTTGAACGCGAAATATTATTATAATCAGTTTTTCATATAGAATTGTAGTAGTTGAATTGTATATTAGCTACTAAGTATGAACTTAACGGGTAGGTACTACCCGAATTTAAACTTATAAAACGCTAATATGAAGAAAAAGCTTTTATAAATGAGTTCATATTATGCTACGAAATACTATTAACTACTCTTAATATTCTGTATGATTAACTTGTTCCATTTGACTATTTTGAAGGAAATGGCACCGACTACTTGACACACCGTGAATATGAATGAAGAGGAATTCCGTACTTTTGTAGCTTCAAACATAGCCGCAGTACAGGCTGCGCTACATACCAACAATAACCTTGGATCTAGCAGTACAGGAAATCGTGTAGGATGCACCTACAAAGAATTCACTGCCTGCAAACCTTTGGAATTTGATGGAACCGAAGGACCGATCGGATTGAAACGGTGGACCGAGAAGGTCGAATCGGTGTTTGCCATAAGTAAGTGTACTGAAGAGGACAAAGTGAAGTATGCTACGCATACCTTCACAGGTTCTGCGTTAACATGGTGGAATACCTATCTAGAGTAAGTGGGACAAGATGATGCTTACGCACTACCGTGGTCAGCATTCAAGCACTTGATGAACGAGAAGTACCGTCCCAGAACCGAGGTCAATAAGCTCAAGACAGAACTTAGAGGGTTACGAACCCAAGGATTTGATATTACCACGTACGAAAGACGATTCACAGAATTATGCCTATTGTGTCCGGGAGCGTTCGAATATGAGGAAGAGAAGATCGACGCGTTTGTGAAAGGATTACCGGAAAGAATCCAAGAAGATATAAGTTCACACGAGCCCGCCTCCATACAACAGGCATGTAGAATGGCTCACAAACTAGTGAACCAGATTGAAGAAAGAATTAAAGAACAGACTGCTGAAAAGGCCAATGTGAAGCAAGTCAAAAGAAAGTGGGAGGAAAACGGTGATAAGAATCACCAATACAACAACAACAGCAATTACAAAAATAATCGTAACAATTATCCCAACAATCGCAACATCAATCGCAACTACAACAAACGGCCCAACAACAACAACAACAACAGCAACTACACCAATCATCCCAACAACAATAACAACCGCAACAACAACAACAACAATCAGAAGCACCTATGCCAAAGGTGTGAAAAGTATCACTCGGGGTTCTGCACCAAATTTTGCAACAAGTGTAAAATAAATGGTCATAGCGCGGCGAAGTGTGAGGTCTACGGACCAGGGGTTAACAGAACGAAAGGAACAAATGGTGTCGGAACGAGTAATGGCGGAGCAAGTAGTGTCGGAGCAAGTTATGCCAATGTAGTTTGTTATAAATGTGGAAAAACCGGGCCACATTATTAGAAATTGCCCGAACCAGGAGAACACGAATGGACAAGGCCGCGGAAGAGTTTTCAATATTAATGCGGCAGAGGCACAGGAAGACCCGGAGCTTGTTACGGGTACGTTTCTTATTGACAATAAATCTGCTTACGTTTTATTTGATTCGGGTGCGGATAGAAGCTATATGAGTAGAGATTTTTGTGCTAAATTAAGTTGTCCATTGACGCCTTTGGATAGTAAATTTTTACTCGAATTAGCAAATGGTAAATTAATTTCAGCAGATAATATATGTCGGAATCGAGAAGTTAAACTGGTTAGCGAAACATTTAAGATTGATTTGATACCAGTAGAGTTAGGGAGTTTTGATGTGATAATCGGTATGGACTGGTTGAAAGAAGTGAAAGCAGAGATCGTTTGTTACAAAAATGCAATCCGCATTATACGAGAAAAAGGAAAACCCTTAATGGTGTACGGAGAAAAGGGCAACACGAAGCTACATCTTATTAGTAATTTGAAGGCACAAAAACTAATAAGAAAAGGTTGCTATGCTGTTCTAGCACACGTCGAGAAAGTACAAACTGAAGAAAAGAGCATCAATGATGTCCCGTTGCAAAAGAATTTCCCGATGTATTTCCGAAAGAATTACCGGGATTACCCCCACATCGATCCGTTGAATTTCAAATAGATCTTGTACCAGGAGCTGCACCAATAGCTCGTGCTCCTTACAGACTCGCACCCAGCGAGATGAAAGAACTGCAAAGCCAATTACAAGAACTTTTAGAGCGTGGTTTCATTCGACCAAGCACATCACCGTGGGGTGCTCCTGTTTTGTTTGTCAAGAAGAAAGATGGTACATTCAGGTTGTGTATCGACTACCGAGAGTTGAACAAACTTACCATCAAGAACCGCTACCCACTACCAAGAATCGATGACTTATTTGATCAACTACAAGGCTCGTCTATTTATTCAAAGATTGACTTACGTTCCGGGTATCATCAAATGCGGGTGAAAGAAGATGATATTCCAAAGACTGCTTTCAGAACACGTTACGGTCATTACGAGTTTATGGTCATGCCGTTTGGTTTAACTAATGCACCAGCTGTGTTCATGGACCTTATGAACCGAGTGTGTGGACCATACCTTGACAAGTTTGTCATTGTTTTCATTGATGACATACTTATTTACTCAAAGAATGACCAAGAACACGGTGAACATTTGAGAAAGGTGTTAGAAGTATTGAGGAAGGAAGAATTGTACGCTAAGTTTTCAAAGTGTGCATTTTGGTTGGAAGAAGTTCAATTCCTCGGTCACATAGTGAACAAAGAAGGTATTAAGGTGGATCCGGCAAAGATAGAAACTGTTGAAAAGTGGGAAACCCCGAAAACTCCGAAACACATACGCCAATTTTTAGGACTAGCTGGTTACTACAGAAGGTTCATCCAAGACTTTTCCAGAATAGCAAAACCCTTGACTGCATTAACGCATAAAGGGAAGAAATTTGAATGGAATGATGAACAAGAGAAAGCGTTTCAGTTATTGAAGAAAAAGCTAACTACGGCACCTATATTGTCATTGCCTGAAGGGAATGATGATTTTGTGATTTATTGTGACACATCAAAGCAAGGTCTCGGTTGTGTATTAATGCAACGAACGAAGGTGATTGCTTATGCGTCTAGACAATTGAAGATTCACGAACAAAATTATACGACGCATGATTTAGAATTAGGCGCGGTTGTTTTTGCATTAAAAACTTGGAGGCACTACTTATATGGGGTCAAAAGTATTATATATACCGACCACAAAAGTCTTCAACACATATTTAATCAGAAACAACTGAATATGAGGCAGCGTAGGTGGATTGAATTGTTGAATGATTACGACTTTGAGATTCGTTACCACCCGGGGAAGGCAAATGTGGTAGCCGATGCCTTGAGCAGGAAGGATAGAGAACCCATTCGAGTAAAATCTATGAATATAATGATTCATAATAACCTTACTACTCAAATAAAGGAGGCGCAACAAGGAGTTTTAAAAGAGGGAAATTTAAAGGATGAAATACCCAAAGGATCGGAGAAGCATCTTAATATTCTGGAAGACGGAACCCGGTATAGGGCTGAAAGGATTTGGGTACCAAAATTTGGAGATATGAGAGAAATGGTACTTAGAGAAGCTCATAAAACCAGATACTCAATACATCCTGGAACGGGGAAGATGTACAAGGATCTCAAGAAACATTTTTGGTGGCCGGGTTTGAAAGCCGATGTTGCTAAATACGTAGGAGAATGTTTGACGTGTTCTAAGGTCAAAGCTGAGCATCAGAAACCATCAGGTCTACTTCAACAACCCGAAATCCCGGAATGGAAATGGGAAAACATTACCATGGATTTCATCACTAAATTGCCAAGGACTGCAAGTGGTTTTGATACTATTTGGGTAATAGTTGATCGTCTCACCAAATCAACACACTTCCTGCCAATAAGGGAAGATGACAAGATGGAGAAGTTAGCACGACTGTATTTGAAGGAAGTCGTCTCCAGACATGGAATACCAATCTCTATTATCTCTGATAGGGATGGCAGATTTATTTCAAGATTCTGGCAGACATTACAGCAAGCATTAGGAACTCGTCTAGACATGAGTACTGCCTATCATCCACAAACTGATGGGCAGAGCGAAAGGATGATACAAACGCTTGAAGACATGCTACGAGCATGTGTTATTGATTTCGAAAATAGTTGGGATCGACATCTACTTTTAGCAGAATTTTCCTACAACAACAGCTACCATTCAAGCATTGAGATGGCGCCGTTTGAAGCACTTTATGGTAGAAAGTGCAGGTCTCCGATTTGTTGGAGTGAAGTGGGGGATAGACAGATTACGGGTCCGGAGATTATACAAGAAACTACCGAGAAGATCATCCAAATTCAACAACGGTTGAAAACCGCCCGAAGTCGACAAAAGAGCTACGCTGACATTAAAAGAAAAGATATAGAATTTGAAATTGGAGAGATGGTCATGCTTAAAGTTGCACCTTGGAAAGGCGTTGTTCGATTTGGTAAACGAGGGAAATTAAATCTAAGGTATATTGGACCATTCATTATTATTGATCGTGTCGGACCAGTAGCTTACCGACTTGAGTTACCTCAACAACTCGCGACTGTACATAACACTTTCCACGTCTCGAATTTGAAAAAATGTTTTGCTAAAGAAGATCTCACTATTCCGTTAGATGAAATCCAAATCAACAAAAAACTCCAATTCATCGAAGAACCCGTCGAAATAATGGATCGTGAGGTTAAAAGACTTAAGCAAAACAAGATACCAATTGTTAAGGTTCGATGGAATGCTTGTAGAGGACCCGAGTTCACCTGGGAGCGTGAAGATCAGATGAAGAAGAAATACCCGCATCTATTTCCAGAAGATTCGTCAACACCTTCAACAGCTTAAAATTTCAGGACGAAATTTATTTAACGGGTAGGTACTGTAGTGACCCGAACTTTTCCATGTTTATATATATTAATTGAGATTGATATTTACATGAGTAAATGTTTCCAACATGTTAAGCAATCAAACTTGTTAAGACTTGATTAATTGAAATATGTTTCATATAGACAATTGACCACCCAAGTTGACCGGTGATTCACGAACGTTAAAACTTGTAAAAACTATATGATGTCATATATATGGATATATATATAGTTAAAATGATACTACGATAAGTAAACATATCATTAAGTATATTAACAATGAACTACATATGTAAAAACAAGACTACTAACTTAATGATTTTTAAACGAGACATATATGTAACGATTATCGTTGTAAAGACATTTAATGTATATATATCATATTAAGAGATATTCATACATGATAATATCATGATAATATAATAATTTAAAATCTCATTTGATATTATAAACATTGGGTTAACAACATGTAACAAGATCGTTAACCTAAAGGTTTCAAAACAACACTTACATGTAACGACTAACGATGACTTAACGACTCAGTTAAAATGTATATACATGTAGTGTTTTAATATGTATTTATACACTTTTGAAAGACTTCAATACACTTATCAAAATACTTCTACTTAACAAAAATGCTTACAATTACATCCTCGTTCTGTTTCATCAATAATTCTACTCGTATGCACCCGTATTCGTACTCGTACAATACACAGCTTTTAGATGTATGTACTATTGGTATATACACTCCAATGATCAGCTCTTAGCAGCCCATGTGAGTCACCTAACACATGTAGGAACCATCATTTGGCAACTAGCATGAAATATCTCATAAAATTACAAAAATATGAGTAATCATTCATGACTTATTTACATGAAAGCAAAATTACATATCCTTTATATCTAATCCATACACCAACGACCAAAAACACCTACAAACACTTTCATTCTTCAATTTTCTTCATCTAATTGATCTCTCTCAAGTTCTATCTTCAAGTTCTAAGTGTTCTTCATAAATTCTACAAGTTCTAGTTACATAAAATCAAGAATACTTTCAAGTTTGCTAGCTCACTTCCAATCTTGTAAGGTGATCATCCAACCTCAAGAAATCTTTGTTTCTTACAGTAGGTTATCATTCTAATACAAGGTAATAATCATATTCAAACTTTGGTTCAATTTCTATAACTATAACAATCTTATTTCAAGTGATGATCTTACTTGAACTTGTTTTCGTGTCATGATTCTGCTTCAAGAACTTCGAGCCATCCAAGGATCCATTGAAGCTAGATCCATTTTTCTCTTTTCCAGTAGGTTTATCCAAGGAACTTAAGGTAGTAATGATGTTCATAACATCATTCGATTCATACATATAAAGCTATCTTATTCGAAGGTTTAAACTTGTAATCACTAGAACATAGTTTAGTTAATTCTAAACTTGTTCGCAAACAAAAGTTAATCCTTCTAACTTGACTTTTAAAATCAACTAAACACATGTTATATATCTATATGATATGCTAACTTAATGATTTAAAACCTGGAAACACGAAAAACACCGTAAAACCGGATTTACGCCGTCGTAGTAACACCGCGGGCTGTTTTGGGTTAGTTAATTAAAAATTATGACAAACTTTGATTTAAAAGTTGTTATTCTGAGAAAATGATTTTTATTATGAACATGAAACTATATCCAAAAATTATGGTTAAACTCAAAGTGGAAGTATGTTTTCTAAAATGGTCATCTAGACGTCGTTCTTTCGACTGAAATGACTACCTTTACAAAAACGACTTGTAACTTATTTTTCCGACTATAAACCTATACTTTTTCTGTTTAGATTCATAAAATAGAGTTCAATATGAAACCATAGCAATTTGATTCACTCAAAACGGATTTAAAATGAAGAAGTTATGGGTAAAACAAGATTGGATAATTTTTCTCATTTTAGCTACGTGAAAATTGGTAACAAATCTATTCCAACCATAACTTAATCAACTTTTGTTATATATTATGTAATCTTGAGATACCATAGACACGTATACAATGTTTCGACCTATCATGTCGACACATCTATATATATTTCGGAACAACCATAGACACTCTATATGTGAATGTTGGAGTTAGCTATACAGGGTTGAGGTTGATTCCAAAATATATATAGTTTGAGTTGTGATCAATACTGAGATACGTATACACTGGGTCGTGGATTGATTCAAGATAATATTTATCGATTTATTTCTGTACATCTAACTGTGGACAACTAGTTGTAGGTTACTAACGAGGACAGCTGACTTAATAAACTTAAAACATCAAAATATATTAAAAGTGTTGTAAATATATTTTGAACATACTTTGATATATATGTATATATTGTTATAGGTTCGTGAATCAACCAGTGGCCAAGTCTTACTTCCCGACGAAGTAAAAATCTGTGAAAGTGAGTTATAGTCCCACTTTTAAAATCTAATATTTTTGGGATGAGAATACATGCAGGTTTTATAAATGATTTACAAAATAGACACAAGTACGTGAAACTACATTCTATGGTTGAATTATCGAAATCGAATATGCCCTTTTTATTGAAATGTCCCGTTCTTATTGATTAAAAACGTTCCATATTAATTAATTTCGTTGCGAGGTTTCGACCTCTATATGAGACGTTTTTCAAAGACTGCATTCATTTTAAAACAAACCATAACCTTTATTTCATCAATAAAGGTTTAAAAAAACTTTACGTAGATTATCAAATAATGATAATCTAAAATATCCTGTTTACACACGACCATTACATAATGGTTTACAATACAAATATGTTACAACAAAATAAGTTTCTTGAATGCAGTTTTTACACAATATCATACAAACATGGACTCCAAATCTCGTCCTTATTTAAGTATGCGACAGCGGAAGCTCTTAATAATCACCTGAGAATAAACATGCTTAAAACGTCAACAAAAATGTTAGTGAGTTATAGGTTTAACCTATATATATCAAATCATAATAATAGACCACAAGATTTCATATTTCAATACACATCCCATACATAGAGATAAAAGTCATTCATATGGTGAACACCTGGTAACCGACATTAACAAGATGCACATATAAGAATATCTCCATCATTCCGGGACATCCTTCGGATATGATATAAATTTCGAAGTACTAAAGTATCCGGTACTTTGGATGGGGCTTGTTGGGCCTGATAGATCTATCTTTAGGATTCGCGTCAATTAGGGTGTCTGTTCCCTAATTCTTAGATTACCAGACTTAATAAAAAGGGGCATATTCGATTTCGATAATTCAACCATAGAATGTAGTTTCACGTACTTGTGTCTATTTTGTAAATCATTTATAAAACCTGCATGTATTCTCATCCCAAAAATATTAGATTTTAAAAGTGGGACTATAACTCACTTTCATAGATTTTTACTTCGTCGGGAAGTAAGACTTGGCCACTGGTTGATTCACGAATCTATAACAATATATACATATATATCAAAGTATGTTCAAAATATATTTACAACACTTTTAATATATTTTGATGTTTTAAGTTTATTAAGTCAGTTGTCCTCGTTAGTAACCTACAACTAGTTGTCCACAGTTAGATGTACAGAAATAAATCGATAAATATCATCTTGAATCAATCCACGACCCAGTGTATACGTATCTCAGTATTGATCACAACTCAAACTATATATATTTTGGAATCAACCTCAACCCTGTATAGCTAACTCCAACATTCACATATAGAGTGTCTATGGTTGTTCCGAAATATATATAGATGTGTCGACATGATAGGTCGAAACATTGTATACGTGTCTATGGTATCTCAAGATTACATAATATACAATACAAGTTGATTAAGTTATGGTTGGAATAGATTTGTTACCAATTTTCACGTAGCTAAAATGAGAAAAATTATCCAATCTTGTTTTACCCATAACTTCTTCATTTTAAATCCGTTTTGAGTGAATCAAATTGCTATGGTTTCATATTGAACTCTATTTTATGAATCTAAACAGAAAAGTATAGGTTTATAGTCAAAAAAATAAGTTACAAGTCGTTTTTGTAAAGGTAGTCATTTCAGTCGAAAGAACGACGTCTAGATGACCATTTTAGAAAACATACTTCCACTTTGAGTTTAACCATAATTTTTGGATATAGTTTCATGTTCATAATAAAAATCATTTTCTCAGAATAACAACTTTTAAATCAAAGTTTATCATAGTTTTTAATTAACTAACCCAAAACAGCCCGCGGTGTTACTACGACGGCGTAAATCCGGTTTTACGGTGTTTTTCGTGTTTCCAGGTTTTAAATCATTAAGTTAGCATATCATATAGATATAGAACATGTGTTTAGTTGATTTTAAAAGTCAAGTTAGAAGGATTAACTTTTGTTTGCGAACAAGTTTAGAATTAACTAAACTATGTTCTAGTGATTACAAGTTTAAACCTTCGAATAAGATAGCTTTATATGTATGAATCGAATGATGTTATGAACATCATTACTACCTTAAGTTCCTTGGATAAACCTACTAGAAAAGAGAAAAATGGATCTAGCTTCAATGGATCCTTGGATGGCTCGAAGTTCTTGAAGCAAAATCATGACACGAAAACAAGTTCAAGTAAGATCATCACTTGAAATAAGATTGTTATAGTTATAGAAATTGAACCAAAGTTTGAATATGATTATTACCTTGTATTAGAATGATAACCTACTATAAGAAACAAAGATTTCTTGAGGTTGGATGATCACCTTACAAGATTGGAAGTGAGCTAGCAAACTTGAAAGTATTCTTGATTTTATGAAACTAGAACTTTTGGAATTTATGAAGAACACTTAGAACTTGAAGATAGAACTTGAGAGAGATCAATTAGATGAAGAAAATTGAAGAATGAAAGTGTTTGTAGGTGTTTTTGTTCGTTGGTGTATGGATTAGATATAAAGGATATGTAATTTTGTTTTCATGTAAATAAGTCATGAATGATTACTCATATTTTTGTAATTTTATGAGATATTTCATGCTAGTTGCCAAATGATGGTTCCCACATGTGTTAGGTGACTCACATGGGCTGCTAAGAGCTGATCATTGGAGTGTATATACCAATAGTACATACATCTAAAAGCTGTGTATTGTACGAGTACGAATACGGGTGCATACAAGTAGAATTGTTGATGAAACTGAACGAGGATGTAATTGTAAGCATTTTTGTTAAGTAGAAGTATTTTGATAAGTGTCTTGAAGTCTTTCAAAAGTGTATGAATACATATTAAAACACTACATGTAGATACATTTTAACTGAGTCATTAAGTCATCGTTAATCGTTACATGTAAATGTTGTTTTGAAACCTTTAGGTTAACGATCTTGTTAAATGTTGTTAACCCAATGTTTATAATATCAAAAGAGATTTTAAATTATTATATTATCATGATATTATGATGTACGAATATCTCTTAATATGATATATATACATTAAATGTCGTTACAACGATAATCGTTACATATATGTCTCGTTTCAAAATCATTAAGTTAGTAGTCTTGTTTTTACATATGTAGTTCATTGTTAATATACTTAATGATATGTTTACTTATCATAATATCATGTTAACTATATATATAACCATATATATGTCATCATATAGTTTTTACAAGTTTTAACGTTCGTGAATCACCGGTCAACTTGGGTGGTCAATTGTCTATATGAAACCTATTTCAATTAATAAAGTCTTAACAAGTTTGATTGCTTAACATGTTGGAAACATTTAATCATGTAAATATCAATCTCAATTAATATATATAAACATGGAAAAGTTCGGGTCACTACAGTACCTACCCGTTAAATAAATTTCGTCCCGAAATTTTAAGATGTTGAAGGTGTTGATGAATCTTCTGGAAATAGATGCGGGTATTTCTTCTTCATTTGATCTTCACGCTCCCAGGTGAACTCGGGTCCTCTACGAGCATTCCATCGAACCTTAACAATTGGTATCTTGTTTTGCTTAAGTCTTTTAACCTCACGATCCATTATTTCGACGGGTTCTTCGATGAATTGAAGTTTTTCGTTGATTTGGATTTCATCTAACGGAATAGTGAGATCTTCTTTAGCAAAACATTTCTTCAAATTCGAGACGTGGAAAGTGTTATGTACAGCCGCGAGTTGTTGAGGTAACTCAAGTCGGTAAGCTACTGGTCCGACACGATCAATAATCTTGAATGGTCCAATATACCTTGGATTTAATTTCCCTCGTTTACCAAATCGAACAACGCCTTTCCAAGGCGCAACTTTAAGCATGACCATCTCTTCAATTTCAAATTCTATATCTTTTCTTTTAATGTCAGCGTAGCTCTTTTGTCGACTTTGGGAGGTTTTCAACCGTTGTTGAATTTGGATGATCTTCTCGGTAGTTTCTTGTATAATCTCCGGACCCGTAATCTGTCTATCCCCCACTTCACTCCAACAAATCGGAGACCTGCACTTTCTACCATAAAGTGCTTCAAACGGCGCCATCTCAATGCTTGAATGGTAGCTGTTGTTGTAGGAAAATTCTGCTAATGGTAGATGTCGATCCCAACTGTTTCCGAAATCAATAACACATGCTCGTAGCATGTCTTCAAGCGTTTGTATCGTCCTTTTGCTCTGCCCATCAGTTTGTGGATGATAGGCAGTACTCATGTCTAGACGAGTTCCTAATGCTTGCTGTAATGTCTGCCAGAATCTTGAAATAAATCTGCCATCCCTATCAGAGATAATAGAGATTGGCATTCCATGTCTGGAGATGACTTCCTTCAAATACAGTCGTGCTAACTTCTCCATCTTGTCATATTCTCTTATTGGCAAGAAGTGTGCTGATTTGGTGAGACGATCAACTATTACCCAAATAGTATCAAAACCACTTGCAGTCATTGGCAATTTAGTGATGAAATCCATGGAAATGTTTTCCCATTTCCATTCCGGGATTTCGGGTTGTTGAAGTAGACCTGATGGTTTCTGATGCTCAGCTTTGACCTTAGAACACGTCAAATATTCTCCTACGTATTTAGCAACATCGGCTTTCATACCCGGCCACCAAAAATGTTTCTTGAGATCCTTGTACATCTTCCCCGTTCCAGGATGTATTGAGTATCTGGTTTTATGAGCTTCTCTAAGTACCATTTCTCTCATATCTCCAAATTTTGGTACCCAAATCCTTTCAGCCCTATACCGGGTTCCGTCTTCCCGAATATTAAGATGTTTCTCCGATCCTTTGGGTATTTCATCCTTTAAATTTCCCTCTTTTAAAACTCCTTGTTGCGCCTCCTTTATTTGAGTAGTAAGTTTATTATGAATCATTATATTCATAGATTTTACTCGAATGGGTTCTCTGTCCTTCCTGCTCAAGGCATCGGCTACCACATTTGCCTTTCCCGGGTGGTAACGAATCTCAAAGTCGTAATCATTCAATAATTCAATCCACCTACGCTGCCTCATATTCAGTTGTTTCTGATTAAATATGTGTTGAAGACTTTTGTGGTCGGTATATATAATACTTTTGACCCCATATAAGTAGTGCCTCCAAGTCTTTAATGCAAAAACAACCGCGCCTAATTCCAAATCATGCGTCGTATAATTTTGTTCGTGAATCTTCAATTGTCTAGACGCATAAGCAATCACCTTCGTTTGTTGCATTAATACACAACCGAGACCTTGCTTTGATGCGTCACAATAAATCACAAAATCATCATTCCCTTCAGGCAATGACAATATAGGTGTCGTAGTTAGCTTTTTCTTCAATAACTGAAACGATTTCTCTTGTTCATCATTCCATTCAAATTTCTTCCCTTTATGCGTTAATGCAGTCAAGGGTTTTGCTATTCTGGAAAAGTCTTGAATGAACCTTCTGTAGTAACCAGCTAGTCCTAAAAACTGGCGTATGTGTTTCGGAGTTTTCGGGGTTTCCCACTTTTCAACAGTTTCTATCTTTGCCGGATCCACCTTAATACCTTCTTTGTTCACTATGTGACCGAGGAATTGAACTTCTTCCAACCAAAATGCACACTTTGAAAACTTAGCGTATAATTCTTCCTTCCTCAATACTTCTAACACCTTTCTCAAATGTTCACCGTGTTCTTGGTCATTCTTTGAGTAAATAAGTATGTCATCAATGAAAACAATGACAAACTTGTCAAGGTATGGTCCACACACTCGGTTCATAAGGTCCATGAACACAGCTGGTGCATTAGTTAAACCAAACGGCATGACCATAAACTCGTAATGACCGTAACGTGTTCTGAAAGCAGTCTTTGGAATATCATCTTATTTCACCCGCATTTGATGATACCCGGAACGTAAGTCAATCTTTGAATAAACAGACGAGCCTTGTAGTTGATCAAATAAGTCGTTGATTCTCGGTAGTGGGTAGCGGTTCTTGATGGTAAGTTTGTTCAACTCACGGTAGTCGATACACAACCTGAATGTACCATCTTTCTTCTTGACAAACAAAACAGGAGCTCCCCACGGTGATGTGCTTGGTCGAATGAAACCACGCTCTAAAAGTTCTTGTAATTAGCTTTGCAGTTCTTTCATCTCGCTGGGTGCGAGTCTGTAAGGAGCACGAGCTATTGGTGCAGCTCCTGGTACAAGATCTATTTGAAATTCAACGGATCGATGTGGGGGTAATCCCGGTAATTCTTTCGGAAATACATCGGGAAATTCTTTTGCAATGGGAACATCATTGATGCTCTTTTCTTCAGTTTGTACTTTCTCGACGTGTGCTAGAACAGCATAGCAACCTTTTCTTATTAGTTTTTGTGCCTTCAAATTACTAATAAGATGTAGCTTCGTGTTGCCCTTTTCTCCGTACACCATTAAGGGTTTTCCTTTTTCTCGTATAATGCGAATTGCATTTTTGTAACAGACGATCTCTGCTTTCACTTCTTTCAACCAGTCCATACCGATTATCACATCAAAACTCCCTAACTCTACAGGTATCAAATCAATCTTAAATGTTTCGCTAACCAGTTTAATTTCTCGATTCCGACATATATTATCTGCTGAAATTAATTTACCATTTGCTAATTCGAGTAAAAATTTACTATCCAAAGGCGTCAATGGACAACTTAATTTAGCACAAAAATCTCTACTCATATAGCTTCTATCCGCACCCGAATCAAATAAAACGTAAGCATATTTATTGTCAATAAGAAACGTACCCGTAACAAGCTCTGGGTCTTCCTGTGCCTCTGCCGCATTAATATTGAAAACTCTTCCGCGGCCTTGTCCATTCGTGTTCTCCTGGTTCGGGCAATTTCTAATAATGTGGCCCGGTTTTCCACATTTATAACAAACTACATTGGCATAACTTGCTCCGACACTACTTGCTCCGCCATTACTCGTTCCGACACCATTTGTTCCTTTCGTTCTATTAACCCCTAGTCCGTAGACCTCACACTTCGCCGCGCTATGACCATTTCTTTTACACTTGTTGCAAAATTTGGTGCAGAACCCCGAGTGATACTTTTCACACCTTTGGCATAGCTGCTTCTGATTGTTGTTGTTGTTGCGGTTATTATTGTTGTTGGGATGATTGTTGTAGTTGCTGTTGTTGTTGTTGTTAGGCCGTTTGTTGTAGTTACGATTGATGTTGCGATTGTTGGGATAATTGTTGCGATTATTGTTGTAATTGCTGTTGTTGTTGTATTGGTGATTCTTATCACCGTTTTCCTCCCACTTTCTTTTGACTTGCTTCACATTTGCCTCTTCAGCAGTCTGTTCTTTAATTCTTTCTTCAATCTGGTTCACTAGTTTGTGAGCCATTCTACATGCCTATTGTATAGAGGCGGGCTCGTGTGAACTTATATCTTCTTGGATTCTTTCCGGTAATCCTTTCACAAACGCGTCGATCTTCTCTTCCTCATCTTCGAATGCTCCCGGACACAATAGGCACAATTCTGTGAATCGTCTTTCGTACGTGGTAATATCAAATCCTTGGGTTCGTAACCCTCTAAGTTCTGTCTTGAGCTTATTGACCTCGGTTCTGGGACGGTACTTCTCGTTCATCAAGTGCTTGAATGCTAACCACGGTAGTGCGTAAGCATCATCTTGTCCCACTTGCTCTAGATAGGTATTCCACCATGTTAACGCAGAACCTGTGAAGGTATGCGTAGCGTACTTCACTTTGTCCTCTTCAGTACACTTACTTATGGCAAACACCAATTCGACCTTCTCGGTCCACCGTTTCAATCCGATCGGTCCTTCGGTTCCATCAAATTCCAAAGGTTTGCAGGCAGTGAATTCTTTGTAGGTGCATCCTACACGATTTCCTGTACTGCCAGATCCAAGGTTATTGTTGGTATGTAGTGCAGCCTGTACTGCGGCTATGTTTGAAGCTAGAAAAGTACGGAATTCCTCTTCATTCATATTCACGATGTGTCGAGTAGTCGGTGCCATTTCCTTCAAAATAGTCAAATGGAACAAGTTAATCATACAGAATATTAAGAGTAGTTAATAGTATTTCGTAACATAATATGAACTCATTTATAAAAGCTTTTTCTTCATATTAGCATTTTATAAGTTTAAATTCGGGTAGTACCTACCCGTTAAGTTCATACTTAGTAGCTAATATACAATTCAACTACTACAATTCTATATGAAAAACTGATTATAATAATATTTCGCGTTCAAACTTTTATACAATATTTTACAAACTTACAATACCGCTTATTTTACATAAAGCATGAAATATAGCACACAATAACTTTGATACAAGATAGTTGTGAAGATAATTCTAGCTAGTACACAAGTCGTTCAGCAAAGGCAATAAAGACACGTAATTCATACGTCCAGAAACAAGTCATGCATTCTGGTTTTACTAGGACTACTTCCCATCCTTGGTCTTGTGGAACATAACCGTTATGGCCGTTGATAAGACAGCGTGTTGTAACGTCGTCAAAGGGACGCGGGTTACGTAATGTCCAACAGTCCCGTAACAATCTAAAAACCTCATTTCTTACCCCAATTACCGACTCCGTCACTTGTGGAAACGTTTTGTTTAATAGTTGTAGCCCGATGTTCTTGTTCTCACTTTGGTGAGAAGCGAACATTACTAATCCGTAAGCATAACATGCTTCTTTATGTTGCATGTTAGCCACTTTTTCTAAATCACGAAGTCCAATATTCGGATATATTGAGTCAAAATAATTTCTTAACCCGTTGCGTAAAATAGCATTTGGGTTCCCCGCAATATATGCGTCAAAGTAAACACATCGTAACTTATGGGTTTCCCAATGTGATATCCCCCATCTTTCAAACGAAAGTCTCTTATAAACCAAGACATTCTTGGAACGTTCTTCGAATGTCTTACAAACTGATCTCGCCTTAAATAGTTGTGCCGAGGAATTCTGACCGACTGTAGACAAGATTTCATCAATCATGTCTCCGGGTAGGTCTTTTAAAATATTGGGTTGTCTATCCATTTTGTGTTTTTAAACTGTAAAATAGACAAGAGTTAGATTCATAAAAAAATACTTATTAATACAAGCAATTTTTACATATATCATAAAGCATAAGCACACTATATTACATATATTACACCACACGAATACAACTATCTTATTCCGACTCGCTCGTTTCTTCTTCTTCGGTTTTGGTTCGTTTTGCCAAGTTTCTAGGGATATATGATGTTCCCCTAATACTAACTGTCATTTTCCACAACGGTTTAGAAAAACCTGGTGGTTTAGAGGTTCCCGGGTCATTGTTACAACTTAAGGACTTCGGAGATTGACGATACATATAAAGTTCATCGGGGTTGGAATTAGATTTCTCTATTTTTATGCCCTTTCCCTTATTATTTTCTTTTGCCTTTTTAAATTCAGTTGGGGTAATTTCTATAACATCATCGGAATTCTCGTCGGAATCCGATTCATCGGAGAATTGGTAATCCTCCCAATATTTTGCTTCCTTAGCGGAAACACCATTGACCATAATTAACCTTGGTCGGTTGGTTGAGGATTTTCTTTTACTTAACCGTTTTATTATTTCCCCCACCGGTTCTACTTCTTCATCCGGTTCCGATTCTTCTTCCGGTTCTGATTCTTCTTCCGGTTCCGACTCTTCTTCCAGTTCCTCTTCGGGAACTTGTGAATCAGTCCACGAATCATTCCAATTTACATTTGACTCTTCATTATTATTAGGTGAGTCAATGGGATTGTTCTAGAGGTAGACATCTATCACATAATATCAAACGCGTTAAGAGATTAATATATCACATAATATTCACATGTTAAAAATATATAGTTTCCAACAAAATTTGTTAAGCAATCATTTTTCAAGTAAACACGGTCGAAGTCCAGACTCACTAATGCATCCTAACAAACTCGATAAGACACACTAATGCAAAATTCTGGTTCTCTAAGACCTACGCTCGGATACCAACTGAAATGTCCCGTTCTTATTGATTAAAAACGTTCCATATTAATTGATTTCGTTGCGAGGTTTTGACCTCTATATGAGACGTTTTTCAAAGACTGCATTCATTTTAAAACAAACCATAACCTTTATTTCATCAATAAAGGTTTAAAAAAACTTTACGTAGATTATCAAATAATGATAATCTAAAATATCCTGTTTACACACGACCATTACATAATGGTTTACAATACAAATATGTTACAACAAAATAAGTTTCTTGAATGCAGTTTTTACACAATATCATACAAACATGGACTCCAAATCTCGTCCTTATTTAAGTATGCGACAGCGGAAGCTCTTAATAATCACCTGAGAATAAACATGCTTAAAACGTCAACAAAAATGTTGGTGAGTTATAGGTTTAACCTATATATATCAAATCATAATAATAGACCACAAGATTTCATATTTCAATACACATCCCATACATAGAGATAAAAGTCATTCATATGGTGAACACCTGGTAACCGACATTAACAAGATGCATATATAAGAATATCCCCATCATTCCGGGACACCCTTCGGATATGATATAAATTTCGAAGTACTAAAGCATCCGGTACTTTGGATGGGGCTTGTTGGGCCCGATAGATCTATCTTTAGGATTCGCGTCAATTAAGGTGTCTGTTCCCTAATTCTTAGATTACCAGACTTAATAAAAAGGGGCATATTCGATTTCGATAATTCAACCATAGAATGTAGTTTCACGTACTTGTGTCTATTTTGTAAATCATTTATAAAACCTGCATGTATTCTCATCCCAAAAATATTAGATTTTAAAAGTGGGACTATAACTCACTTTCACAGATTTTTACTTCGTCGGGAAGTAAGACTTGGCCACTGGTTGATTCACGAACCTATAACAATATATACATATATATCAAAGTATGTTCAAAATATATTTACAACACTTTTAATATATTTTGATGTTTTAAGTTTATTAAGTCAGTTGTCCTCGTTAGTAACCTACAACTAGTTGTCCACAGTTAGATGTACAGAAATAAGTCGATAAATATTATCTTGAATCAATCCACGACCCAGTGTATACGTATCTCAGTATTGATCACAACTCAAACTATATATATTTTGGAATCAACCTCAACCCTGTATAGCTAACTCCAACATTCACATATAGAGTGTCTATGGTTGTTCCGAAATATATATAGATGTGTCGACATGATAGGTTGAAACATTGTATACGTGTCTATGGTATCACAAGATTACATAATATACAATACAAGTTGATTAAGTTATGGTTGGAATAGATTTGTTACCAATTTTCAAGTAGCTAAAATGAGAAAAATTATCCAATCTTGTTTTACCCATAACTTCTTCATTTTAAATCCGTTTTGAGTGAATCAAATTGCTATGGTTTCATATTGAACTCTATTTTATGAATCTAAACAGAAAAGTATAGGTTTATAGTCGGAAAAATAAGTTACAAGTCGTTTTTGTAAAGGTAGTAATTTCAGTCGAAAGAACGACGTCTAGATGACCATTTTAGAAAACATACTTCCACTTTGAGTTTAACCATAATTTTTGGATATGGTTTCATGTTCATAATAAAAATCATTTTATCAGAATAACAACTTTTAAATCAAAGTTTATCATAGTTTTTAATTAACTAACCCAAAACAGCCCGCGGTGTTACTACGACGGCGTAAATCCGGTTTTACGTTGTTTTTCGTGTTTCCAGGTTTTAAATCATTAAGTTAGCATATCATATAGATATAGAACATGTGTTTAGTTGATTTTAAAAGTCAAGTTAGAAGGATTAACTTTTGTTTGCGAACAAGTTTAGAATTAACTAAACTATGTTCTAGTGATTACAAGTTTAAACCTTCGAATAAGATAGCTTTATATGTATGAATCGAATGATGTTATGAACATCATTACTACCTTAAGTTCCCTGGATAAACCTACTAGAAAAGAGAAAAATGGATCTAGCTTCAATGGATCCTTGGATGGCTCGAAGTTCTTGAAGCAAAATCATGACACGAAAACAAGTTCAAGTAAGATCATCACTTGAAATAAGATTGTTATAGTTATAGAAATTGAACCAAAGTTTGAATATGATTATTACCTTGTATTAGAATGATAACCTACTGTAAGAAACAAAGATTTCTTGAGGTTGGATGATCACCTTACAAGATTGGAAGTGAGCTAGCAAACTTGAAAGTACGTGAAACTACATTCTATGGTTGAATTATCGAAATCGAATATGCCCCTTTTTATTAAGTCTGGTAATCTAAGAATTAGAGAACAGACACCCTAATTGACGCGAATCCTAAAGATAGATCTATTGGGCCTAACAAACCCCATCCAAAGTACCGGATGCTTTAGTACTTCGAAATTTATATCATATCCGAAGGGTGTCCCGGAATGATGGGGATATTCTTATATATGCATCTTGTTAATGTCAGTTACCACGTGTTCACCATATGAATGATTTTTATCTCTATGTATGGGATGTGTATTGAAATATAAAATCTTGTGGTCTATTGTTACGATTTGATATATATAGGTTAAACCTATAACTCACCAACATTTTTGTTGACGTTTAAAGCATGTTTATTCTCAGGTGAATACTAAGAGCTTCCGCTGTTGCATACTAAAATAAGGACAAGATTTGGAGTCCATGTTTGTATGATATTGTGTAAAAACTGCATTCAAGAAACTGATTTCGATGTAACATATTTATATTGTAAACCATTATGTAATGGTCGTGTGTAAACAGGATATTTTAGATTATCATTATTTGATAATCTACATAAAGCTTTTTAAACCTTTATTTATGAAATAAAGGTTATGGTTTGTTTTAAAATGAATGCAGTCTTTGAAAAACGTCTCATATAGAGGTCAAAACCTCGCAACGAAATCAATTAATATGGAACGTTTTTAATCAATAAGAACGGGACATTTCAGAACCCATTCGAGTAAAATCTATGAATATAATGATTCATAATAACCTTACTACTCAAATAAAGGAGGAGCAACAAGGAGTTTTAAAAGAGGGAAATTTAAAGGGTGAAATACCCAAAGGATCGAAGAAGCATCTTAATATTCGGGAAGACGGAACCCGGTATAGGGCTGAAAGGATTTGGGTACCAAAATTTGGAGATATGAGAGAAATGGTACTTAGAGAAGCTCATAAAACCAGATACTCAATACATCCTGGAACGGGGAAGATGTACAAGGATCTCAAGAAACATTTTTGGTGGCCGGGTATGAAAGCCGATGTTGCTAAATACATAGAAGAATGTTTGACGTGTTCTAAGGTCAAAGCTGTGCATCAGAAACCATCAGGTCTACTTCAACAACCCGAAATCCCGGAATGGAAATGAGAAAACATTACCATGGATTTCATCACTAAATTGCCAAGGACTGCAAGTGGTTTTGATACTATTTGGATAATAGTTGACCGTCTCACCAAATCAGCACACTTCCTACCAATAAGAGAAGATGACAAGATGGAGAAGTTAGCACGACTGTATTTGATGGAAGTCGTCTCCAGACATGGAATACCAATCTCTATTATCTCTGATAGGGATGTCAGATTTATTTCAAGATTTTGGCAGACATTACAGCAAACATTAGGAACTCGTCTAGACATGAGTACTGCCTATCATCCACAAACTGATGGGCAGAGCGAAAGGACGATACAAATGCTTGAAGACATGCTACGAGCATGTGTTATTGATTTCGGAAACAGTTGGGATCGACATCTACCGTTAGCAGAATTTTCCTACAACAACAGCTACCATTCAAGCATTGAGATGGCGCCGTTTGAAGCACTTTATGGTAGAAAGTGCAGGTCTCCGATTTGTTGGAGTGAAGTGGGGGATAGACAGATTACGGGTCCGGAGATTATACAAGAAACTACCGAGAAGATCATCCAAATTCAACAACGGTTGAAAACCGCCCAAAGTTGACAAAAGAGCTACGCTGACATTAAAAGAAAAGATATAGAATTTGAAATTGGAGAGATGGTCATGCTTAAAGTTGCACCTTGGAAAGGCGTTGTTCGATTTGGTAAACGAGGGAAATTAAATCCAAGGTATATTGGACCATTCAAGATTATTGATCGTGTCGGACCAGTAGCTTACCGACTTGAGTTACCTCACAAACTAGCGGCTGTACATAACACTTTCCACGTCTCGAATTTGAAGAAATGTTTTGCTAAAGAAGATCTCACTATTCCGTTAGATGAAATCCAAATCAACGAAAAACTTCAATTCATCGAAGAACCCGTCGAAATAATGGATCGTGAGGTTAAAAGACTTAAGCAAAACAAGATACCAATTGTTAAGGTTCGATGGAATGCTCGTAGAGGACCCGAGTTCACCTGGGAGCGTGAAGATCAGATGAAGAAGAAATACCCGCATCTATTTCCAGAAGATTCGTCAACACCTTCAACAGCTTAAAATTTCGGGACGAAATTTATTTAACGGGTAGGTACTGTAGTGACCCGAACTTTTCCATGTTTATATATATTAATTGAGATTGATATTTACATGACTAAATGTTTCCAACATGTTAAGCAATCAAACTTGTTAAGACTTGATTAATTGAAATATGTTTCATATAGACAATTGACCACCCAAGTTGACCGGTGATTCACGAACGTTAAAACTTGTAAAAACTATGTGATGACATATATATGGATATATATATAGTTGATGTGCAGCGGGGTGTATATAAAATAGTTATTAATTTTAGCAGAAAATACTATTAAATACGATACAATTTTACACAAGATATTTATTTATTTATAGAATGGATATACTTAAACCTTGCTACAACACTTATAGGCAGTGTACCTAATCGTACAGTAGTGTAGTTTTTAGTAAGTCCGGTTCGTTCCACAGGGAATCTTTTTTAAACAAAGCTCAACGCTATATTAGTTTACTTTTATAAAAATACAAACATATATATAAGTAATATTATTATTATAAAGGGGGGTTTTTACCGTTTAATGACCGGTTTGTCGATTTTAAAACTTTAGTCGCAGTTAAAACCAAATGTAAAATAATAAATAAATACAAGACTTAATTTTAAGCGTAAAGTAAATAACGATAATGAAATTGCGAATAATAAAAGTGCGATAAAATAAACTTGCGATAATTAAAAAGGACGATAATTAAAAGTGCAATTAAATAACAATAAATAAAAGTGCGATAATTAGAAGTGTAATTAAATATAAAATAAAGGAAATTAAATATGAAATAAAAGAATTATGCTTATTTAAACTTCCGTAAACATGATGTTTGTCGTGTTGATTTTAGTTTTATGCCCATGGGTTAATTCTCCTTTGTCCTGGATTATTTAATATGTCCGTCTGGTTTTTGTCCATAACAGTCCATCAGTCATAAATATAAAATGCGAGTGCCCTCGTCAAATTATCCTTATACCCAAAGTTAAATATTCCAACTAATTGGGGATTTAAACTGTAACAAGATTTTAATACTTTGTTTAATAATTACACCAGGATGTCGACTGAGTGTAACCCAAGGTTTTAATATTTTGTTATCAATTATACCAAGTGTCCTTTGTACATAATTTCACCCCTATTTTAATTATTCTAGTGGCTATTAATCCATTCCCGTGTCCAGTTAAATGAACGATTATTCGTACATATAAATACCCCGCCCATCGTGTCCGATCGAGTGTATATGGTAATTTATAAGGACGCCCAATTGTAAATCTTTATATTAACATTAACAAACTATCATTTAGTTAAACAAATATAAAGCCCATTAATAGCCCATAGTCTAATTTCCACAAGTGTCGTTCTTTTGTCCAAACCCCAATTATGGTACAAAGCCCAATTACCCAATTTTAGTAATTAGCCCAACATCATGATTACTTCGTTTTAAATAAGCATAATAATAACTTAGCTACGAGACATTAATGTAAAAAGGTTGAACATAACTTACAATGATTAAAAATAGCGTAGCGTTACACGGACAGAATTTCGACTTACACCCTTACAATATTCGCTAACATACCCTTATTATTAGAATTATAATTAAAATTAAAATTAAAATATAAATTATAAATATAAATATATCGTATGAATGAGGAGAAAAAAGATTATTTTTACGATCAGAATTCGGTTGGCTTTATAGGCAGTTTTTCATTTTGGGGCTCCGCGACTCGCGGCATTTTTGCCTTCAAACTCCGCGAGTCGCGGAGAATGAAATTACAGCTCAGTCCCTTGGAGTCTTTCTCTGCCGACGGTTTTTATTTATAAATATAATATATATATAATTAATATAATTAATTATATATTATATTATATTTATATACATAGTTAACTTGTAATTTTTAGTCCGTTGCGTCGAGCGTTAAGAGTTGACTCTGGTCCCGGTTCCGGATTTTCGAACGTCCTTGCGTACAATTTTATATTTTGTACTTTGCGTTTTGAATCTTGTACTCTTGTAATTTCGAGACGTTTCTTATCAATAATTGGAACCTCTTTGATTGTCTTTTGTTCTTTTGAGCTTTTTGGTCGTTTGCGTCTTCAATTCGTCGAATCTGTCTTTTGTCTTCACCTTTTATTATTTAAACGAATATCACTTGTAAATAGAATAATTGCAACTAAAAGCTTGTCTTTCTTGAGGAATAATGCTATGAAATATATGTTCGTTTTTAGCATTATCAAATATTCCCACACTTGAGCGTTGCTTGTCCTCAAGCAATATCGTCTTGAAATACTAGAATCACTTCTTTATTCTTCACACTTTGTACATCAGTGATTTCTATACGGTGGTATGAACAATGGTAGTAACGATATGGTTTACAGTCCCATATGACTATAAAAATTTAGATCCATTAAGGAAATTGGATCTTTATGAAAACATTTGATCTTTTGAAAATCTAGTTTTTACCCTAGATAAGTTTTCCGGAATAACCCTTTACCGGTGTTTGCAAAATATTTTTGTGGGTTTGGTGGGTTTCAGAATTGAAAATTTTAGCTCAAAACTTGCTGTTTTGTGTCACCCACTTGCTAACCTTGTATTTGGAAAGCAACACGTCCAGTTTACTTGTCCCGTATATTACCTTTCGGTAAACTACCGTGTAGTGACCCGAACTTTTCCATGTTTATATATATTAATTGAGATTGATATTTACATGATTAAATGTTTCCAACATGTTAAGCAATCAAACTTGTTAAGACTTGATTAATTGAAATAGGTTTCATATAGACAATTGACCACCCAAGTTGACCGGTGATTCACGAACGTTAAAACTTGTAAAAACTATATGATGACATATATATGGTTATATATATAGTTAACATGATATTATGATATGTAAACATATCATTAAGTATATTAACAATGAACTACATATGTAAAAACAAGACTACTAACTTAATGATTTTGAAACGAGACATATATGTAACGATTATCGTTGTAACGACATTTAATGTATATATATCATATTAAGAGATATTCGTACATCATAATATCATGATAATATAATAATTTAAAATCTCTTTTGATATTATAAACATTGGGTTAACAACATTTAACAAGATCGTTAACCTAAAGGTTTCAAAACAACATTTACATGTAACGACTAACGATGACTTAACGACTCAGTTAAAATGTAAATACATGTAGTGTTTTAATATGTATTCATACACTTTTGAAAGACTTCAAGAAACTTATCAAAATACTTCTACTTAACAAAAATGCTTACAATTACATCCTCGTTCAGTTTCATCAACAATTCTACTCGTATGAACCCGTATTCGTACTCGTACAATACACAGCTTTTAGATGTATGTACTATTGGTATATACACTCCAATGATCAGCTCTTAGCAGCCCATGTGAGTCACCTAACACATGTGGCAACTAGCATGAAATATCTCATAAAATTACAAAAATATGAGTAATCATTCATGACTTATTTACATGAAAACAAAATTACATATCCTTTATATCTAATCCATACACCAACGACCAAAAACACCTACAAACACTTTCATTCTTCAATTTTCTTCATCTAATTGATCTCTCTCAAGTTCTATCTTCAAGTTCTAAGTGTTCTTCATAAATTCCAAAAGTTCTAGTTTCATAAAATCAAGAATACTTTCAAGATTGCTAGCTCACTTCCAATCTTGTAAGGTGATCATCCAACCTCAAGAAATCTTTGTTTCTTACAGTAGATTATCATTCTAATACAAGGTAATAATCATATTCAAACTTTGGTTCAATTTCTATAACTATAACAATCTTATTTCAAGTGATGATCTTACTTGAACTTGTTTTCGTGTCATGATTTTGCTTCAAGAACTTTGAGCCATCCAAGGATCCATTGAAGCTAGATCCATTTTTCTCTTTTCCAGTAGGTTCATCCAAGGAACTTAAGGTAGTAATGATGTTCATAACATCATTCGATTCATACATATAAAGCTATCTTATTCGAAGGTTTAAACTTGTAATCACTAGAACATAGTTTAGTTAATTCTAAAACTTGTTCGCAAACAAAAGTTAATCCTTCTAACTTGACTTTTAAAATCAACTAAACACATGTTCTATATCTATATGATATGCTAACTTAATGATTTAAAACCTGGAAACACGAAAAACACCGTAAAACCGGATTTACGCCGTCGTAGTAACACCGCGGGCTGTTTTGGGTTAGTTAATTAAAAACTATGATAAACTTTGATTTAAAAGTTGTTATTCTTAGAAAATGATTTTTATTATGAACATGAAACTATATCCAAAAATTATGGTTAAACTCAAAGTGGAAGTATGTTTTCTAAAATGGTCATCTAGACGTCGTTCTTTCGACTGAAATGACTACCTTTACAAAAACGACTTGTAACTTATTTTTCCGACTATAAACCTATACTTTTTCTGTTTAGATTCATAAAATAGAGTTCAATATGAAACCATAGCAATTTGATTCACTCAAAACGGATTTAAAATGAAGAAGTTATGGGTAAAACAAGATTGGATAATTTTTCTCATTTTAGCTACGTGAAAATTGGTAACAAATCTATTCCAACCATAACTTAATCAACTTGTATTATATATTATGTAATCTTGAGATACCATAGACACGTATACAATGTTTCGACCTATCATGTCGACACATCTATATATATTTCGGAACAACCATAGACACTCTATATGTGAATGTTGGAGTTAGCTATACAGGGTTGAGGTTGATTCCAAAATATATATAGTTTGAGTTGTGATCAATACTGAGATACGTATACACTGGGTCGTGGATTGATTCAAGATAATATTTATCGATTTATTTCTGTACATCTAACTGTGGACAACTAGTTGTAGGTTACTAACGAGGACAGCTGACTTAATAAACTTAAAACATCAAAATATATTAAAAGTGTTGTAAATATATTTTGAACATACTTTGATATATATGTATATATTGTTATAGGTTCGTGAATCAACCAGTGGCCAAGTCTTACTTCCCGACGAAGTAAAAATCTGTGAAAGTGAGTTATAGTCCCACTTTTAAAATCTAATATTTTTGGGATGAGAATACATGCAGGTTTTATAAATGATTTACAAAATAGACACAAGTACGTGAAACTACATTCTATGGTTGAATTATCGAAATCGAATATGCCCCTTTTTATTAAGTCTGGTAATCTAAGAATTAGGGAAAAGACACCCTAATTGACGCGAATTCTAAAGATATATCTATCGGGCCCAACAAGCCCCATCCAAAGTACCGGATGCTTTAGTACTTCGAAATTTATATCATATCCGAAGGGTGTCCCGGAATGATGGGGATATTCTTATATATGCATTTTGTTAATGTCGGTTACCAGGTGTTCACCATATGAATGATTTTTATCTCTATGTATGGGATGTGTATTGAAATATGAAATCTTGTGGTCTATTATTATGATTTGATATATATAGGTTAAACCTATAACTCACCAACATTTTTGTTGACGTTTTAAGCATGTTTATTCTCAGGTGATTATTAAGAGCTTCCGCTGTCGCATACTTAAATAAGGACGAGTTTTGGAGTCCATGCTTGTATGATATTGTGTAAAAACTGCATTCAAGAAACTTATTTTGTTGTAACATATTTGTATTGTAAACCATTATGTAATGGTCGTGTGTAAACAGGATATTTTAGATTATCATTATTTGATAATCTACGTAAAGCTTTTTAAACCTTTATTGATGAAATAAAGGTTATGGTTTGTTTTAAAATGAATGCAGTCTTTGAAAAACGTCTCATATAGAGGTCAAAACCTCGCAACGAAATCAATTAATATGGAACGTTTTTAATCAATAAGAACGGGACATTTCATACCGTCCGGTTGTAAAGGAAAGCGTTGAACAAGCAACTATTAAGGCAATGTCCCCTGACATGCTTTTAATTATGGTCTATAACGTGTCGGACGCAATTACTATCCTTGGTAGGAGCAATAGTAAAGCTCACCCTTATAATTTTTCGGTATGGCACAAGGTCCTGTCTTTGACCACTATGCAACCACCGTTCTTACGGTTAACACCCAATTTAGTTCAGGTGACCTAATGAATTCCAGGTGAATTCCTAGGATTTTACGTTCAATGGTAATGAACGCATTGAAAATAGGGTTTTCAGAAAACAAATCGGTTTGTAATTTTGATCAAAATATTTTCTCGTTCAAGCTCGAGTTTAGATATCATTGAATTCCATGAGTTTGAATTCTCAATCTTTAAGGTCAATCTCTAGGATTGAGTAATATCAGTCTTAAAAGCTGATTTTTAATCTTTAAGGAGATTATCCTTTCTGGGGATCTGATTTATTAGTCTTATCCAGCTAATTTGCATGGTGCCCCCCCATTGTACGAGATAAATCCTTCTCATGGTTAGGATAAATCTGACCACTTGGCGACCCTGTTTAATGCTGAGGTCCGTGGATTTCCTGCTGATTTTAGTGATGACTTTTCTAGATTTTTCGTCAACTTACAGCTGGTCTGGACGACAACTTCATGACCTAAATCAAGAAGCGCGTTTCTTTTTCGGAAGACTTTACTTCCTTTTAATGATGGAATTGATTCATCGTGTAGATCCATCTCTTCTTTTCTTTCATCGGGTAAAAATAGTTTAGTTTAGTCCAAAGCAAAAGTATTTTCAGTTATTTGTTACAGATATATGTGACATATGTTTAGATAACTTGGTAAATTTTCCCACACTTGGCTTTTATTTTCCTTTTTATCGTCCTCTATTCTATTTTAAATGAATTTTAACATTTTGGTTTGTTTCTCAATTTATGTCCTTTTTGAGGTAACAATAATTTCGGTGTTAAAACCTAGTTTTATCGTTCATAAATATGTATAAACATGATTTTTAGTTCATTTAATTGAAAATTTTGAAAAATTTTACTAGAATTGGGTAGTCAGTATATAAGACCAGGGCTGTTCTTTATTATCAGAGAGCACTAGATTCTAATACAACTACTGCTTTACTAGTATTTTTAATGGTAACCAAGTGTATAAAGTAAAAATTTTTAAAATCCGAAAGAATTTAACCCCTTCCCACACTTAAGATCTTGCAATGCCCTCATTTGCAAGAAATCAGGAATAATTTAAATTATTGAGGGTGATTTGTGTGAAAATGATTAAATTTTTACCAAAGTTTCCAAATATATTGGCGTTTGTTTGCTGAATGATAAATGGTGCACAACATTTGTTCATTCCGTCTTGTTGTTATTTCACATATATTTTGCATCTTGTCGTCAAAATTAGTTGCTTTTGCTGAACTTAATGCCAGTCTTTGAAAATGCGTTGTTTTACCCTGTTGTGTACATAAGATAAACTGCAAACATATATACATATTTTTGAAGTTTGGTATATTACCCCACATTCAAAAATTATTAAAATCTAAGAATAAAAGTTAGATAATTATAAAAATGATTATAATATTAACAAAAGCATTAAACGTATCTATAATTACAAATTACAAAAAAAAAAATAAGTATACTAGGGATGATACTGGTACCAATAGGGGTTCCAGGCATAACCATAGGTGCTATAGAATGCTTCGGTAGGGTCATACGTAGGATACGGTGGCTGCATCTCTATAGACCAGGGAGGGAAGATGGGTTTCGGTGTAGGAATATAGTTTCTACCTATATGTTGGCAATGAGCTATGATTTGGTTCTGATGAACTTGCCAATCTTCAAATGCTCTCTGTCTAGCATTTTCGTATTCCTGAGAAGCTATAAACCTTTGCATTTCTTGCATCTCATTCCCCCCTCATACATTACCTTGCTGTTGGTTTCTCTCCACCTGTGGATGTCTACCATGGTATCGTACTGCGGCGTTATTTCGCCTCTTCAAAACTTTCGCACCATGGTATACATTTAAACCTATAGTATCGCGGGGTTCTGGTTCTTCTACTAATAATCCCCCCGACTTATATCCACACTGAGATATTCACCAATCAAAGTAATAAAAATACCACCTCCTATTATGCTATGCGGTCGCATCCCCCGAACCATAGCTGATAAATAATAACCCACACAATACGGTATACTTACAGCGCTTTGTGGGTCTCGAATACACATATGGTAAAACAAATCCTGTTCATTTACTTTTTCCTTGTTCTTACCCCTTTGTGTAATCGAATTAGCTAAAAACCTATGTATCACTCTTAATTCGGCTCTATCTATATCCAAATAAGAGTAATTTCCCCCTTTGAAACGGTGATGGCTTGTCATTTGACTCCACACACCGTGTGTATCAAAATTTTCATCTATCTTTCTACCGTTTAGTATCAATCCTCTACAATCGGCAGACGCTAACTCCTCAGGCGTATATATACGTAAAGCCTGAGCCATGTCCAGTAAAGACATGTGGCGCATCGAACCGCCTAACAAAAATCTAATAAAAGAACGATCGGTTAAACTAGCTACCCGATCATTCAACTCTATACTACATAACAATTCTTCACACCATACTTTATATACAGGTCTACGCATGGTGAATAAATGTACCCAGTCATTAAAAGAAGAATTACCATACCTCTGTACAAGTAATTCCCTAATTGGCCCGGCCAATTCTACAGCTTCTAAGGGTCCCCATTCTATGACCCTCGGTACCTCAACAACCTTAGAATGAAGAGTATGCAAACCCCTTTGGTATTTTGGATAATCTATCCAAAGTCTGTCAAATCTCAGGTTCGGGTGTAACTATTCCAAGTGCATATCAGAAAAGGTCATGACTGAATGAGGTATATCCTGCTTGTAGTAGTTATCCACCTCCTGTTGTTCCATATTCTCAGCAGGAGCATTGCGGGCTTGGGATGAAGATTCACCCCTTTCAGTCTGCAAAACACATCAAACACAATTTTTGTGCATCCAAATATGCATTAGTGTCAGCAAAATCATCAATCAAAATAATTACAATGACATGATCAATTTATATCAAACTTAAGCTCATTTTCACATTTTTATCAAATCTACACTTTTGCAAATAAGCATATACGAAAATGTTCGCCAAGTTCATAAGCATTCAACTCAAATAACATGTCAAAATAATCATTACTAGCAATTAAACAAGTCTCAAATGGCATTATCTTTCAAAAATCAAGTTCATGAATTTTAGACTTGAAAAAGTCCACTTTAATTCTCAAAAATCATATTTAGGCTCAAAGTTTGGATCATTTAACTACATAAACATGTTACATTACTTATTTTAGCAACAATTCATGACAAAAATCGGCCATAACCTGTTTATATCAAAAAGCCCCAAATTTGCTCAAGAATACAAACCCTAGATTATTCAAAATTTGAAGTTTAAGGCTTCTAATCATGTTAAACAGCATCAATCTCGATTATACAAGCATAATACATAAACAATTTAAGCCTAATTACACTAAAAAGCATCAAAATCAAATTGGAAAAAAAATGACTCAAGAACACCAAATTTCGGATTAAATGGTGTTTAGGTGTAGAAATTTACCTTTTTTCTTGAGTAATTCTTAGATAGCATCCTTCTCAACATGATTTTAGTAAAAAATTTGGTGATTAACCGTTAAAAATTGGGATTTTTGGGGTGTATTTGGGTGTATTTTCGAGCAGTTTTTCGCTGTGTTTTTGAGTTTTGGGGAGTGAAACTGAAACTGATCGTTCAGCTCTTTTTATATTTTTTTTCTGATTTTCGACCCCTCCGCGACTAGCGGTGAAATACCCTTCAAACTCCGCGACTCGCGGAGTTTTTTTTTTTTTTTTTTTTTTTTTTAATCATTAACTTTTGAAACAATTAAGTACTTAATTTTAAAATTTTGTTTCCTTTGTTATTTAGGACGAGGTCGTTTCGGATCGATGTCCTAGTCCGTCCCTCGACAAAATTTTAAAATTTGTCTTTTTGTAGCGATTGTTTTAAAAGCTAAGATTTTTGGGTTTTTTCAATGTTTTTGGCATACTTTAATTCAATAAGATTAAAAATAATGATAATAAAAGTTCTCGTCCCTCTCTCGGGTAAAGCAATTTCGGTTCAAAGACCTAGTCTTCAACTTACGACGAATTTTAAAAATCATATTCTTAACTTAATGAGATAAAGTAAATTTTTGTTTTTAAATTCACACAACTTAAATATAAAATTCAAAATTATTATTAAAAATTCACACCAAACTTAAAATTTGAAATGCATAAAATTAAAAATTTATATTTTAAAAATTCACACCAAACTTAATTTAAAAATTCATATTATAAATTCACACCAAACTTATATTAATTTTTCAAATATTTACAATTTTAAATATATTGTTTTTACAAAGTTTACAATATTAATTTAAGATTTATATATTAATTTTAAAAATATGGTAAAAATAAAATTAAAAATCTTTTTGGCTTTTTATCCCACTTTAATCAATCAAATATTATCAAAAATATGCGCCCCTCTTTTCGGTAAAGTAATTTCGGTTCCAAAACCTAATTTAACTCATGACGAATTTTTGAAATATTTTGGGTTGATTGTTTAAAGATATTTATACCTTAAGAATAAACGTTAAATTTCGCAGTGATGTAATAAATTTTTGAATGATATCAATAATTTCGGTCGCCAAACCTAATTTTATTCAATACCAATTTAATACTTTTTAGCGAACAAATTAGCGTTTATTATCAAAAGGTTAAAAATAAAAATAAAAATAAAAACTGTACAGACATACCTGTGAAATAGATTTCTTAGTTATATGATCTATCCCATTCATAAGATAGTCGGTTTAATTGGTTTTCCATGGCTACATAGGCGTAACCTCGAGCATTCAGTGTCTTTTCTTCTAAACATATGAACGGTCCGTCTCTGCATAAAGTAACAAATTCGGTATTTGAATAGGTTTGATTATTTGAACATTTACCTCCATGTGACCATTTTCCGCATTTGTGACATCTTTCTAGGTGTCGTGCTCTTCTTTTCGCTGCGGATTTTGATTTTCCTTTACCAAATTGTAACTTATTATCTTCGCATCTGGATTCTTTTCTAACTCCGTCCATTCTTTCTCTGATTACTGATACTATTTCACTTGGTAGTATGTCATTATTTCTTTTAGTGATCAAAGCGTGTAGCATTAGACCATGGTTTAGCTCACAGGCAGTCTTCATTTTGTAAAAACCTAAAAAAATAAAAATTCAGAATGGGGGGAGAAGACTAGTTCTTTAGGGTCTGCTAGGGAAAGACCATTCGGGTTCCATTTTCGAGAACTATACGAAAACAGAAAATCTAACTCTAACAGAAATACATATTATCCTTTAAAGACTTGATTCTCCCCACACTTAGTTAGCTGTGGTGTCGAAATTGTGATTAACTTCGTTGTCAACTTCCATCGGACCATGTATGTAATGTTTAACTCTGTGACCATTAACTTTAAATTCAATCCCATTTGAATTTATTAATTCTATCGTTCCATATGGGAAAACTCTTTTGACTATGAATGGTTCAGACCATCTTGATTTCAATTTTCCAGGAAATAGCTTAAATCGTGAATTGAAAAGAAGAACTATGTCTCCTTCTTTAAATTCTTTTGAACTTCTGATTCTTTTATCATGCCATTTCTTCGTTCTTTCTTTATAGATTAACGAATTTTCGTATGCTTCATGTCTTAATTCTTCTAATTCGTTTAGTTGACTTAATCGTAGACGTCCGGCTTCATGTAAATCAAGATTACATGTCTTCAAAGCCCAAAATGCTTTGTGTTCAATTTCTACTGGAAGATGACATGCTTTTCCTTAAACAAGTCTAAAAGGTGTGGTTCCAATTGGAGTTTTGTAGGCTGTTCTAAAAGCCCAGAGTGCATCCTCCAATTTAATGGACCATTCCTTCGGATTTGATCCTACGGTTTTCTCTAGAATACGTTTTAAAGCTCGGTTGGTATTTTCAACTTGTCCACTTGTTTGTGGATGATATGCGGTGGAGATTTTATGAGTTACTCCATATCTTTTAAGAACTTTCTCAAGTTGATTATTACAGAAATGAGTACCCCGATCACTTATTAAAGCTTTCGGTGTTCCAAACCTTGCAAAAAGACGTTTTAAAAAGTTGACTACAACTCGTGCATCGTTAGTTGGGAGAGCTTGTGCTTCCGCCCATTTAGATACATAATCAATGGCTACGAGTATATATAGATTATTATGAGATTTTGGAAATGGACCCATAAAGTCAATATCCCAAATGTCAAATACTTCACATACTTGGATGACATTTTGTGGCATTTCATCACGTTGACTTATTTTTCCGGCCCTTTGACAAGCATCACAGGATTTGCAAAGAAGGTGTGCGTCTTTGTAAATTGTTGGCCAATAGAATCCAGCATCATAAACTTTTCTTGCTGTTAGTTGAGGCCCATAATGCCCTCCTGTTGGTCCTGTGTGACAATGGTTTAAAATTTTACTAGCTTCATCTCCAAATACACATCGGCGTATTATTCCATCGGGACAACTTTTAAACAGATGTGGATCTTCCCAGAAATAGTGTTTTATATCACTGAAGAATTTCTTTCGTCTTTGGTACGATAATCCTTTTTCAAGGAATCCACAAACTAAGTAGTTTGCATAGTCTGCAAACCATGGGATTTCTTTATAATCTATCTTCAATAGATATTCATCAGGAAAGTTGTCTTGTATGGCCGATTCATTTAGAACTTCTAATTCGGGATTTTCAAGACGAGAAAGATGATCAGCGGCGAGATTTTCTGCTCCTCTTTTATCTCGGATTTCAATATCAAACTCTTGTAAGAGTAAGATCCAACGGATTAATCTTGGTTTAGCATCTTGTTTTGAAAATAGGTATCTAAGAGCAGAATGGTCGGTATAGACCACCGTTTTTGCTAGAACGAGATATGATCGAAATTTTTCAAAAGCAAAGACAATAGCAAGGAGTTCTTTTTCAGTAGTTGTATAGTTCGTTTGTGCTCCTGGTAATGTCTTACTAACATAATATATAGGTTGAAATCGTTTTTCAATCCTTTGTCCTAAAACGGCTCCCATTGCAAAATCACTTGCATCGCACATTAGTTCAAATGGTAGATTCCAATTTGGTGTTATCATGATCGGCGCATTAGTGAGTTTCTCTTTAAGAATATTAAAAGATTTGATACACTCATCTGAAAAGATGAATGGCGCATCCTTTTCTAGGAGTTTATTCATAGGAGTGGCAATTTTAGAAAAATCTTTTATGAAACGTCGGTAAAAACCGGCATGCCCTAGAAAACTCCTAACTCCTCTAACATTGGTGGGATGTGGAAGTTTAGCAATTACATCTACTTTAGCTCTATCCACTTCAATTCCTTCTTTTGAAATTTTATGTCCAAGAACGATGCCTTCTTTAACCATGAAATGGCATTTCTCCCAATTAAGTACTAGATTTGATTGTTCGCATCTAAGAAGCATTCGTTCCAGATTAACTAGACATGATTCAAATGTATCACCAAAGACTGAAAAGTCATCCATGAAAACTTCCATGCATTCTTCTATCATGTCGTGAAAAATCGCCATCATACACCTTTGAAAGGTTGCAGGGGCGTTGCAAAGTCCAAATGGCATTCGTTTGTAAGCAAAAGTACCATAAGGGCACGTGAATGTGGTTTTCTCTTGATCTTCGGGTGCTATTGGAATTTGAAAATATCCGGAAAATCCATCTAGAAAACAATAGTAACTATTTCCGGCTAATCTTTCCAACATTTGATCAATGAAAGGTAAGGGAAAGTGATCTTTTCTGGTGGCGTCATTCAATTTTCTATAATCAATACACACACGCCATCCTATTACAGTCCTAGTAGGAATAAGCTCATTTTTCTCATTTGTAATGACAGTCATGCCACCCTTCTTAGGCACGCATTGAACTGGGCTTACCCATGGACTATCAGAGATTGGATAAATTAGACCTGCGTCTAGCAGTTTAATAATCTCTTTCTTAACTACATCTTGCATATTAGGATTTAGTCTTCGTTGGCGTTGCACATACGTTTTATGACCTTCTTCCATAAGGATTTTATGTGTGCAATACGAAGGACTTATTCCTTTAATATCATGAATCTTCCATGCAATGGCTGGTTTATGGGCTTTCAACACAGAAATGAGTTGTGATTTCTCATTTTCAGTAAGAGAAGACGATATTATTACAGGTAATTCAGATTCACCATGTAAATAAGCGTATTCCAAATGGTTTGGAAGTGGCTTTAACTCTAATTTCGAAGGTTCTTCTATCGATGATTTGTATCGATATTTGTCTTCTTCTTTTAGCATTTGAATTTCTTCTGTTGTTGGTTCATATCCATTAGCTATAAGTGTAGCTAATATTTCAGCTTCATCAATTGGTTCATTACCTTCTCCTAAAGAACATTCTCCTGTTCCTTGTAATTCTGGAAATTTTTCTAATAATTCTGCATGTGCATCTATAGTTTGAATATAATAACATGTATCATCTGCAGATTGTGGTTGTTGCATTGCTCTATCAACTGAAAAGGTAACACTCTCATCTTCTATACTTAGGGTCAATTTCTTACCGAACACGTCTATCATTGCTTTAGCCGTGTTTAAGAATGGTCTTCCTAATATGAGAGGAACTTGAGAATCTTCTTCCATGTCCAGAACAACAAAATCTACTGGAAATACTAAAGTACCAACTTTAACTAGCATGTTCTCCATTATCCCTCTAGGATATTTTATTGATCTATCGGCTAGTTGTATGCTTATTCTGGTTGGTTTCAATTCTCCAAGGTCTAGTTTAGCGTATAGTGAATACGGCATTAAATTTATACTAGCACCTAAATCTGCTAATGCTTCTATTGAACTAAGACTACCCAGAAAACATGGAATTGTGAAACTTCCTGGATCAGATAGTTTTACTGGTATCTTATTCAACAGTACTGCTGAACAATTAGCATTCATAGTAACAGCCGAGAGTTCTTCCATTTTCTTTCTATTTAAAATTAGATCTTTCAAGAATTTAGCATATCTAGGCATTCCTGAAATCACATCAATGAAAGGAAGATTTACATTTATCTGTTTAAACATATCCAAGAATTTGGATTGCTCGGCTTCAAGTTTCTCTTTCTTCATTTTACTCGGGTAAGGAAGTGGTGGTTGGTATGGTTTAACATAAGGTTTAGCCTTAACTGTGTTATCTTCATTAACCTTTTCAACTACCGGTTCTTTTTCCTTATCTTGATCAGGTTGTGGTTCTTGTGGAGTAGGAATAGTTTCATCAGAAGTTACAGGTATTTCAGGTGGTTTAAGTGTTGTACCACTTCTTGTGGTAATGGCTTTAGCTGTTTCATTCCGGGGATTAGCATTTGTATCACTAGGTAGACTTCCCGGTTTTCTTTCACCTATTAACCTTGCTAGGTTACTTACTTCTTGTTCCAGATTTTGAATAGAAGCTTGTTGATTTCTAAATGCTTGAGCATTTTGTTCATTGGTTTGTTTCTGAGATGTGAAAAACTGCGTTTGAGTTTCAACTAGCTTCGTCATCATATCTTCTAAATTTGGCTTTTTATCATCGGTTTGTTGTGGTGGTTTGTTTTGAAAATTAGGTCTTTGCTGATTATAAGTATTATTGGATACTTGTTGATTGCTAGGACCTTGTTGGTTGTTGTATGGAATATTTCTGTTATAATTCTGGTTTTGATTGTAAATCGGTCTTGGCGATTGATAATTATTCTGATAATTATTTTCAGGCCTTTGGTTTATGTATGAAATATTCTCTCTTTGTTCCATTGTTAATTCAATACTGAGACAATCTTTTGTCAAATGTGGTCCTCCACACTGCTCACAACTAATTCGTATTGAGTGAATATCTTTAGTCATCTTTTCCATTCGTCTCTCCACAGCATCTATCTTTGCGGAAATGGAATCTAAGTCATGGCTAGAATCGGCTCTAGCTGCTTTAGATGATCTAATGATATCTTTTTCTTGGTGCCACTCATGTGAGTGGGAAGCAGTGTTATCAATAATTTTGTAAGCATCAGTTTCGGTTTTCTTCATAATAGAACCACCAGCTGCTATATCTATGTCTTTCCTTGTAGTGATGTCGCATCCTTGGTAGAATATTTGTACTATTTGACACGTGTCTAAACCATGTTGCGGACATCCTCTTAACAACTTTCCATATCTTGTCCACGCCTCATATAGAGTTTCATTTGGCTTCTGTGTGAACATAACAATTTCTGCTTGAAGTCTTACGGCTTTAGATGCAGGAAAGAATTGTTTAAGAAATTTGTCAACTAAAACGTCCCATGTATCAATCGCCCCTTCAGGTAACGATTCCAACCAATCTTTGGCTTCTCCCTTTAAAGTCCAGGGAAATAACATGAGATATATCTGTTCATCCTCCACTTCTCGGATTTTAAATAGTGTGCAGATCCTATTAAAGGTACGTAGATGTTCATTTGGATCTTCCTTCGGCGCACCACTAAATTGGCATTGATTAGTCACCATGTGTAGAATTTGTCCTTTGATTTCATAATCTGGCGCATTAATGTCTGGATGAGTAATTGCGTGACCTTGGCCAGTGCGTTTAGCTCTCATTCGGTCTTCCATACTTAAAGGTTCCAGATTCTCCATAATTGAATTTGTTGAATCGGAATCACTAGATGATTCTGATTTAATGGTTCGTTCCTCAACAATCTCTGTTTGAATAATTGGTGGTTCCGGAGGAAAGTTTAATGGTTCAGGATCTACGAACCGTTCCTGAATATTTTCCGGATTCTCAATTGTGAGGTCGGGTTCAGAAAATGGATTATCGGAAATTTGAACTGAAGTACTTGGTCTACTGGATGACGATTCTAAAGAAAAATCAACGGCGGTTATATTTGCTAAATGTCTTGATCTAGTTACAGGTGGTGAACGTACAAAAGGTGGTGAACGTCTTGCTCGGTGCATTCACTGAATATCCTATTAGTTTTAAAAAGGAAAGAAAAATTATAATAAGTTATCTAATTAATAGACTTTTCTGATTTTGCCCACGTTTCAAATATCCAAAAGATGCAGCAGAGGGGCAGGATTCGTTTGGTCTCAATATAATTGAGGACTGTTTGGCTCCAATAACCCGGTCCACGTACAAATCCAACTATTACTACGAACCAGAAAATTTTGATGTCTATCAATTTAACCACTTAAAATAAATTTTCGTAATTTTAAGAAATTTAGATAAAAAGTAGAATAAAAATCTATGTCCTAAAAACTAGAATAGCGAGAAATAAGAAAGAAAAAGAGTTCGTCGAAAAAGGTCGAAAAAGAAAAATGGTTGAAAAATAAAATCTGACGGAAAAATAAAAGAAACTTATAAAAACTTAAAAATACTTGACTAACCTAACCTTATTACTACAACTAACTTAAAATTATAATCGCAAATTGAAATTACTAATTGGAATGATAATTGATACATAGTAAAAGGTGTCTAAAAATATTAAAGCTTACAGGAAAAACTAAATCCCAAATGGAAATAACTTAAAAAGAAACTAAAACTTAAAAAGGCGTCGCAAAATTCTAAAGTACCTAAATCTTAGTCTAAATAAAAAGCACTTAAGGAATTCTACGACAAGGCCTAAAAATCTAGGAGTAAAAATGACTATGGCAAAAACTAAGTTTAAAATTACATATGAGCTAAAAATACAAATATTACGCTAAAACGATTAAAAAGGGACAAAATATAAAAATATACAAAAAGTTGTAAAAAGTACAATTTTTATAAAAATATTATTTTTATATTATTTATTTATTAAAACTATTAATTTTACAATTTAATAAATTAATTAAACTAAAAATACAAATTAATTAAAAAGTAAAAGTTAAAATAAAACTAATAATAATAATAATAATTATGGTTTAATAATAATAATAATTAATAAATACCCCGTAATTAATGCTGAATTAGGGTTCTGTCTCGTGTCAGAGTCACTCCGCGAGTTGCGGTATTTAAAACATCAAACCTCGCGAGTCGCGGGGTTCAGAATTTCAACTGACAGGTTTAATTTCAACGCGTTTTTCTTTATTTAATTTTTTTTTCTGTTTTTATATAAATAAAAGATATTTAAATAAAACTTATATTTTTTATAAACTAAAATAAAAATAAAGAAACTTAATCAACTTAAATATTTAACAAAATCTTAAAAATACTTATATTTTTGTTTTTCTTTTTATATTTTCGAATATTTAAAACGTATTTTTACAAAAGCGACTTTTAATAGAAAAAATCTCTTTTTTTTTTATTAGCGTTGCGCTTCCGGCGTTTAGAAAGTTCCCCGGCAGCGGAGCCAAAAATACTTGATGTCAAAGCTAAGGGGTATAAAATACACTATTAAATACGATACAATTTTACACAAGATATTTATTTATTTAGAGAATGGATATACTTAAACCTTGCTACAACACTTATAGGCAGTGTACCTAATCGTACAGTAGTGTAGTTTTTAGTAAGTCCGGTTCGTTTCACAGGGAAATCTTTAAACAAAGCTTAACGCTATATTAGTTTACTTTTATAAAAATACAAATACATATATATAAGTAATATTATTATTATAAAGGGGGGTTTTTACCGTTTAATGACCGGTTTGTCGATTTTAAAACTTTAGTCGCAGTTAAAACCAAATGTAAAATAATAAATAAATACAAGACTTAATTTTAAGCGTAAAGTAAATAACGATAATGAAATTGCGAATAATAAAAGTGCGATAAAATAAACTTGCGATAATTAAAAAGTACGATAATTAGAAGTGCAATTAAATATAAAATAAAGGAAATTAAATATGAAATAAAAGAATTATGCTTATTTAAACTTCCGTAATCATGATGTTTGACGTGTTGATTTTAGTTTTATGCCCATGGGTTAATTGTCCTTTGTCCTGGATTATTTAATATGTCCGTCTGGTTTTTGTCCATAACAGTCCATCTGTCATAAATATAAAGTGCGAGTGTCCTCGTCAAATTATCCTTATACCCGAAGTTAAATATTCCAACTAATTGGGGACTTAAACTGTAACAAGATTTTAATATTTTGTTTAATAATTACACCAGGATGTCGACTGAGTGTAATCCAAGGTTTTAATATTTTGTTATCAATTATACCAAGTGTCCTTGTACATAATTTCACCCCTGTTTTAATTATTCTAGTGGCTATTAATCCATTCCCGTGTCCGGTTAAATGAACGATTATTCATACATATAAATACCCCGCCCATCGTGTCCGATTGAGTGTATATGGTAATTTATAGGGACGCCCAATTGTAAATCTTTATATTAACATTAACAAACTATCATTTAGTTAAACAAATATAAAGCCCATTAATAGCTCATAGTCTAATTTCTACAAGTGTCGTTCTTTTGTCCAAACCCCAATTATGGTACAAAGCCCAATTACCCAATTTTAGTAATTAGCCCAACATCATGATTACTTCGGATTAAATAAGCATAATAATAACTTAGCTACGAGACATTAATGTAAAAAGGTTGAACATAACTTACAATGATTAAAAATAGCGTAGCGTTACACGGACAGAATTTCGACTTACACACTCAAACGATCTCTATCATAAATCTTATTATTATCATAATTTAAAATTAAAATTAAGATTATTGTTATATCTTATTAAGTTAACATTATGATAGAGATATAGAATATAGATATTGATAATTGATATTGATAATAGATAGATGGATCGATATATAGATAGAAAATATGATCGAAAAAAAGTATATCTCTATCGATCGAATTACATAGCCTTTTATAGGCAAATTATAAATTTGAATTTTCATTTATGACCCCTGAACTATGCTCAATTAACAACTTTTTATTATTTAATATTATTCTTATTATGAATTATTTAAATATTATATTTTATTCTTGTGCATAGTTGACTCGTAATTTTTACACCGTTGCGTCGAGCGTTGAGAGTTGACTCTGGTCCCGGTTCCGGATTTTCGAACGTCCTTGCGTACAATTTTATATTTTGTACTTTGCGTTTTGAATCTTGTACTCTTGTAATTTCGAGATGTTTCTTATCAATACTTGGAACCTCTTTGATTGTCTTTTGTTCTTTTGAGCTTTTTGGTCGTTTGCGTCTTCAATTCGTCGAATCTGTCTTTTGTCTTCACCTTTTATTATTTAAACGAATATCACTTGTAAATAGAACAATTGCAACTAAAAGCTTGTCTTTCTTGAGGAATAATGCTATGAAATATATGTTCGTTTTTAGCATTATCAAATATTCCCACACTTGAGCGTTGCTTGTCCTCAAGCAATATCGTCTTGAAATACTAGAATCACTTCTTTATTCTTCACACTTTGTGCATCAGTGATTTCTATATGGCGGTATAAACAATGGTAGTAACGATATGGTTTACAGTCCCACATGACTATAAAAATTTAGATCCATTAAGGAAATTGGATCTTTATGAAAACATTTGATCTTTTGAAAATTAAAGCTAGATTTTACCCTAGACAAGTTTTCTGATTTGATCCATCATTGGTGTTGCAAAATATATTTGTGGATCAATATTTTGGCTAAAACTTTTAGGTTCGTGTAATCCACTGCTATCCCGGTATCGAATAGCACACATCCAGTTTACTTGTTCCGTATATTACCTTTCGGTAAACTACCGTCCGGTTGTAAAGGAAAGCGATGAACAAGAAACTGTTAAGGCAATGTCCTGTGACATGCAGATGATTATGGTCTTTTAACATGTCGGATGCTAGAACTATCCTTGGTAGGAGCGATAGTAAAGATCATCCTATGATTTTTCGGTCTGGCACAAGGTCCTGTCTCCGACCATGCTATGCGACCACCGTTCTTACGGTTGACACCCGATTTGGTTCAGGTGACCTAATGAATTCCAGGTGAATTCCTAGGATTTTACGTTCAATGGTAATGAACGCATTGAAAATGGTTTTTCAGAAAACAAATCGGTTTGTAATTTTTGATCAAAATATTTTCTCGTTCAAGCTCGAGTTTAGATATCATCAAATTCCATGAGTTTGAATTCTCAATCTTTAAGGTCAATCTCAAGGATTGATTAATATCAGGCTTAAAAGCTGATTTTTAATCTTTAAGGAGATTATCCTTTCTGGGGATCTGATTCATTAGTCTTATCAAGCTAATTTGCACGGTGCCCCCCCATTGTACGAGATAAATCCTTCTCATGGTTAGGATAAATCTGACCACCTGGCGACCTTGTTTGATGCTGAGGTCCGTGGATTTCCTGCTGATTTTAGTGATGACTTTTCTAGATTTTTCGTCAACCTACAGCTGGTCTGGACGACAACTTCATGACCTAAATCAAGAAGCGCGTTTCTTTTTCGGAAGACTTTACTTCCTTTTAATGATGGAATTGATTCATCGTGTAGATCCTTCTCTTCTTTTCTTTCCTCGGATAAAACAGTTGATTATTGATTATTGTTCAAAACAAAAGTATTTTCAATTGTTTGTACAAAAATATGTGATATATTTTGAATAACTTGGTAAAGTTTTCCCACACTTGGCTTTTATTTTCCTTTTTATCGTCCTCTATTCCATTTTAAATGAATTTCAACATTTTGGTTGTTTCTCAATTTATGTCCTTTCCGAGGTAACAATAATTTCGGTGTTAAAACCTAGTTTTATCGTTCATAAATATGTATAAACATGATTTTGAGTTCATTTAATTGAAAATTTTGAAAAATTTTACTAGAATTGGGTAGTCAGTATATAAGACTAGGGCTGTTCTTTATTATCAGAGAGCACTAGATTCTAATACAACTACTGCTTTACTAGTATTTTTAATGGTAACATATATTCCATAGCATTATTCCTCAAGAAAGGCAAGCTTTTAGTTGCAATTGTTCTATTTACAAGTGATATTCGTTTAAATAATAAAAGGTGAAGACAAAAGACAGATTCGCCGAATTGAAGACGCAAACGACCAAAAAGCTCAAAAGTACAAAAGACAATCAAAAAGGTTCCAATTATTGATAAGAAACGTCTCGAAATTACAAAAGTACAAGATTCAAAACGCAAAGTACAAAATATAAAATTGTACGCAAGGACGTTCGAAAATCCGGAACCGGGACCAGAGTCAACTCTCAACGCTCAACGCAACGGACTAAAAATTACAAGTTAACTATGTATATAAATATAATATAATATATAATTAATTATATTAATTATATATATATATATTATATTTATAAATAAAAACCGTCGGCAGAGAAAGACTCCAAGGGACTGAGCTGTAATTTCATTCTCCGCGACTCGCGGAGTTTGAAGGCAAAAATGCCGCGAGTCGCGGAGCCCCAAAAGTCGACTTTTCCTATAAAAGCAACCGAATTCTGATCGCAAATTATCATCTTTTTCTTCTTCTCTCATATATACGTAAAATATATATATATAATTTATATTTTAATTTTAATTTTAATTATAATTTTAATTATAATTCTAATAATAAGGGTATGTTAGCGAATGTTGTAAGGGTGTAAGTCGAAATTCTGTCCGTGTAACGCTACGCTATTTTTAATCATTGTAAGTTATGTTCAACCTTTTTACATTAATGTCTCGTAGCTAAGTTATTATTATGCTTATTTAAAAAGAAGTAATCATGATGTTGGGCTAATTAATAAAATTGGGTAATTGGGCTTTGTACCATAATTGGGGTTTGGACAAAAGAACGACACTTGTGGAAATTAGACTATGAGCTATTAATGGGCTTTATATTTGTTTAACTAAATGATAGTTTGTTAATGTTAATATAAAGATTTACAATTGGGCGTCCCTATAAATTACCATATACACTCAATCGGACACGATGGGCTGGGTATTTATATGTACGAATAATCGTTCATTTAACCGGACACGGGAATGGATTAATAGCCACTAGAATAATTAAAACAGGAGTGAAATTATGTACAAAGGACACTTGGTATAATTGATAACAAAATATTAAAACCTTGGGTTACACTCAGTCGACATCCTGGTGTAATTATTAAACAAAGTATTAAAATCTTGTTACAGTTTAAGTCCCCAATTAGTTGGAATATTTAACTTCGGGTATAAGGATAATTTGACGAGGACACTCGCACTTTATATTTATGACTGATGGACTGTTATGGACAAAAACCAGACGGACATATTAAATAATCCAGGACAAAGGACAATTAACCCATGGGCATAAAACTAAAATCAACACGTCAAACATCATGATTACGGAAGTTTAAATAAGCATAATTCTTTTATTTCATATTTAATTTCCTTTATTTTATATTTAATTGCACTTCTAATTATCGTACTTTTTAATTATCGCAAGTTTATTTTATCGCACTTTTATTATTCGCAATTTCATTATCGTTATTTACTTTACGCTTAAAATTAAGTCTTGTATTTAGTTATTATTTTACATTTGGTTTTAACTGCGACTAAAGTTTTAAAATCGACAAACCGGTCATTAAACGGTAAAACCCCCCCTTTTATATAATAATAATACTACTACTTTATAGATATATATTTTTCTATTTTTCTATTTTGTGTGCGTTAAACTTCTCGAGCTTTCCCTGTGGAACGAACCGGACTTACTAAAAACTATACTATAATACGATTAGGTACACTGCCTATAAGTGTTGTAGCAAGGTTTAAGTATATCCACTCGATAAATAAATAAATAACTTGTGTAAAATTGTAGCATATTTAATAGTATTTCGTACTAAAAATAACTTGTGACAGGCGACTTTTAATAGAAAAAATCTCTTTTAATAGTATTATTTTTTCTATTTCGTACTAATAGCATATTTAATAGTATTTCGTACTAAAAATAATACTATTAAAAGTCGTTTTTTCTATTTTGATAATGCTAAAAACGAACATATATTTCATAGCATTATTCCTCAAGAAAGACAAGCTTTTAGTTGCAATTGTTCTATTTACAAGTGATATTCGTTTAAATAATAAAAGGTAAAGACAAAAGATAGATTCGACGAATTGAAGACGCAAACGACCAAAAAGCTCAAAAGTACAAAAGACAATAAAAAAAGGTTCCAATTATTGATAAGAAACGTCTCGAAATTACAAAAGTACAAGATTCAAAACGCAAAGTACAAAATATAAAATTGTACGCAAGGACGTTCGAAAATCCGGAACCGGGACCAGAGTCAACTCTCAACGCTCGATGCAACGGACTAAAAATTACAAGTTAACTATGTATATAAATATAATATAATATAATATATAATTAATTATATTAATTATATATATATATTATATTTATAAATAAAAACCGTCGGCAGAGAAAGACTCCAAGGGACTGAGCTGTAATTTCATTCTCCGCGACTCGCGGAGTTTGAAGGCAAAAATGCCGCGAGTCGCGGAGCCCCAAAAGTCGACTTTTCCTATAAAAGCAACCGAATTCTGATCGCAAATTATCATCTTTTTCTTCTTCTCTCATATATACGTAAAATATATATATATAATTTATATTTTAATTTTAATTTTAATTATAATTCTAATAATAAGGGTATGTTAGCGAATGTTGTAAGGGTGTAAGTCGAAATTCTGTCCGTGTAACGCTACGCTATTTTTAATCATTGTAAGTTATGTTCAACCTTTTTACATTAATGTCTCGTAGCTAAGTTATTATTATGCTTATTTAAAACGAAGTAATCATGATGTTGGGCTAATTACTAAAATTGGGTAATTGGGCTTTGTACCATAATTGGGGTTTGGACAAAAGAACGACACTTGTGGAAATTAGACTATGGGCTATTAATGGGCTTTATATTTGTTTAACTAAATGATAGTTTGTTAATGTTAATATAAAGATTTACAATTGGGCGTCCCTATAAATTACCATATACACTCGATCGGACACGATGGGCGGGGTATTTATATGTACGAATAATCGTTCATTTAACCGGACACGGGAATGGATTAATAGCCACTAGAATAATTAAAACAGGAGTGAAATTATGTACAAAGGACACTTGGTATAATTGATAACAAAATATTAAAACCTTGGGTTACACTCAGTCGACATCCTGGTGTAATTATTAAACAAAGTATTAAAATCTTGTTACAGTTTAAATCCCCAATTAGTTGGAATATTTAACTTCGGGTATAAGGATAATTTGACGAGGACACTCGCACTTTATATTTATGACTGATGGACTGTTATGGACAAAAACCAGACGGACATATTAAATAATCCAGGACAAAGGACAATTAACCCATGGGCATAAAACAAAAATCAACACGTCAAACATCATGATTACGGAAGTTTAAATAAGCATAATTCTTTTATTTCATATTTAATTTCCTTTATTTTATATTTAATTGCACTTCTAATTATCGCATTTTTATTGTTATTTTATCGCAAGTTTATTTTATCGCACTTTTATTATTCTCAATTTCATTATCGTTATTTACTTTATGCTTTAATTTAAGTCTTGTATTTATTTTTTTTACATTTGGTTTTAACTGCGACTAAAGTTCTAAAATCGACAAACCGGTCATTAAACGGTAAAAACCCCCTTTATAATAATAATATTACTTATATATATATATTTGTATTTTTATAAAAGTAAACTAATATAGCGTTAAGCTTTGTTTAAAGATTTCCCTGTGGAACGAACCGGACTTACTAAAAACTACACTACTGTACGATTAGGTACACTGCCTATAAGTGTTGTAGCAAGGTTTAAGTATATCCATTCTCTAAATAAATAAATATATTGTGTAAAATTGTATCGTATTTAATAGTATTTTCTGCTAAAATTAATAACTATTTTAGATACACCCCGCTGCACATCAAGTATTTTTGGCGCCGCTGCCGGGGAACTTTCTAAACGACGGAAGCGCAACGCTAATAAAAAAAAAAAAGAGATTTTTTCTATTAAAAGTCGCTTTTGTAAAAATACGTTTTAAATATTCGAAAATATAAAAAGAAAAACAAAAATATAAGTATTTTTAAGATTTTGTTAAATATTTAAGTTGATTAAGTTTCTTTATTTTTATTTTATTTTATAAAAAATATAAGTTTTATTTAAATATCTTTTACTTATATAAAAACAGAAAAAAAAAATAAATAAATAAAGAAAAACGCGTTGAAATTAAACCTGTCAGTTGAAATTCTGAACCCCGCGACTCGCGGGGTTTGATGTTTTAAATACCGCAACTCGCGGAGTGACTCTGACACGAGACAGAACCCTAATTCAGCATTAATTACGGGGTATTTAATAATTATTATTATTATTAACCCTAATTATTATTATTATTATAATTAATTTTATTTTAACTTTTACTTTTTATTTAATTTATGTATTTAGTATTAATTAGTTTTATTAAATTGTAAAATTAATAGTTTTAATAAATAAATAATATAAAAATAATATTTTTATAAAAATTGTAATTTTTACAACTTTTTGTATATTTTTATATTTTGTCCCTTTTTCAATCGTTTTAGCGTAATATTTGTATTTTTAGCTCATATGTAATTTTAAACTTAATTTTTGCCATAGTCATTTTTACTCCTAGATTTTTAGGCCTTGCCGTAGAATTCCTTAAGTGCTTTTTCTTTAGACTAAGATTTAGGTACTTTAGAATTTTGCGACGCCTTTTTAAGTTTTAGTTTCTTTTTAAGTTATTTCCATTTAGGATTTAGTTTTTCCTGTAAGCTTTAATATTTTTAGACACCTTTTACTATGTATCAATTATCATTCCAATTAGTAATATCAATTTGCGATTATAATTTTAAGTTAGTTGTAGTAATAAGGTTAGGTTAGTCAAGTATTTTTAATTTTTTATAAGTTTCTTTTATTTTTCCGTCACCTTTTATTTTTTTCAACCATTTTTCTTTTTCAATTTTTTTTCCCGACGAACTCTTTTTCTTTCTTATTTCTCGCTATTCTAGTTTTAGGACATAGATTTTTATTCTACTTCTTATCTAAATTTCTTAAAATTACGAAAATTTATTTTGAGTGGTTAAATTGATAGACATCAAAATTTTCTGGTTCGTAGTAATAGTTGGATTTGTACGTGGACCGGGTTATTGGAGCCAAACAGTCCTCAATTATATTGAGACCAAACGAATCCTGCCCCTCTGCTGCATCTTTTGGCTATTTGAAACGTGGCCAAAATCAGAAAAGTCTATTAATTAGATAACTTATTATAATTTTTCTTTCCTTTTTAAAACTAATAGGATATTCAGTGAATGCACCGAGCAAGACGTTCACCACCTTTTGTACGTTCACCACCTGTAACTAGATCAAGACATTTAGCAAATATTACCGCCGTTGATTTTTCTTTAGAATCGTCATCCAGTCGACCAAGTACTTCAGTTCAAATTTCCGATAATCCATTTTTTGAACCCGACCTCACAATTGAGAATCCGGAGAATATTCAGGAACGGTTCGTAGATCCTGAACCATTAAACTTTCCTCCGGAGCCACCAATCATTCAAACAGAGATTGTTGAGGAACGAACCATTAAATCGGAATCATCTAGTGATACCGATTCAACAAATTCAATTATGGAGAATCTGGAACCTTTAAGTATGGAAGACCGAATGAGAGCTAAACGCACTGGCCAAGGTCACGCAATTACTCATCCAGACATTAATGCGCCAGATTATGAAATCAAAGGACAAATTCTACACATGGTGACTAATCAATGCCAATTTAGTGGTACGCCGAAGGAAGATCCAAATGAACATCTACGTACCTTTAATAGGATCTGCACACTATTTAAAATCCGAGAAGTGGAGGATGAACAGATATATCTCATGTTATTTCCCTGGACTTTAAAGGGAGAAGCCAAAGATTGGTTGGATTCATTACCTGAAGGGGCGATTGATACATGGGACGTTTTAGTTGACAAATTTCTTAAACAATTCTTTCCTGCATCTAAAGCCGTAAGACTTCAAGCAGAAATTGTTACGTTCACACAGAAGCCAAATGAAACTCTATATGAGGCGTGGACTAGATATGGAAAGTTGTTAAGAGGATGTCCGCAACATGGTTTAGACACCTGTCAAATAGTACAAATATTCTACCAAGGATGCGACATCACTACAAGAAAAGACATAGATATAGCAGCTGGTGGTTCTATTATGAAGAAAACCGAAACTGATGCTTACAAAATTATTGATAATACTGCTTCCCACTCACATGAGTGGCACCAAGAAAAAGACATTGTTAGATCATCTAAAGCAGCTAGAGCCGATTCTAGCCATGACTTAGATTCCATTTCCGCAAAGATAGATGCTGTGGAGAGACGAATGAAAAAGATGACTAAGGATATTCACTCAATACGAATTAGTTGTGAGCAGTGTGGAGGACCACATTTGACAAAAGATTGTCTCAGTATTGAATTAACAATGGAACAAAGAGAGAATATTTCATACATAAACCAAAGGCCTGGAAATAATTATCAGAATAATTATCAACCGCCAAGACCAATTTACAATCAAAACCAGAATTATAACCGAAATATTCCATACAACAACCAACAAGGTCCTAGCAATCAACAACTATCCAATAATACTTACAACCAGCAAAGACCTAATTTTCAAAACAAACCACCACAACAAACCGATGATAAAAAGCCGAATTTAGAAGATATGATGACGAAGCTAGTTGAAACTCAAACACAGTTTTTCACATCTCAAAAACAAACCAATGAACAAAATGCTCAAGCATTTAGAAATCAACAAGCTTCTATTCAAAATCTGGAACAAGAAGTGAGTAACCTAGCAAGGTTAATAGGTGAAAGAAAACCGGGAAGTCTACCTAGTGATACAAATGCTAACCCCCGGAGTGAAACAGCTAAAGCCATTACCACAAGAAGTGGCACAACACTTAAACCACCTGAAATACCTGTAACTTCTGATGAAACCATTCCTACTCCACAAGAACCACAACCTGATCAAGATAAGGAAAAAGAACCGGTAGTTGAAAAGGTTAATGAAGATAACACAGTTAAGGCTAAACCTTATGTTAAACCATACCAACCACCACTTCCTTACCCGAGTAAAATGAAGAAAGAGAAACTTGAAGCCGAGCAATCCAAATTTTTGGATATGTTTAAACAGATAAATGTAAATCTTCCTTTCATTGATGTGATTTCAGGAATGCCTAGATATGCTAAATTCTTTAAAGATCTAATCTCAAATAGAAAGAAAATGGAAGAACTCTCGGCTGTTACTATGAATGCTAATTGTTCAGCAGTGCTGTTGAATAAGATACCAGAAAAACTATCTGATCCAGGAAGTTTCACAATTCCATGTTTTCTGGGTAGTCTTAGTTCAATAGAAGCATTGGCAGACTTAGGTGCTAGTATAAATCTAATGCCGTATTCACTATACGCTAAACTAGACCTTGGAGAATTGAAACCAACCAGAATAAGCATACAACTAGCCGATAGATCAATAAAATATCCTAGAGGGATAATGGAGAACATGCTAGTTAAAGTTGGTACTTTAGTATTTCCAGTAGATTTTGTTGTTCTGGACATGGAAGAAGATTCTCAAGTTCCTCTCATATTAGGAAGACCATTCTTAAACACGGCTAAAGCAATGATAGACGTGTTCGGTAAGAAACTGACCCTAAGTATAGAGGATGAGAGTGTTACCTTTTCAGTTGATAGAGCAATGCAACAACCACAATCTGCAGATGATACATGTTATTATATTCAAACTATAGATGCACATGCAGAATTATTAGAAGAATTTCCAGAATTACAAGGAACAGGAGAATGTTCTTTAGGAGAAGGTAATGAACCAATTGATGAAGCTGAAATGTTAGCTACACTAATAGCTAATGGATATGAACCAACAACAGAAGAAATTCAAATGCTAAAAGAAGAAGACAGATATCGATACAAATCATCGATAGAAGAACCTCCGAAATTAGAGTTAAAGCCACTTCCAAACCATTTTGAATACGCTTATTTACATGGTGAATCTGAATTACCTGTAATAATATCGTCTTCTCTTACTAAAAATGAGAAATCACAACTCATTTCTATGTTGAAAGCTCATAAACCAGCCATTGCATGGAAGATTCATGATATTAAAGGAATAAGTCCTTCGTATTGCACACATAAAATCCTTATGGAAGAAGGTCATAAAACGTATGTGCAACGCCAACGAAGACTAAATCCTAATATGCAAGATGTAGTTAAGAAAGAGATTATTAAACTGCTAGATGCAGGTTTGATATATCCAATTTCTGATAGTCCATGGGTAAGCCCAGTTCAATGCGTGCCTAAGAAAGGTGGCATGACTGTCATTACAAATGAAAAAAATGAGCTTATTCCTACTAGGACTGTAACAGGATGGCGTGTGTGTATTGATTATAGAAAATTAAATGACGCCACCAGAAAAGATCACTTTCCCTTACCTTTCATAGATCAAATGTTGGAAAGATTAGCCGAAAATAGTTACTATTGTTTTCTAGATGGATTTTCCGGATATTTTCAAATTCCAATAGCACCCGAAGATCAAGAGAAAACCACATTCACGTGCCCTTATGGTACTTTTGCTTACAAACGCATGCCATTTGGACTTTGTAACGCCCCTGCAACCTTTCAAAGGTACATGATGGCGATTTTTCATGACATGACAGAAGAATGCATGGAAGTATTCATGGATGACTTTTTAGTCTTCGGTGATACATTTAAATCATGTCTAGTTAATCTGGAACGAATGCTAATTAGATGCGAACAATCAAATCTAGTACTTAATTGGGAGAAATGCCATTTCATGGTTAAAGAAGGCATCGTTCTTGGACATAAAATTTCAAAAGAAGGAATTGAAGTGGATAGAGCTAAAGTAGATGTAATTGCTAAACTTCCACATCCCACCAATGTTAGAGGAGTTAGGAGTTTTCTAGGGCATGCCGATTTTTACCGACATTTCATAAAAGATTTTTCTAACATTGCCACTCCTATGAATAAACTCCTAGAAAAGGATGCTCCATTCATCTTTTCAGATGAGTGTATCAAATCTTTTAATATTCTTAAAGAGAAACTCACTAATGCACCAATCATGATAACACCAAATTGGAATCTACCATTTGAACTAATGTGCGATGCAAGTGATTTTGCAATGGGAGCCGTTTTAGGACAAAGGATTGAAAAACGATTTCAACCTATATATTATGCTAGTAAGACGTTACAAGGAGCACAAACAAATTATACAACTACTGAAAAAGAACTCCTTGCTATTGTCTTTGCTTTTGACAAATTTCGATCATATCTCGTTCTAGCAAAAACGGTGTTCTATACCGACCATTCTGCTCTTAGATACTTATTTTTAAAACAAGATGCTAAACCAAGATTAATCCGTTGGATCTTACTCTTACAAGAGTTTGATATTGAAATCCGAGATAAAAGAGGAGCAGAAAATCTCGCCGCCGATCATCTTTCTCGTCTTGAAAATCCTGATTTAGAAATTCTAAATGAATCAGCCATTCAAGATAACTTTCCTGATGAATATCTATTGAAGATAGATTATAAAGAAATACCATGGTTTGCAGACTATGCAAACTACTTAGTTTGTGGATTCCTTGAAAAAGGATTATCGTACCAAAGACGAAAGAAATTCTTCAGTGATATAAAACACTATTTTTGGGAAGATCCACATCTGTTTAAAAGTTGTCCCGATGGAATAATACGCCGATGTGTATTTGGAGATGAAGCTAGTAAAATATTAAACCATTGTCACACAGGACCAACAGGAGGGCATTATGGGCCTCAACTAACAGCAAGAAAAGTTTATGATGCTGGATTCTATTGGCCAACAATTTACAAAGACGCACACCTTCTTTGCAAATCCTGTGATGCATGTCAAAGGGCCGGAAAAATAAGTCAACGTGATGAAATGCCACAAAATGTCATCCAAGTATGTGAAGTATTTGACATTTGGGGTATTGACTTTATGGGTCCATTTCCAAAATCTCATAATAATCTATATATACTCGTAGCCATTGATTATGTATCTAAATGGGCGGAAGCACAAGCTCTCCCAACTAACGATGCACGAGTTGTAGTCAACTTTTTAAAACGTCTTTTTGCAAGGTTTGGAACACCGAAAGCTTTAATAAGTGATCGGGGTACTCATTTCTGTAATAATCAACTTGAGAAAGTTCTTAAAAGATATGGAGTAACTCATAAAATCTCCACCGCATATCATCCACAAACAAGTGGACAAGTTGAAAATACCAACCGAGCTTTAAAACGTATTCTAGAGAAAACCGTAGGATCAAATCCGAAGGAATGGTCCATTAAATTGGAGGATGCACTCTGGGCTTTTAGAACAGCCTACAAAACTCCAATTGGAACCACACCTTTTAGACTTGTTTATGGAAAAGCATGTCATCTTCCAGTAGAAATTGAACACAAAGCATTTTGGGCTTTGAAAATATGTAATCTTGATTTACATGAAGCCGGACGTCTACGATTAAGTCAACTAAACGAATTAGAAGAATTAAGACATGAAGCATACGAAAATTCGTTAATCTATAAGGAAAGAACGAAGAAATGGCATGATAAAAGAATCAGAAGTTCAAAAGAATTTAAAGGAGACAGAGTTCTTCTTTTCAATTCACGATTCAAGCTATTTCCTGGAAAATTGAAATCAAGATGGTCTGGACCATTCATAGTCAAAAGAATTTTCCCATACGGAACGATAGAATTAATAAATTCAAATGGGATTGAATTTAAAGTTAATGGTCACAGAGTTAAACATTACATACATGGTCCGATGGAAGTCGACAACGAAGTTAATCACAATTTCGACACCACAGCTAACTAAGTGTGGGGAGAATCAAGTCTTTAAAGGATAATATGTATTTCTGTTAGAGTTAGATTGTCTGTTTTCGTATAGTTCTCGAAAATGGAACCCGAATGGTCTTTCCCTAGCAGACCCTAAAGAACTAGTCTTCTCCCCCCATTCTGAATTTTTATTTTTTTTTAGTTTTTTACAAAATGAAGACTGCCTGTGAGCTAAACCATGGTCTAATGCTACACGCTTTGATCACTAAACGTAATAATGACATACTACTGAGTGAAATAGTATCAGTAATCAGAGAAAGAATGGACGGAGTTAGAAAAGAATCCAGATGCGAAGATAAAAAGTTACAATTTGGTAAAGGAAAATCAAAATCCGCAGCGAAAAGAAGAGCACGACACCTAGAACGATGTCACAAATGCGGAAAATGGTCACATGGAGGTAAATGTTCAAATAATCAAACCTATTCAAATACCGAATTTGTTACTTTATGCAGAGACGGATCGTTCATATGTTTAGAAGAAAAGACACTGAATGCGCGAGGTTACGCCTATGTAGCCATGGAAAACTAATTAAACCGACTATCTTATGAATGGGATAGATCATATAACTAAGAAATCTATTTCACAGGTATGTCTGTACAGTTTTTATTTTTATTTTTATTTTTAACCTTTTGATAATAAACGCTAATTTGTTCGCTAAAAAGTATTAAATTGGTATTGAATAAAATTAGGTTTGGCGACCGAAATTATTGATATCATTCAAAAATTTATTACATCACTGCGAAATTTAACGTTTATTCTTAAGGTATAAATATCTTTAATCAATCAACCCAAAATATTTCAAAAATTCGTCATGAGTTAAATTAGGTCTTGGAACCGAAATTACTTTACCGAAAAGAGGGGCGCATATTTTTGATAATATTTGATTGATTAAAGTGGGATAAAAAGCCAAAAAGATTTTAAATTTTATTTTTACCATGTTTTTAAAATTAATATTTAAATTTTAAATTAATATTGTAAACTTTGTAAAAACAATATATTTAAAATTGTAAATATTTGAAAAATTAATATAAGTTTGGTATGAATTTATAATATGAATTTTTAAATTAAGATTGGTGTGAACTTTTAATTTTTAAAATATGAATTTTTAATTTTATGCATTTCAAATTTTAAGTTTGGTGTGAATTTTTAATATTAATTTTGAATTTCATATTTAAGTTGTGTGAATTTAAAAACAAAAATTTACTTTATCTCATTAAGTTAAAAATATGATTTTTAAAATTCGTCGTAAGTTGAAGACTAGGTCTTTGAACCGAAATTGCTTTACCCGAGGGAGGGACGAGAACTTTTATTATCATTATTTTTAATCTTATTGAATTAAAGTATGCCAAAAACATTGAAAAAACCCCAAAAATCTTAGCTTTTAAAACAATCGCTACAAAAAGACAAATTTTAAAATTTTGTCGAGGGACGGACTAGGACATCGATCCGAAACGACCTCGTCCTAAATAACAAGGGAAACAAAATTTTAAAATTAAGTACTTAATTGTTTCAAAAGTTAATGATTAAAAAAAAAAACACTCCGAAAATACACCCAAAAACACCCCAAAAATCCCAATTTTTAACGGTTAATCACCAAATTTTTTACTAAAATCAAGTTGAGAAGGATGCTATCTAAGAATTACTCAAGAAAAACGGTAAATTTCTACACCTAAACACCATTTAATCCGAAATTTGGTGTTCTTGAGCAATTTTTTTCCCCAATTTGATTTTGATGCTTTTTAGTGTAATTATGCTTAAATTGTTTATGTATTATGCTTGTATAACCTAGATTGATGCTGTTTAACATGATTAGAAGCCTTAAACTTCAAATTTTGAATAATGTAGGGTTTGTGTTCTTGAGCAAATTTGGGGCTTTTTGATATAAACAGGTTATGGCCGATTTTTGTCATGAATTGTTGCTAAATTAAGTAGTGTAACATGTTTAGGTAGTTAAATGATCCAAACTTTGAGCCTAAACATGATTTTGAGAATTAAAGTGGACTTTTTCAAGTCTAAAATTCATGAACTTGATTTTTGAAAGATAATGCCATTTGAGACTTGTTTAATTGCTAGTAATAATTATTTTGACATGTTATTTGAGTTGAATGTTTATGAACTTGGCGAACATTTTCGTATATGCTTATTTGAAAAAGTGTAGATTTGATAAAAATGTGAAAATGAGCTTAAGTTTGATATAAATTGATAATGTCATTGTAATTATTTTGATTGATGATTTTGCTGACACTAATGCATATTTGGATGCACAAAAATTGTGTTTGATGTGTTTTGCAGAATGAAAGGGGTGAATCTTCATCCCAAGCCCGCAATGCTCCTGCTGAGAATTTGGAACAATAGGAGGTGGATAACTACTACAAGCAGGATATACCTCATCCAGTCATGACCTTTTCCGATATGCACTTGGAAGAGTTGCACCCGAACCTGAGATTTGACAGACTTTGGATAGATTATCCAAAATATCAAAGGGGTTTGCATACTCTTCATTCTAAGGTTGTTGAGGTACCGAGGGTCATAGAATGGGGACCCTTAGAAGCTGTAGAATTGGCCGGGCCAATTAGGGAATTACTTGTACAGAGGTATGGTAATTCTACTTTTAATGACTGGGTACGTTTATTCACCATGCGTAGACCTGTATATAAAGTATGGTGTGAAGAATTTTTGTGTAGTATAGCATTGAATGATCGGGTAGCTAGTTTAACCGATCGTTCTTTTATTAGATTTTTGTTAGGCGGTTCGATGCGCCACATGTCCTTACTGGACATGCCTCAGGCTTTACGTATATATACGCCTGAGGAGTTAGCGTCTGTCGATTGTAGAGGATTGATACTAAACGGTAGAAAGATAGATGAAAATTTTGATACACACGGTGTGTGGAGTCAAATGACAAGCCATCACCGTTTCAAAGGGGGAAATTACTCTTATTTGGATATAGATAGAGCCGAATTAAGGGTGATACATAGGTTTTTAGCTAATTCGATTACACAAAGGGGTAAGAACAAGGAAAAAGTAAATGAACAGGATTTGTTTTACCATATGTGTATTCGAGACCCACAAAGCGCTGCAAGTATACCATATTGTGTGGGTTATTATTTATCAGCTATGGTTCGGGGGATGCGACCTCATAGCATAATAGGAGGTGGTATTTTTATTACTTTGATTGATGAATATCTCGGTGTGGATATAAGTCGGGGGGGATTATTAGTAGAAGAACCAGAACCCCGCGATACTATAGGTTTAAATGTATACCATGGTGCGAAAGTTTTGAAGAGGTGAAATAACGCCGCAGTACGATACCATGGTAGACATCCACAGGTGGAGAGAAACCAACAGCAAGGTAATGTAGGAGGGGGGAATGAGATGCAAGAAATGCAAAGGTTTATAGCTTCTCAGGAATACGAAAATGCTAGACAGAGAGCATTTGAAGATTGGCAAGTTCATCAGAACCAAATCATAGCTCATTGCCAACATATAGGTAGAAACTATATTCCTACACCGAAAACCATCTTCCCTCCCTGGTCTATAGAGATGCAGCCACCGTATCCTACGTATGACCCTGCCGAAGCATTCTATAGCACCTATGGTTATGCCTGGAACCCCTATTGGTACCAGTATCATCCCTAGTATACTTATTTTTTTTTTTTTTGTAATTTGTAATTATAGATACGTTTAATGCTTTTGTTAATATTGTAATCATTTTTATAATTATCAAACTTTTATTCTTAGATTTTAATAATTTTTGAATGTGGGGTAATATACCAAACTTCAAAAATATGTATATATGTTTGCAGTTTATCTTATGTACACAACAGGGTAAAACAACGCATTTTCAAAGACTGGCATTAAGTTCAGCAAAAGCAACTAATTTTGACGACAAGATGCAAAATATATGTGAAATAACAACAAGACGGAATGAACAAATGATGTGCACCATTTATCATTCAGCAAACAAACGCCAATATATTTGGAAACTTTGGTAAAATTTAATCATTTTCACACAAATCACCCTCAATAATTTAAATTGTTACTTATTTCTTGCAAATGAGGGCATTGCAAGATCTTAAGTGTGGGAAGGGATTAAATTCTTTCGGATTTTAAAAATTTTTACTTTATACACTTGGTTACCATTAAAAATACTAGTAAAGCAGTAGTTGTATTAGAATCTAGTGCTCTCTGATAATAAAGAACAGCCCTGGTCTTATATACTGACTACCCAATTCTAGTAAAATTTTTCAAAATTTTCAATTAAATGAACTAAAAATCATGTTTATACATATTTATGAACGATAAAACTAGGTTTTAACACCGAAATTATTGTTACCTCAAAAAGGACATAAATTGAGAAACAAACCAAAATGTTAAAATTCATTTAAAATGGAATAGAGGACGATAAAAAGGAAAATAAAAGCCAAGTGTGGGAAAATTTACCAAGTTATCTTAAACATATGTCACATATATCTGTAACAAATAACTGAAAATACTTTTGCTTTGGACTAAACTAAACTGTTTTACCCGATGAAAGAAAAGAAGAGATGGATCTACACGATGAATCAATTCCATCATTAAAAGGAAGTAAAGTCTTCCGAAAAAGACACGCGCTTCTTGATTTAGGTCATGAAGTTGTCGTCCAGACCAGCTGTAGGTTGACGAAAAATCTAGAAAAGTCATCACTAAAATCAGCAGGAAATCCACGGACCTCAGCATTAAACAGGGTCGCCAAGTGGTCAGATTTATCCTAACCATGAGAAGGATTTATCTCGTACAATGGGGGGGCACCATGCAAATTAGCTGGACAAGACTAATGAATCAGATCCCCAGAAAGGATAATCTCCTTAAAGATTAAAAATCAGCTTTTAAGACTGATATTACTCAATCCTTGAGATTGACCTTAAAGATTGAGAATTACAAACTCATGGAATTCAATGATATCTAAACTCGAGCTTGAACGAGAAAATATTTTGATCAAAATTACAAACCGATTTGTTTTCTGAAAACCCTATTTTCAATGCGTTCATTACCATTGAACGTAAAATCCTAGGAATTCACCTGGAATTCATTAGGTCACCTGAACTAAAACGGGTGTCAACCGTAAGAACGGTGGTTGCATAGTGGTCAAAGACAGGACCTTGTGCCATACCGAAAAATTTTAAGGGTGAGCTTTACTATTGCTTCTACCAAGGATAGTAATTGCATCCGACACGTTATAGACCATAATTAAAAGCATGTCAGGGGACATTGCCTTAACAGTTGCTTGTTCAACGCTTTCCTTTACAACCGGATGGTAGTTTACCGAAAGGTAATATACGGGACAAGTAAACTGGACGTGTTGCTTTCCAAATACAAGGTTAGCAAGTGGGTGACACAAAACCATAAGTTTTGAGCTAAAATTTTCAAATCTGAAACCCACCAAACCCACAAAAATATTTTGCAAACACCGGTAAAGGGTTATCCCGAAAACTTATCTAGGGTAAAAACTAGATTTAATTTTCAAAAGATCAAATGTTTTCATAAAGATCCAATTTCCTTAATGGATCTAATTTTTTATATAGTCATGTGGGACTGTAAACCATATCGTTACTACCATTGTTTATACCGCCGTATAGAAATCACTGATATACAAAGTGTGAAGAATAAAGAAGTGATTCTAGTATTTCAAGACGATATTGCTTGAGGACAAGCAACGCTCAAGTGTGGGAATATTTGATAATGCTAAAAACGAACATATATTTCATAGCATTATTCCTCAAGAAAGACAAGCTTTTAGTTGCAATTGTTCTATTTACAAGTGATATTCGTTTAAATAATAAAAGGTGAAGACAAAAGACAAAGACGCAAACGACCAAAAAGCTCAAAAGTACAAAAGACAATCAAAAAGGTTCCAATTATTTATAAGAAACGTCTCGAAATTACAAAAGTACAAGATTCAAAACGCAAAGTACAAAATATAAAATTGTACGCAAGGACGTTCGAAAATCAGGAACCGGGACCAGAGTCAACTCTCAACGCTCGACGCAACGGACTAAAAATTACAAGTTAACTATGTATATAAATATAATATAATATATAATTAATTATATTAATTATATATATATATATTATATTTATAAATAAAAACCGTCGGCAGAGAAAGACTCCAAGGGACTGAGCTGTAATTTCATTCTCCGCGACTCGCGGAGTTTGAAGGCAAAAATGCCGCGAGTCGCGGAGCCCCAAAAGTCGACTTTTCCTATAAAAGCAACCGAATTCGGATCGCAAATTATCATCTTTTTCTTCTTCTCTCATATATACGTAAAATATATATATATAATTTATATTTTAATTTTAATTTTAATTATAATTCTAATAATAAGGGTATGTTAGCGAATGTTGTAAGGGTGTAAGTCAAAATTCTGTCCGTGTAACGCTACGCTATTTTTAATCATTGTAAGTTATGTTCAACCTTTTTACATTAATGTCTCGTAGCTAAGTTATTATTATGCTTATTTAAAACGAAGTAATCATGATGTTGGGCTAATTACTAAAATTGGGTAATTGGGCTTTGTACCATAATTGGGGTTTGGACAAAAGAACGACACTTGTGGAAATTAGACTATGGGCTATTAATGGGCTTTATATTTGTTTAACTAAATGATAGTTTGTTAATGTTAATATAAAGATTTACAATTGGGCGTCCCTATAAATTACCATATACACTCGATCGGACACGATGGGCGGGGTATTTATATGTACGAATAATCGTTCATTTAACCGGACACGGGAATGGATTAATAGCCACTAGAATAATTAAAACAGGAGTGAAATTATGTACAAAGGACACTTGGTATAATTGATAACAAAATATTAAAACCTTGGGTTACACTCAGTCGACATCCTGGTGTAATTATTAAACAAAGTATTAAAATCTTGTTACAGTTTAAATCCCCAATTAGTTGGAATATTTAACTTCGGGTATAAGGATAATTTGACGAGGACACTCGCACTTTATATTTATGACTGATGGACTGTTATGGACAAAAACCAGACGGACATATTAAATAATCCAGGACAAAGGACAATTAACCCATGGGCATAAAACAAAAATCAACACGTCAAACATCATGATTACGGAAGTTTAAATAAGCATAATTCTTTTATTTCATATTTAATTTCCTTTATTTTATATTTAATTGCACTTCTAATTATCGCATTTTTATTGTTATTTTATCGCAAGTTTATTTTATCGCACTTTTATTATTCGCAATTTCATTATCGTTATTTACTTTATGCTTTAATTTAAGTCTTGTATTTATTTTTTTTACATTTGGTTTTAACTGCGACTAAAGTTTTAAAATCGACAAACCGGTCATTAAACGGTAAAAACCCCCCTTTATAATAATAATATTACTTATATATATATTTGTATTTTTATAAAAGTAAACTAATATAGCGTTAAGCTTTGTTTAAAGATTTCCCATTGGAACGAACCGGCCTTACTAAAAACTACACTACTGTACGATTAGGTACACTGCCTATAAGTGTTGTAGCAAGGTTTAAGTATATCCATTCTCAAAATAATAAATATCTTGTGTAAAATTGTATCGTATTTAATAGTATTTTCTGCTAAAATTAATAACTATTTTATATACACCCCGCTGCACATCAAGTATTTTTGGCGCCGCTGCCGGGGAACTTTCTAAACGCCGGAAGCGCAACGCTATTTAATAGTATTATTTTTTCTATTTCGTACTAAAAATAACTTGTGACAGGCGACTTTTAATAGAAAAAATCTTTTTTTTTATTAGCGTTGCGCTTCCGGCGTTTAGAAAGTTCCCCGGCAGCGGCGCCAAAAATACTTGATGTGCAGCGGGGTGTATATAAAATAGTAATTAATTTTAGCAGAAAATACTATTAAATACGATACAATTTTACACAAGATATTTATTTATTTATAGAATGGATATACTTAAACCTTGCTACAACACTTATAGGCAGTGTACCTAATCGTACAGTAGTGTAGTTTTTAGTAAGTCCGGTTCGTTCCACAGGGAATCTTTTTTAAACAAAGCTCAACGCTATATTAGTTTACTTTTATAAAAATACAAACATATATATAAGTAATATTATTATTATAAAGGGGGGTTTTTACCGTTTAATGACCGGTTTGTCGATTTTAAAACTTTAGTCGCAGTTAAAACCAAATGTAAAATAATAAATAAATACAAGACTTAATTTTAAGCGTAAAGTAAATAACGATAATGAAATTGCGAATAAATAAAGTGCGATAAAATAAACTTGCGATAATTAAAAAGGACGATAATTAAAAGTGTAATTAAATAACAATAAATAAAAGTGCGATAATTAGAAGTGCAATTAAATATAAAATAAAGGAAATTAAATATAAAATAAAAGAATTATGCTTATTTAAACTTCCGTAATCATGATGTTTGACGTGTTGATTTTAGTTTTATGCCCATGGGTTAATTGTCCTTTGTCCTGGATTATTTAATATGTCCGTCTGGTTTTTGTCCATAACAGTCCATCAGTCATAAATATAAAATGCGAGTGCCCTCGTCAAATTATCCTTATACCCGAAGTTAAATATTCCAACTAATTGGGGATTTAAACTGTAACAAGATTTTAATACTTTGTTTAATAATTACACCAGGATGTCGACTGAGTGTAACCCAAGGTTTTAATATTTTGTTATCAATTATACCAAGTGTCCTTTGTACATAATTTCACCCCTGTTTTAATTATTCTAGTGGCTATTAATCCATTCCCGTGTCCGGTTAAATGAACGATTATTCGCACATATAAATACCCCGCCCATCGTGTCCGATCGAGTGTATATGGTAATTTATAAGGACGCCCAATTGTAAATCTTTATATTAACATTAACAAACTATCATTTAGTTAAACAAATATAAAGCCCATTAATAGCCCATAGTCTAATTTCCACAAGTGTCGTTCTTTTGTCCAAACCCCAATTATGGTACAAAGCCCAATTACCCAATTTTAGTAATTAGCCCAACATCATGATTACTTCGTTTTAAATAAGCATAATAATAACTTAGCTACGAGACATTAATGTAAAAAGGTTGAACATAACTTACAATGATTAAAAATAGCGTAGCGTTACACGGACAGAATTTCGACTTACACCCTTACAATATTCGCTAACATACCCTTATTATTAGAATTATAATTAAAATTAAAATTAAAATATAAATTATAAATATAAATATATCGTATGAATGAGGAGAAAAAAGATTATTTTTACGATCAGAATTCGGTTGGCTTTATAGGCAGTTTTTCATTTTGGGGCTCCGCGACTCGCGGCATTTTTGCCTTCAAACTCCGCGAGTCGCGGAGAATGAAATTACAGCTCAGTCCCTTGGAGTCTTTCTCTGCCGACGGTTTTTATTTATAAATATAATATATATATAATTAATATAATTAATTATATATTATATTATATTTATATACATAGTTAACTTGTAATTTTTAGTCCGTTGCGTCGAGCGTTAAGAGTTGACTCTGGTCCCGGTTCCGGATTTTCGAACGTCCTTGCGTACAATTTTATATTTTGTACTTTGCGTTTTGAATCTTGTACTCTTGTAATTTCGAGACGTTTCTTATCAATAATTGGAACCTCTTTGATTGTCTTTTGTTCTTTTGAGCTTTTTGGTCGTTTGCGTCTTCAATTCGTCGAATCTGTCTTTTGTCTTCACCTTTTATTATTTAAACGAATATCACTTGTAAATAGAACAATTGCAACTAAAAGCTTGTCTTTCTTGAGGAATAATGCTATGAAATATATGTTCGTTTTTAGCATTATCAATAGTTAACATGATACTATGATAAGTAAACATATCATTAAGTATATTAACAATGAACTACATATGTAAAAACAAGACTACTAACTTAATGATTTTTAAACGAGACATATATGTAACGATTATCGTTGTAAAGACATTTAATGTATATATATCATATTAAGAGATATTCATACATGATAATATCATGATAATATAATAATTTAAAATCTCATTTGATATTATAAACATTGGGTTAACAACATTTAACAAGATCGTTAACCTAAAGGTTTCAAAACAACACTTACATGTAACGACTAACGATGACTTAACGACTCAGTTAAAATGTATATACATGTAGTGTTTTAATATGTATTTATACACTTTTGAAAGACTTCAATACACTTATCAAAATACTTTTACTTAACAAAAATGCTTACAATTACATCCTTGTTCAGTTTCATCAACAATTCTACTCGTATGCACCCGTATTCGTACTTGTACAATACACAGCTTTTAGATGTATGTACTATTGGTATATACACTCCAATGATCAGCTCTTAGCAGCCCATGTGAGTCACCTAACACATGTGGGAACCATCATTTGGCAACTAGCATGAAATATCTCATAAAATTACAAAAATATGAGTAATCATTCATGACTTATTTACATGAAAGCAAAATTACATATCCTTTATATCTAATCCATACACCAACGACCAAAAACACCTACAAACACTTTCATTCTTCAATTTTCTTCATCTAATTGATCTCTCTCAAGTTCTATCTTCAAGTTCTAAGTGTTCTTCATAAATTCTACAAGTTCTAGTTACATAAAATCAAGAATACTTTCAAGTTTGCTAGCTCACTTCCAATCTTGTAAGGTGATCATCCAACCTCAAGAAATCTTTGTTTCTTACAGTAGGTTATCATTCTAATACAAGGTAATAATCATATTCAAACTTTGGTTCAATTTCTATAACTATAACAATCTTATTTCAAGTGATGATCTTACTTGAACTTGTTTTCGTGTCATGATTCTGCTTCAAGAACTTCGAGCCATCCAAGGATCCGTTGAAGCTAGATCCATTTTTCTCTTTTCCAGTAGGTTTATCCAAGGAACTTAAGGTAGTAATGATGTTCATAACATCATTCGATTCATACATATAAAGCTATCTTTTTCGAAGGTTTAAACTTGTAATCACTAGAACATAGTTTAGTTAATTCTAAACTTGTTCGCAAACAAAAGTTAATCCTTCTAACTTGACTTTTAAAATCAACTAAACACATGTTCCATATCTATATGATATGCTAACTTAATGATTTAAAACCTGGAAACACGAAAAACACCGTAAAACCGGATTTACGCCGTCGTAGTAACACCGCGGGCTGTTTTGGGTTAGTTAATTAAAAACTATGATAAACTTTGATTTAAAAGTTGTTATTCTGAGAAAATGATTTTTATTATGAACATGAAACTATATCCAAAAATTATGGTTAAACTCAAAGTGGAAGTATGTTTTCTAAAATGGTCATCTAGACGTCGTTCTTTCGACTGAAATGACTACCTTTATAAAAACGACTTGTAACTTATTTTTCCGACTATAAACCTATACTTTTTATATTTAGATTCATAAAATAGATTTCAATATGAAACCATATCAATTTGATTCACTCAAAACGGATTTAAAATGAAGAAGTTATGGGTAAAACAAGATTGGATAATTTTTCTCATTTTAACTACGTGAAAATTGGTAACAAATCTATTCCAACCATAACTTAATCAACTTGTATTGTATATTATGTAATATTGAGATACCATAGACACGTATACAATGTTTCGACCTATCATGTCGACACATCTATATATATTTCGGAACAACCATAGACACTCTATATGTGAATGTTGGAGTTAGCTATACAGGGTTGAGGTTGATTCCAAAATATATATAGTTTGAGTTGTGATCAATACTGAGATACGTATACACTGGGTCGTGGATTGATTCAAGATAATATTTATCGATTTATTTCTGTACATCTAACTGTGGACAACTAGTTGTAGGTTACTAACGAGGACAGCTGACTTAATAAACTTAAAACATCAAAATATATTAAAAGTGTTGTAAATATATTTTGAACATACTTTGATATATATGTATATATTGTTATAGGTTCGTGAATCAACCAGTGGCCAAGTCTTACTTCCCGACGAAGTAAAAATCTGTGAAAGTGAGTTATAGTCCCACTTTTAAAATCTAATATTTTTGGGATGAGAATACATGCAGGTTTTATAAATGATTTACAAAATAGACACAAGTACGTGAAACTACATTCTATGGTTGAATTATCGAAATCGAATATGCCCTTTTTATTAAGTCTGGTAATCTAAGAATTAGAGAACCGACACCCTAATTGACGTGAATCCTAAAGATAGATCTATTGGGCCTAACAAACCCCATCCAAAGTACCGGATGCTTTAGTACTTCGAAATTTATATCATATCCGAAGGGTGTCCCGGAATGATGGGGATATTCTTATATATGCATCTTGTTAATGTCGGTTACCAGGTGTTCACCATATGAATGATTTTTATCTCTATGTATGGGATGTGTATTGAAATATGAAATCTTGTGGTCTATTGTTACGATTTGATATATATAGGTTAAACCTATAACTCACCAACATTTTTGTTGACGTTTAAAGCATGTTTATTCTCAGGTGAATACTAAGAGCTTCCGCTGTTGCATACTAAAATAAGGACAAGATTTGGAGTCCATGTTTGTATGATATTGTGTAAAAACTGCATTCAAGAAACTGATTTCGATGTAACATATTTGTATTGTAAACCATTATGTAATGGTCGTGTGTAAACAGGATATTTTAGATTATCATTATTTGATAATCTACATAAAGCTTTTTAAACCTTTATTTATGAAATAAAGGTTATGGTTTGTTTTAAAATGAATGCAGTCTTTGAAAAACGTCTCATATAGAGGTCAAAACCTCGCAACGAAATCAATTAATATGGAACGTTTTTAATCAATAAGAACGAGACATTTCAGAACCCATTCGAGTAAAATCTATGAATATAATGATTCATAATAACCTTAATACTCAAATAAAGGAGGCGCAACAAGGAGTTTTAAAAGAGGGAAATTTAAAGGATGAAATACCCAAAGGATCGGAGAAGCATCTTAATATTCGGGAAGACGGAACCCGGTATAGGGCTGAAAGGATTTGGGTACCAAAATTTGGAGATATGAGAGAAATGGTACTTAGAGAAGCTCATAAAACCAGATACTCAATACATCCTGGAACGAGGAAGATGTACAAGGATCTCTAGAAACATTTTTGGTGGCCGGGTATGAAAGCCGATGTTGCTAAATACGTAGGAGAATGTTTGACGTGTTCTAAGGTCAAAGCTGAGCATCAGAAACCATCAGGTCTACTTCAACAACCCAAAATCCCGGAATGGAAATGAGAAAACATTACCATGGATTTCATCACTAAATTGCCAAGGACTGCAAGTGGTTTTGATACTATTTGGATAATAGTTGATCGTCTCACCAAATCAGCACACTTCCTGCCAATAAGAGAAGATGACAAGATGGAGAAGTTAGCACGACTGTATTTGAAGGAAGTCGTCTCCAGACATGAAATACCAATCTCTATTATCTCTGATAGGGATGGCAGATTTATTTCAAGATTCTGGCAGACATTACAGCAAGCATTAGGAACTCGTCTAGACATGAGTACTGCCTATCATCCACAAACTGATGGGCAGAGCGAAAGGACGATACAAACGCTTGAAGACATGCTACGAGCATGTGTTATTGATTTCGGAAACAGTTGGGATCGACATCTACCGTTAGCAGAATTTTCCTACAACAACAGCTACCATTCAAGCATTGAGATGGCGCCGTTTGAAGCACTTTATGGTAGAAAGTGCAGGTCTCTGATTTGTTGGAGTGAAGTGGGGGATAGACAGATTACGGGTCCGGAGATTATACAAGAAACTACCGATAAGATCATCCAAATTCAACAACGGTTGAAAACCGCCCAAAGTCGACAAAAGAGCTACGCTGACATTTAAAGAAAAGATATAGAATTTGAAATTGTAGAGATGGTCATGCTTAAAGTTGCACCTTGGAAAGGCGTTGTTCGATTTGGTAAACGAGGGAAATTAAATCCAAGGTATATTGGACCATTCATGATTATTGATCGTGTCGGACCAGTAGCTTACCGACTTGAGTTACCTCACAAACTAGCGGCTGTACATAACACTTTCCACGTCTCGAATTTGAATAAATGTTTTGTTAAAGAAGATCTCACTATTCCGTTAGATGAAATCCAAATCAACGAAAAACTTCAATTCATCGAAGAACCCGTCGAAATAATGGATCGTGAGGTTAAAAGACTTAAGCAAAACAAGATACCAATTGTTAAGGTTCGATGGAATGCTCGTAGAGGACCAGAGTTCACCTGGGAGATTGAAGATCAGATGAAGAAGAAATACCCACATCTATTTCCAGAAGATTCGTCAACACCTTCAACAGCTTAAAATTTCGGGACGAAATTTATTTAACGGTTAGGTACTGTAGTGACCCGAACTTTTCCATGTTTATATATATTAATTGAGATTGATATTTACATGATTAAATGTTTCCAACATGTTAAGCAATCAAACTTGTTAAGACTTGATTAATTAAAATATGTTTCATATAGACAATTGACCACCCAAGTTGACCGGTGATTCACGAACGTTAAAACTTGTAAAAACTATATGATGACATATATATGGATATATATATAGTTAACATGATACTATGATAAGTAAACATATCATTAAGTATATTAACAATGAACTACATATGTAAAAATAAGACTACTAACTTAATGATTTTTAAACGAGACATATATGTAACGATTATCGTTGTAAAGACATTTAATGTATATATATCATATTAAGAGATATTCATACATGATAATATCATGATAATATAATAATTTAAAATCTCATTTGATATTATAAACATTGGGTTAACAACATTTAACAAGATCGTTAACCTAAAGGTTTCAAAACAACACTTACATGTAACGACTAACGATGACTTAACGACTCAGTTAAAATGTATATACATGTAGTGTTTTAATATGTATTTATACACTTTTGAAAGACTTCAATACACTTATCAAAATACTTCTACTTAACAAAAATGCTTACAATTACATCCTCGTTCAGTTTCATCAACAATTCTACTCGTATGCACCCGTATTCGTACTCGTACAATACACAGCTTTTAGATGTATGTACTATTGGTATATACACTCCAATGATCAGCTCTTAGCAGCCCATGTGAGTCACCTAACACATGTGGGAACCATCATTTGGCAACTAGCATGAAATATCTCATAAAATTACAAAAATATGAGTAATCATTCATGACTTATTTACATGAAAACAAAATTACATATCCTTTATATCTAATCCATACACCAACGACCAAAAACACCTACAAACACTTTCATTCTTCAATTTTCTTCATCTAATTGATCTATCTCAAGTTCTATCTTCAAGTTCTAAGTGTTCTTCATAAATTCTACAAGTTCTAGTTACATAAAATCAAGAATACTTTCAAGTTTGCTAGCTCACTTCCAATCTTGTAAGGTGATCATCCAACCTCAAGAAATCTTTGTTTCTTACAGTAGGTTATCATTCTAATACAAGGTAATAATCATATTCAAAATTTGGTTCAATTTCTATAACTATAACAATCTTATTTCAAGTGATGATCTTACTTGAACTTGTTTTCGTGTCATGATTCTGCTTCAAGAACTTCGAGCCATCCAAGGATCCGTTGAAGCTAGATCCATTTTTCTCTTTTCCAGTAGGTTTATCCAAGGAACTTAAGGTAGTAATGATGTTCATAACATCATTCGATTCATACATATAAAGCTATCTTATTCGAAGGTTTAAACTTGTAATCACTAGAACATAGTTTAGTTAATTCTAAACTTGTTCGCAAACAAAAGTTAATCCTTCTAACTTGAATTTTAAAATTAACTAAACACATGTTCTATATCTATATGATATGCTAACTTAATGATTTAAAACCTAGAAACACGAAAAACACCGTAAAACCGAATTTACGCCGTCGTAGTAACACCGCGGGCTGTTTTGGGTTAGTTAATTAAAAACTATGATAAACTTTGATTTAAAAGTTGTTATTTTGAGAAAATGATTTTTATTATGAACATGAAACTATATCCAAAAAATATGGTTAAACTCAAAGTGGAAGTATGTTTTCTAAAATGGTCATCTAGACGTCGTTCTTTCGACTGAAATGACTACCTTTACAAAAACGACTTGTAACTTATTTTTCCGACTACAAACCTATACTTTTTCTGTTTAGATTCATAAAATGGAGTTCAATATGAAACCATAGCAATTTGATTCACTCAAAACGGATTTAAAATGAAGAAGTTATGGGTAAAACAAGATTGGATAATTTTTCTCATTTTAGCTACGTGAAAATTGGTAACAAATCTATTCCAACCATAACTTAATCAACTTGTATTGTATATTATGTAATCTTGAGATACCATAGACACGTATACAATGTTTCGACCTATCATGTCGACACATCTATATATATTTCGGAACAACCATAGACACTCTATATGTGAATGTTGGAGTTAGCTATACAGGGTTAAGGTTGATTCCAAAATATATATAGTTTGAGTTGTGATCAATACTGAGATATGTATACACTGGGTCGTGGATTAATTCAAGATAATATTTATCGATTTATTTCTGTACATCTAACTGTGGACAACTAGTTGTAGGTTACTAACGAGGACAGCTGACTTAATAAACTTAAAACATCAAAATATATTAAAAGTGTTGTAAATATATTTTGAACATACTTTGATATATATGTATATATTGTTATAGGTTCGTGAATCAACCAGTGGCCAAGTCTTACTTCCCGACGAAGTAAAAATCTGTGAAAGTGAGTTATAGTCCCACTTTTAAAATCTAATATTTTTAGGATGAGAATACATGCAGGTTTTATAAATGATTTACAAAATAGACACAAGTACGTGAAACTACATTCTATGGTTGAGTTATCGAAATGGAATATGCCCCTTTTTATTGAGTCTGGTAATCTAAGAATTAGGGAACAGACACCCTAATTGACGCGAATCCTAAAGATAGATCTATTGGGCCTAACAAACCCCATCCAAAGTACCGGATGCTTTAGTACTTCGAAATTTATATCATATCCGAAGGGTGTCCCGGAATGATGGGGATATTCTTATATATGCATCTTGTTAATGTCGGTTACCAGGTGTTCACCATATGAATGATTTTTATCTCTATGTATGGGATGTGTATTGAAATATGAAATCTTGTGGTCTATTATTATGATTTGATATATATAGGTTAAACCTATAACTCACCAACATTTTTGTTGACGTTTTAAGCATGTTTATTCTCAGGTGATTATTAAGAGCTTCCGCTGTTGCATACTTAAATAAGGACGAGATTTGGAGTCCATGCTTGTATGATATTGTGTAAAAACTGCATTCAAGAAACTTATTTTGTTGTAACATATTTGTATTGTAAACCATTATGTAATGGTCGTGTGTAAACAGGATATTTTAGATTATCATTATTTGATAATCTACGTAAAGCTTTTTAAACCTTTATTAATGAAATAAAGGTTATGGTTTGTTTTAAAAATGAATGCAGTCTTTGAAAAACGTCTCATATAGAGGTCAAAACCTCGCAACGAAATCAATTAATATGGAACGTTTTTAATCAATAAGAACGGGACATTTCACATATCATTTGTTCATTCCATCTTGTTGTTATTTCACATATATTTTGCATCTTGTCGTCAAAATTAGTTGCTTTTGCTGAAATTAATGTCAGTCTTTGAAAATGCGTTGTTTTACCCTGTTGTGTACATAAGATAAACTGCAAACATATATACATATTTTTGAAGTTTGGTATATTACCCCACATTCAAAAATTATTAAAATCTAATAATAAAAGTTAGAAAATTATAAAAACTATTACAATATCAACATAAGTGTTAAATGTAGTAACATTACAAAAATAAATAAAACTAAATAAACTAGGGTTGATACTGATACCAGTAGGGGTTCCATGAATAACCGTATGTGTTATAAAATGCTTCAGCTGGGTTATAAGTAGGATACGGTGGTTGGATCTCTATAGACCAGGGAGGAAATACGGGCTTTGGAGTAGGAATATAGTTTCTACCTATATGTTGGCAATGTGCTATGATATGGTTTTGATGAACTTGCCAATCTTCAAATGCTCGATGTCTAGCATTTTCATACTCTTGTGAAGCTATAAACCTTTGCATTTCTGTCATTTCATTTCCCCCTCCCACATTACCTGGCTGTTGATTTCTTTCAACCTGTGGATGTCTTCCATTATATTGTACTGTGGCGTTATTTCGCCTCTTCAAAACCTTAGCACCGTGATATACATTTAAACCAATTGTATCGTGGGGTTCTGGTTCTTCGATTAATAATCCCCCCGACTTATATCCACATCGAGATACTCAGCAATTAATGTAATAAATATATCACCTCCTATTATACTGTGCGGTCTCATCCCCCTAACCATAGCTGATAAATAATAACCCACATAATAAGGTATACTTACAGCGCTTTGTGGGTCTCGAATACACATGTGGTAAAATAAATCTTGCTCATTTACCTTTTCCTTATTTTTACCTCGCTGTGTAATTGAGTTCGCTAAAAACCTGTGAATTACTCTTAATTCAGCTCTATCAATATCAAGATAAGAGTAATTTCCCCCTTTAAATCGGTGATGGCTAGTCATTTGACTCCATACACCATGCGTATCAAAATTTTCATCAATCTTCCTACCATTTAATATCAACCCTCGACAATCGGCAGATGCTAGCTCCTCAGGCGTATATATACGTAAAGCCTGAGCCATGTCTAGTAGAGACATGTGGAGCATCGAACCTCCTAACAAAAATCTAATAAAAGTTCGATCGGTTAAAGTAGCTACCCGATCATTTATTTCTATACTACACAATAATTCTTCACACCATACTTTATATACAGGTCTACGCATGTTGAATAATTGTACCCAATCATTAAAAGTAGAATTACCATACCTCTGTGTAAGTAATTCTCTAATCCGTTCGCCCAATCCTACGGCTTCTAACGGTTCCCATTCTATTACCCTAGGTACTTCAACAGCTTTAGAATGAAGAGTGTGCAAGCTCCTTTGGTATTTTGGATAATCTATCCAACGTCTGTCTAATCTCAAGTTCGGGTGCAAATCTTCCACGTGCATATCTGAAAATGTCATAACTGGATGAGGTATATCTTGTTTGTAATAGTTATCAACATCCTGTTGTTCCGCATTCTCAGGAGGAGCAATGCGAGCTTGGGATGAAGATTCACCCCTTTCAGTCTGCAAAACATATCAAACACAATTTTTGTGCATCCAAATATGCATTAGTGTCAGCAAAATCATCAATCAAAATAATTACAATGACATGTTCAATTTATATCAAACTTATGCTCATTTTCATATTTTTATCAAATCTACACTTTTTCAAATAAGCATATACGAAAATGTTCACCAAGTTCATAAGCATTCAACTCAAATAACATGTCAAAATAATCATTATTAGCAATTAAACAAGTTTCAAATGACATTATCTCTCAAAAATCAAGTTCATGAATTTTAGACTTGAAAAAGTCCACTTTAATTCTCAAAAATCATGTTTAGGCTCAAAGTTTGGATCATTTAACTACCTAAACATGTTACACTACTTAATTTAGCAATAATTCATGACAAAAATCGGCCATAACCTGTTTATATCAAAAAGCCCCAAATTGCTCAAGAACACAAACCCTAGATTACTCAAAATTTGAAGTTTAAGGCTTCTAATCTTGTTAAATAGCATCAATCTAGGTTATACAAGCATAATACACAAGCAATTTAAGCATAATTACACTAAAAAGCATCAAAATCGAATTGGGTATAAATTTGTTCAAGAACACTAATTTTTCGGATTAAAGGGTGTTTTGGTGTAGAAATTTACCGTTTTCCTTGAGTAATTCCTTGATAGCATCCTTTTCAACATGATTTTGTGAAAGATTTGATGAAAAATGGTGAAAAAATTCGATTTTGTGTGTGTTTTTCGTGTTTGTTTTCGCAGTTTTGTGGTGTGGTTGTGTGCAACTGATCTGATCTTTGAGTTTTATTTTTTTCTGGAATTTATAAACTCCGCGAGTCGCGGTGTTTACCCATTACAAACTCCGCGAGTCGTGGCGTTTATTTTTTTTATTTTTTTTTATTTTTTTGGCATACTTTAATTCAATAAGATTAAAAATAATGATAATAAAAGTTCTCGTCCCTCCCTCGGGTAAAGCAATTTCGGTTCAAAGACCTAGTCTTCAACTCACGACGAATTTTAAAAATCATATTTTTAACTTAGCGAAATAAAGTAAATTTTTGTTTTAAATTCACACCAAACTTAAATTTAAAATGCATAAAATTAAAAATTCACACCAAACTTAAATTATATTTTTGTTTTTATACATACAAACTTATATTAAAAATATTAATTTTTCAAATATTTACAATTTTAAATATATTGATTTAATTTTAACAAGTTTACAATATTATTTTAATAATAATTTTAAAAACAAAGTAAAAATAAAATAAAAAATCTTTTTGACTTTTATCCCACTTTAATCAATCAAATATTATAAAAAATATACGCCCCTCTTTTCGGTAAAGTAATTTCGGTTCCATAACCTAATTTAACTCATGACGAATTTTTGAAATATTTTGAGTTTGATTGATTAAAGATATTTATACCTTAAGAATAAAAGGTAAATTTCGCAGTGATGTAATAAATTTTTGTATGATATCAACAATTTCGGTCGCAAGACCTAATTTCATCGAATACCAATTTAATACTTTATAGTGAACAAATTAGTGTTTATTATCAAAAGGTTAAAAATAAAAATAAAAATAAAAACTATACAAACTTACCTGTGAAATATATTTCTTAGTGATATGCTCTAGCCCACTCATAAGATAGTCGGACTAATTGATTTTCCATGGCTACATAGGCGTAACCTCGAACATTCAATGTTTTTTCTTTTAAACATATGAACGGTCCATCTCTGCATAAAGTAACAAATTCGGTGTTTGAATAGGTTTGATTATTTGAACATTTACCTTCGTGTGACCATTTTCCGCATTTGTGACATCTTTCAAGGTGCCGTGCTCTTCTTTTCGCTGCGGATTTTGATTTTTCTTTACCAAATTGTATCTTATTATCTTCGCATCTGGATTCTATTCTTACTCCGTCCAATTTACCTCTGATTAATGATACTATTTCACTTGGAAGTGTGTCATTATTACGTTTAGTGATCAAAGCATGTAGCATTAGACCATGGTTTAGTTCACAGGATGTCTTCATTTCGTAAAAACCTAAAAAAAATAAAAAATTCAAAATGGGGGGAGAAGACTAGTTCTTTAGGGTCTGCTAGGCAAAGACCATTCGGGTTCCATTTTCGAGAACTACACGAAAACATAAAATCTAACTCTAACATAAATACATATTATCCTTTAAAAGACTTGATTCTCCCCACACTTAGTTAGCTGTGCTGTTGAAATTGTGATTAACTTCGTTGTCGACTTCCATCGAACTATCTATGTAGTGTTTAACTCTGTGACCATTAACTTTAAATTCAATCCCATTTGAATTTATTAATTCTATCGTTCCGTATGGGAAAATTCTTTTGACTATGAATGGTCCAGACCATCTTGATTTCAATTTTCCAGGAAATAGCTTGAATCGTGAATTGAAAAGAAGAACTCTGTCTCCTTCTTTAAATTCTTTTGAACTTCTGATTCTTTTATCATGCCATTTCTTAGTTCTTTCTTTATAGATTAACGAATTTTCGTATGCTTCTTGTCTTAATTCTTCTAATTCGTTTAATTGACTTAACCGTAGATGTCCAGCTTCATGTAAATCAAGATTACATGTCTTCAAAGCCCAAAATGCTTTGTGTTCAATTTCTACTGGAAGATGACATGCTTTTCCATAAACGAGTCTGAAAGGTGTGGTACCAATTGGAGTTTTGTAGGCTGTTCTAAAAGCCCAGAGTGCATTCTCCAACTTAATGGACCATTCCTTCAGATTTGATCATACGGTTTTCTCTAGAATACGTTTTAAAACTCAGTTGGTATTTTCAACTTGTCCACTTGTTTGTGGATGATATGCAGTGGAGATTTTATGAGTTACTCCATATCTTTTGAGAACTTTCTTGTAACGACCCACACTTTTCCGATCGTTCTATACTTATGAGATTAATATTTACATAAATTAAACCTTACCAACATGATAAGCAATCCAAATTGTTGAGACTTATGTTTTTGAAAAGAGTTTTACACAACGTTTGACCGTCTAGTTTGACCGATGATATCACGAACTATACAATATATGATAATTATACATACATATTTAACATGATCTAAGGATGTTTTAATATCTCATTTTGTATTAATAACAAAAAGTCATAAGTATATTTTGAAACTACTAACTTAAGTTTTCAAAACAATAACCTACGTAACGTTATTTGACATAAATACTGATGATTTATAATGTTTATACATATATCGTATAAGTAATGTATTTAATCATTTTTAAAGGGCTTTTATACATAAAACAATATAAGTATATTTACAAAAGATAGTTATATTTGAATTCTCGTTCCGTTTCCTCAATAATCCTATACGTATATCTAGGGTACTATACACAGCTTCTAGAAGTATTTACTATTGGTATATACCAATAGAAATCTTCAATTATTGGAATAATATGTCATTCATGACATAATAAATTTTAACTTATCTTAGATATTTTCACTAAAAACCAAATTTTCAAGCCTATAAATAAGCACCATTTCTAACTCATTTTTACACATTCATTTTCCAAATTTTACTTCCAATTTTCACACACACTTGCAAGAACTCTCTCAACTTTTATTTTACTACTTCTTTCCAGCAACTTTACATTTTAAACTTGAGGTAAAAACTCTACTTCAACTCTTTTTCAATTCATATATTTAAAGCTATATATATAAGAGTTTATAAACTAGAACATAGTTTGAATGATTTCAAACTTGTTCGCAAACTAAATAGATCCTTCTAACTTAACTTTTAAAATACTTCAAGACCTGTAACATATCTTAATTATATGCTAACTTAACAAGGTATAACTTGGTTTTTCAAAGAACACCTTAAAAACTGAATTTACGACGTCGGAGTGCAACCGGGGGCTGTTTTGGGTTGGATAATTAAAAACCATCTTAAACTTTGAATTGGAGGTTTATTTTCTGGAAAAATGATTTTTACTATGAATATGATAACACATAAAAATTTCATGATTTAACTCAAAGTATAAGTATTTTTAGAAAAATAATCATTTGAGGTTGTTTACATGATGGAAAATGATTAACTTCATAAGTTTCACTAAAGTTTGACCTATGCCGTGTGATTTTGAATACAAACTAAGGTATTTACAGTTCATAGTCTTAAAGAGGGACTCGATCCAAGGAGATGGCAAGTTGAATCAACGAAAACGGAGTTGTAACGAAGAAACTATGACCGAAACAAAATTGGATATCCAAGACTAGTTTAGCCACGAAAATAATTGGGAAAAAATTAAATAAATCACATCTTTTTAAGTTAACATGATATTTTATATATATGTACTTATAATTCAATTTTATATGGTTCAGGATCACCCGTAAACAACACGAGAAGATTAATCATAAGATCCCATGATTGTACGCAACACGTCATTTGACAACACCGGTACTTTATGTACGCAACACGTCATTTGACAACACCGGTACCATGGGTCAAGATTAATCTCGACCAATACATATACGATGGGGTTTTATTTATTTCGTTGGGGGTTTTATTTATTTCATTGCGGGTATATTAAACATCTAAAAATGAACCATTAAAATTGAATTACTAACAACGAACTGCTAACTACGGACTAAGGAATTATTCAAAGTATTAAAAGTATAACAAGTATATATATGTGATGTTTGTTTAAAAAGAAAAGGTATTGATATATTATATATGGATAGGTTCGTGATATCAACCGGAGACCAAGTCAAATTATATATATATCTTCAAGACGAAAGTGAGTATATAGTCCCACTTTTAAACTCTAAATATTTCGGGATGAGAATACATGTATTTTATGTTTTACGATATGGACACAAGTAACTGAAAAATATATTCTACGTTGAGTTGTACCACTGGCATACTTCCCTGTAGCTTGGTAACTAATATTTACAGCGGTATTGTAAACGCGAATCCTGTTGATAGATCTATCGGGCCTGACAACCCCAACCGGACTGGACGACCAGTATTCAACGGTTGCACAGTACTTCGTTTCGTGACTACACTTGGTACGGTGTAGTAAGATTTCATAATAAAGGGAATATGCGACGTGATTAAATGTTAAGTATGGTTACCAAGTGCTCAACCACTTAGAATATTTTTATTAAACTGTTTATATACGAAATCTTGTGGTCTATATATATATATTGCTGCCGGCATTAAACCTATATCTCACCAACTTTATGTTGACCTTTTAAAACATGTCTATTCTCAGGTGATTACTAAAGCTTCCGCTGCATTATGTTGAATTTGAGCAGGATCTTGCGTACGCATATTTGTGTCAAAAATAAAACTGCATACCCAAGGATTTGTGTTGTAAAATATGCTCGAAATCGTGTTGTTATCATTATATGTAAAGTTTGTAAGTCGAAGATTATCGCTAAACGATAATCATCTTTTTATTGTCTAAAGCTTGTAACAAAAATAATGGTTATGGTTTGTAATGTATAATATATGCAGTTTCTCTTTTAAAAATGTCGCATATAGAGGTCAATACCTCGCAATGAAATCATACGTTATCTAACACGTTCTTATGGTTAAGGACGGGTTATGACATGTGGTATCAGAGCGGTGGTCTTAGCGAACCAGGTTTGCATTAGTGTGACTAACCGATAAGTCGTTAGGATACATTAGTAAGTCTGGACTTTGACCGGGTCTGATTTAAAAACCATTACTTATCATTGTTGGTTAAAATTTATATGTAAATATTATGTAGTACTAATGGGTTAGTTGTTGTATGATAGATGTCGGGCTCAAAACTTGTTATCACATTCAGCGACTCCGAACCAGAATCTTCAGATGGTGTTCCAGTCATTAACCTATCCGATGACGAAAATAATATCTTTGGGGAAGACTCACAAATTCCGGATGAACCGACTATAGAGAACCCGGAAAGTGAACCCGAGGAGGAAAGTGAACCCGAGGAGGAAAGTGAACCCGAGGAGGAAAGTGAACCCGAGGAAGAAATACAGGAAATTACAAAAGACGAGTTCGAACTAGGAAAGAAACGAAAGGCTAATGAATTAGAAAATTCAAATCCCGAGTTTAGTAAGGATGATGTGGCACCAACTCCACTAGACACTACCACCCCTATTCCCGCTATTCATATTCGTGCTGTCCCGGCATCCAGTTCTTCAGCCCCACAGCCAAAATATAGGCAGACAGCTAGGATAAGCGTTAGGCCATTCCTTGAACCTAAACGTCCTAGAAAATAGACCAAACGATGCGCTGCCGTATTAAACCATGGGATCATATAATGTTTTGTATAATATTATTAGTGTGGTTTGCTTAATGTTCGATATAAGATAAGCATATGTAAAATAGTGAAGTGTGAAATGCAATAATTTTCCATGGTTAAGTATTATTTAGATGGTAGTAATTGATTCTGTACTAAGCTATTAAGTATGGACATTAACGGGTAGGTACTACCCTAGATATAATTATAAAACGCTAATAAGAAGAAAAGGCTTTTATAATAATACCTGGTTCATATTATTAATAAGCTATAATGTACTGTAAATATACACTACATCTATAATATTCCATGTGAATAATTATTTTCTTTTCATTCTTATAGAAGAATATGGCGCGATTGAACCGAATGACGGAACAAGAAATCCAGGAACTCATCAATCAACGAGTGAACGACAGAATGTTATGGGTCGAGGCTGCAAGAGGTGCTGCAGTTAACCCAAATCCTCGTGTGGGGTGCACTTACAAAACTTTTCAAGCTTGCAAGCCCTCATCATTCAGTGGAACAGAAGGACCAATCGGTTTAACCCGGTGGATAGAAAAGATGGAGACTGTGTTTAAAATCAGTGGTTGTGTTGAAAAGGACATGACCAAGTATGCATCGTGCACTTTACAAGATAGTGCACTCACGTGGTGGAAAAATTATGTGAAGGCTGTAGGAGGAGATGTAGCTTATGATACTCCGTGGGAAGAATTCAAAACAATGTTAATCAACGAATATTGTCCAAGGAACGAGGTTAGGAAGTTGGAAGATGAGTTACGAAGTCTGAAGGTTATTGGTACTGAAATCACCAACTACAATCAGCGATTCATGGAATTAGTTTTGCTATGTCCTGAATTGGTTCCAACCGAAGAACGGAAGATTGAAATGTACAAAGATGGTTTGCCCAAAAAGGTCAAGGCAAACGTTACAGCATCGAAACCTAAGACAATTCATGAAGCTATAACCATGGCAAACGAGCTAATGGATCAGGTCATCATGGATAAGAAAGCATCCAATACTGATGTGAAGGTATCAGGTAACAAAAGAAAGTGGAATGGAAATTATGATCGAGGTAACCAACAACAATCTTTTAAGAAACAAGAAACCATACAAGGTGCAGGTGGTGGTTCAAGCTTTGGTTACAAAGGACAAAATCCTTTATGCAACCGATGCCACAAACATCACTCTGGCTACTGTAATGTGGTATGCAACAAATGTAATCGAAAGGGTCATCTTGCTGAAGATTGTAGGGCTCTCGTTACAAATACAAATGGTACCAAGACTCCTGCCACCAATGCAAATAGAACTGCTTTGGCTACCATTACTTGTTATGGGTGTGGAAAACAAGGTCACTATAAGAGCCAGTGTCCGAATCCAGAGAAGAATAATGGATCTGCACGTGGAAGAGCATTTGTTATTAATGCTAGAGAGGCGTGTGAAGACCCGGAGCTTGTTACGGGTACGTTTACCATTAATAACTTATCCGCATCTATTATATTTGATACTGGTGCCGATAGAAGTTACGTGAGTAGAGGCTTTTACGCTAAATTGAATTGTTCATCATTACCTCTAGATGCTAAGTACATGATTGAGTTAGCTAATGGTAAACTAATTAAAGCCGATAAAATTTGCCATGATTGTAAAATAAATTTAGCCGGAGAAACATTTAAAATTGACTTAATACCCGTAGAATTAGGAAGTTTTGATGTAATAGTCGGCATGGACTGGATGTCCAAAGTAGGAGCTGAAGTTGTGTGTGCCAAGAAGGCAATTCGCATTCCTTGTAAGGATAGAATGCCGGTGATGATTTATGGAGAGAAGGGTAACTCAAAGCTAAAACTCATTAGTTATTTGAAAGCTCAAAAGTGCTTGAAGAAAGGGTGCTATGCTATCTTAGCACATGTTAATAAAGTCGAAAAGAAAGAAAAAGAGAAGTGCATCAACGACGTGCCTGTGGCAAGAGATTTTCCTGAAGTTTTTCCGGAAGAGTTGCCGGGATTACCTCCATTTAGATCTGTAGAATTTCAAATAGATTTAGTACCAGGAGCCGCACCAGTGGCTCGTGCTCCATATAGACTTGCACCGTCCGAGTTAAAAGAACTTCAGAGTCAGTTAAAAGAATTACTGGATCATGGATTCATACGACCAAGTACTTCACCGTGGGGAGCTCCGATTCTATTTGTTAAAAAGAAAGATGGATCTTTTAGGATGTGTATAGATTATCGTGAATTAAATAAGTTAACTATCAAAAATCGGTATCCACTACCGAGAATTGACGACTTATTTGATCAACTCCAAGGATCATGTGTGTACTCGAAAATTGACCTAAGATCGGGCTATCATCAATTACGTGTCAAAGAAGAAGATATACCGAAAACTGCTTTTCGGACACGCTACGGTCATTACGAATTTTTGGTCATGCCGTTTGGATTGACGAATGCGCCAGCTGTATTCATGGACCTCATGAATCGAGTTTGTAGTCCATATTTAGATAAGTTTGTTATCGTTTTCATTGATGATATTCTTATCTATTCCAAGAGTGAGCAAGAGCATGAGCAGCATTTAAGGTTGATATTAGAGTTGTTGAGAAAAGAACAGCTATATGCTAAATTTTCTAAATGTGCTTTCTGGTTGAAAGAAGTGCAATTTCTTGGCCACGTTGTTAGTAGCAAAGGAATTCAGGTTGATCCAGCAAAAATTGAAGCCATTGAAAAATGGGAGACTCCTAAGACACCAATGCAGATACGCCAATTTTTGGGTTTAGCCGGTTATTATAGAAGGTTTATTCAAGATTTTTCCCGAATAGCTAAGCCGTTGACAGCGTTAACGCAAAAAGGGAAGAAATATGAATGGACTTCTGAGCAGGAGAGTGCATTTCAATTACTGAAAAAGAAGTTGACTACGGCGCCTATTTTATCGTTACAAGAAGGGAACGATGATTTTGAAATATATTGTGACGCTTCGCGACAAGGTTTTGGTTGCGTTCTTATGCAACGGAAGAAAGTTATTGCATACGCATCCCGACAATTAAAGATTCACGAGCGGAATTATACGACGCATGATCTAGAACTGGGAGCAGTCGTGTTTGCGTTAAAGATATGGAGACACTACTTATATGGGGTTAGATGCACTGTGTTTACTGATCATAAAAGTCTTCAACATATTTTTGATCAGAAACAGCTGAACATGAGGCAACGTAGGTGGGTCGAGTTAATAAACGACTATGATTGTGAAATTCGTTATCATCCCGGGAAAGCGAATGTGGTGGCTGACGCACTAAGCAGAAAGGAACGAGAACCAATTCGAGTACGAGCGATGAACATAAAAATTCGCATGAATCTCAACTCACAAATCAAAGAAGTTCAACGAGAAGCACTTACTAAAGAAAATATAGGAAATGAAATAATGAAGTATGAGAAGCAACTCGTTATACGGGAAGATGGAATTCGATATTTTGCAAACCGTATTTGGGTACCGAAGTTGGGTGGATTAAGGAAGTTGATATTGAAGGAGGCACATAAGACAAGATACTCGATACATCCTGGAGTTGGAAAGATGTATCAAGATCTTAAGACACATTATTGGTGGCCTAACTTAAAGACAGACGTTGCAACATATGTTGGGGAGTGTTTAACTTGTTCCAAGGTCAAGGCAGAACACCAGAAACCATCAGGGTTACTTCAACAACCAGAAATCCCAGAATGGAAATGGGATGGTATTACCATGGATTTCATCACGAAGTTACCAAAGACTGCCTGGGGATACGACACCATTTGGGTGATTGTTGATCGTCTTACCAAATCTGCCCATTTCTTGCCTATAAAGGAAACGGATAGAATGGAGAAACTATTACGATTGTATATAAAGGAAATTGTTTCAAGGCATGGAATACCTATTTCCATTATATCCGATCGTGATAGTAGATTTACCTCAAAGTTCTGGCAATCACTGCAGGAGGCACTAGGAACTCGTTTAGATATGAGTACCGCATATCATCCGCAAACTGACGGGCAGAGTGAAAGAACGATTCAGACTCTTGAAGACATGCTCAGGGCATGTGTGATCGATTTTGGAAACGGATGGGATAAGTATCTACCGTTAGCAGAATTTTCGTATAATAATAGTTATCATGCAAGCATTAAAGCTGCACCATTCGAAGCATTGTATGGAAGGAAGTGTAGATCTCCTATCTGTTGGAATGAAGTAGGAGATCGACAATTAACTGGTCCCGAGATCATACACGAAACGACTGAGAAGATAGTACAAATCAAGGAGAGATTGAAAACAGCCCGAAGTCGCCAAAAGAGCTACGCCGATGTCCGAAGGAAACCATTAGAGTTTCAGATTGGGGACATGGTTATGCTAAAGGTGTCACCTTGGAAAGGTGTAATACGTTTCGGTAAAAGAGGTAAACTGAACCCAAGATATGTAGGCCCGTTCAAGATCATCGAACGCATTGGACCGGTAGCTTATCGACTCGAGTTACCGCAACAACTCACCGGAGTACACAATACCTTTCACGTCTCAAACCTTAAGAAGTGTCTTGCAAAGGAAGACCTCACCATTCCTCTTGAAGAAATCCATGTCGATGAGAAACTACAATTCATCGAAGAACCAATCGAAATCATGGATCGTGAAGTTAAACAGCTCAAGCAGAGCAACATACCAATCGTTAAGGTTCGTTGGAATGCTCGAAGAGGTCCTGAGTTTACTTGGGAACGAGAGGATCAGATGAAACAAAAGTATCCACACTTGTTTCTCGATGACGCAAAATAGGTACAATTTTAAAATTTCGGGACGAAATTTATTTAACGGGTAGGTACTGTAACGACCCGCACTTTTCCGATCGTTCTATACTTATGAGATTAATATTTACATAAATTAAACCTTACCAACATGATAAGCAATCCAAATTGTTGAGACTTATGTTTTTGAAAAGAGTTTTACACAACGTTTGACCGTCTAGTTTGACCGATGATATCACGAACTATACAATATATGATAATTATACATACATATTTAACATGATCTAAGGATGTTTTAATATCTCATTTTGTATTAATAACAAAAAGTCATAAGTATATTTTGAAACTACTAACTTAAGTTTTCAAAACAATAACCTACGTAACGTTATTTGACATAAATACTGATGATTTATAATGTTTATACATATATCGTATAAGTAATGTATTTAATCATTTTTAAAGGGCTTTTATACATAAAACAATATAAGTATATTTACAAAAGATAGTTATATTTGAATTCTCGTTCCATTTCCTCAATAATCCTATACGTATATCTAGGGTACTATACACAGCTTCTAGAAGTATTTACTATTGGTATATACCAATAGAAATCTTCAATTATTGGAATAATATGTCATTCATGACATAATAAATTTTAACTTATCTTAGATATTTTCACTAAAAACCAAATTTTCAAGCCTATAAATAAGCACCATTTCTAACTCATTTTTACACATTCATTTTCCAAATTTTACTTCCAATTTTCACACACACTTGCAAGAACTCTCTCAACTTTTATTTTACTACTTCTTTCCAGCAACTTTACATTTTAAACTTGAGGTAAAAACTCTACTTCAACTCTTTTTCAATTCATATATTTAAAGCTATATATATAAGAGTTTATAAACTAGAACATAGTTTGAATGATTTCAAACTTGTTCGCAAACTAAATAGATCCTTCTAACTTAACTTTTAAAATACTTCAAGACCTGTAACATATCTTAATTATATGCTAACTTAACAAGGTATAACTTGGTTTTTCAAAGAACACCTTAAAAACTGAATTTACGACGTCGGAGTGCAACCGGGGGCTGTTTTGGGTTGGATAATTAAAAACCATCTTAAACTTTGAATTGGAGGTTTATTTTCTGGAAAAATGATTTTTACTATGAATATGATAACACATAAAAATTTCATGATTTAACTCAAAGTATAAGTATTTTTAGAAAAATAATCATTTGAGGTTGTTTACATGATGGAAAATGATTAACTTCATAAGTTTCACTAAAGTTTGACCTATGCCGTGTATTTTGAATACAAACTAAGGTATTTACAGTTCATAGTCTTAAAGAGGGACTCGATCCAAGGAGATGGCAAGTTGAATCAACGAAAACGGAGTTGTAACGAAGAAACTATGACCGAAACAAAATTGGATATCCAAGACTAGTTTAGCCACGAAAATAATTGGGAAAAAATTAAATAAATCACATCTTTTTAAGTTAACATGATATTTTATATATATGTACTTATAATTCAATTTTATATGGTTCAGGATCACCCGTAAACAACACGAGAAGATTAATCATAAGATCCCATGATTGTACGCAACACGTCATTTGACAACACCGGTACTTTATGTACGCAACACGTCATTTGACAACACCGGTACCATGGGTCAAGATTAATCTCGACCAATACATATACGATGGGGTTTTATTTATTTCGTTGGGGGTTTTATTTATTTCATTGCGGGTATATTAAACATCTAAAAATGAACCATTAAAATTGAATTACTAACAACGAACTGCTAACTACGGACTAAGGAATTATTCAAAGTATTAAAAGTATAACAAGTATATATATGTGACGTTTGTTTAAAAAGAAAAGGTATTGATATATTATATATGGATAGGTTCGTGATATCAACCGGAGACCAAGTCAAATTATATATATATCTTCAAGACGAAAGTGAGTATATAGTCCCACTTTTAAACTCTAAATATTTCGGGATGAGAATACATGTATTTTATGTTTTACGATATGGACACAAGTAACTGAAAAATATATTCTACGTTGAGTTGTACCACTGGCATACTTCCCTGTAGCTTGGTAACTAATATTTACAGCGGTATTGTAAACGCGAATCCTGTTGATAGATCTATCGGGCCTGACAACCCCAACCGGACTGGACGACCAGTATTCAACGGTTGCACAGTACTTCGTTTCGTGACTACACTTGGTACGGTGTACTAAGATTTCATAATAAAGGGAATATGCGACGTGATTAAATGTTAAGTATGGTTACCAAGTGCTCAACCACTTAGAATATTTTTATTAAACTGTTTATATACGAAATCTTGTGGTCTATATATATATATTGCTGCCGGCATTAAACCTATATCTCACCAACTTTATGTTGACCTTTTAAAACATGTCTATTCTCAGGTGATTACTAAAGCTTCCGCTGCATTATGTTGAATTTGAGCAGGATCTTGCGTACGCATATTTGTGTCAAAAATAAAACTGCATACCCAAGGATTTGTGTTGTAAAATATGCTCGAAATCGTGTTGTTATCATTATATGTAAAGTTTGTAAGTCGAAGATTATCGCTAAACGATAATCATCTTTTTATTGTCTAAAGCTTGTAACAAAAATAATGGTTATGGTTTGTAATGTATAATATATGCAGTTTCTCTTTTAAAAATGTCGCATATAGAGGTCAATACCTCGCAATGAAATCATACGTTATCTAACACGTTCTTATGGTTAAGGACGGGTTATGACATTTCTCAAGTTGATTATTACAGAAATGAGTTCCCCGATCACTTATTAAAGCTTTCGGTGTTTCAAACCTTGCAAAAAGACATTTTAAAAAGTTGACTACAACTCGTGCATCGTTAGTTGGGAGAGCTTGTGCTTCCGCCCATTTAGATACATAATCAATGGCTACGAGAATGTATAAATTATTATGAGATTTTGGAAATGGACCCATAAAGTCAATACCCCAAATGTCAAATACTTCACATACTTGAATGACATTTTGTGGCATTTCATCACGTTGACTTATTTTTCCGGCCCTTTGACAAGCATCACAGGATTTGCAAAGAAGGTGTGCGTCTTTGTAAATTGTAGGCCAATAGAATCCAGCATCATAAACTTTTCTTGCTGTTAGTTGAGGCCCATAATGCCCTCCTGTTGGTCCTGTGTGACAATGGTTTAAAATTTTACTAGCTTCATCTCCGAATACACATCGGCGTATTATTCCATCGGGACAACTTTTAAACAAATGTGGATCTTCCCAGAAATAGTGTTTTATATCACTGAAGAATTTCTTTCGTTTTTGGTACGACAATTCTTTTTCAAGGAATCCACATACTAAGTAGTTTGCATAGTCTGCAAACCATGGTATTTCATTATAATCTATCTTCAATAGATATTCATCAGGAAAGTTATCTTGTATGGCCGATTCATTTAGAACTTCTAATTCAGGATTTTCAAGACGAGAAAGATGATCAGCGGCGAGATTTTCTACTCCTCTTTTATCTCGGATTTCAATATCGAACTCTTGTAAGAGTAAGATCCAACGGATTAATCTTGGTTTGGCATCTTGTTTCGAAAATAGGTATCTAAGAGCAGAATGGTCGGTATAGACCACCGTTTTAGCTAGAACGAGATATGATCGAAATTTTTCAAAAGCAAAGACAATAGCAATGAGTTCTTTTTCAGTAGTTGTGTAATTTGTTTATGCTCCTTGTAACGTCTTACTAGCATAATATATAGGTTGAAATCGTTTTTCAATCCTTTGTCCTAAAACGGCTCCCATTGCAAAATCACTTGCATCGCACATAAGTTCAAACGGTAAATTCCAATTTGGTATTATCATGATCGGCGCATTAGTGAGTTTCTCTTTAAGAATATTAAAAGATTTGATGCATTCATCTGAAAAGATGAATGGAGCATCCTTTTCTAGGAGTTTATTCATAGGAGTGGCAATTTTAGAAAAATCTTTTATGAAACGTCGGTAAAAATCGGCATGCCCTAGAAAACTCCTAACTCCTCTAACATTGGTGGGATGTGGAAGTTTAGCAATTACATCTACTTTAGCTCTATCCACTTCAATTCCTTCTCCTTTGAAATTTTATGTCCAAGAATGATGCCTTCTTTAACCATGAAATGGCATTTCTCCCAATTAAGTACTAGATTTGATTGTTCGCATCTAATAAGCATTCGTTCAAGATTAACTAAACATGATTCAAATGTATCACCGAAGCCTGAAAAGTCATCCATGAAAACTTCCATGCATTCTTCTATCATGTCGTGAAAAATCACCATCATGCACCTTTGAAAGGTTGCAGGGGTGTTGCAAAGTCCAAATGGCATGCGTTTGTAAGCAAAAGTACCATAAGGGCACGTGAATGTGGTTTTCTCTTGGTCTTCGGGTGCTATTGGAATTTGAAAATAACCGGAAAATCCATCAAGAAAACAATAGTAACTATTTCCGGCTAATCTTTCCAACATTTGATCAATGAAAGGTAAGAGAAAGTGATCTTTTCTGGTGGCGTCATTTATTTTTCTATAATCAATACATACACGCCATCCTGTTACAGTCCTAGTCGGAATAAGCTCATTTTTTCATTTGCAATGACAGTCATGCCACCCACCCTTCTTAGGCACGCATTGAATTGGGCTTACCCATGGACTATCAGAGATTGGATAAATTAAACCTGCATCAAGCAGTTTAATAATTTCTTTTTTAACAACATCTTGCATATTCGAATTTAGTCTTCGTTGGCGTTGCACATACATTTTATGACCTTCTTCCATAAGGATTTTATGTGTGCAATACGAAGGACTTATTCCTTTAATATCATGAATCTTCCATGCAATGGCTGGTTTATGAGCTTTTAATACAGAAATGAGTTGAGATTTTTCATTTTCAGTAAGAGAAGACGATATTATTACAGGTAATTCAGATTCACCATTTAAATAAGGTTCTTCTATCGATGATTTATATCGATATCTGTCTTCTTCTTTTAGCATTTGAATTTCTTCTGTTTTTGGTTCATATCCATTAGCCATTAGTGTAGCTAACATTTCAGTTTCATCAATTGGTTCAGTTCCTTCTCCTAAATAACATTCTCCTGTTCCTTGTAATTCTGGAAATTCTTCTAACAATTCTGCATGTGAATCTATAGTTTGAATATAATAGCATGTATCATCTGCAGATTGCGGTTGTTGCATTGCTCTATCAACTGAAAAGGTAACACTCTCGTCCTCTATACTTAGGGTCAGTTTCTTACTAAACACGTCTATCGTTGCTTTAGCCATGTTTAAGAATGGTCTTCCTAATATGAGAGGAACTTGAGAATCTTCTTCCATATCCAGAACAACAAAATCTACTGGAAATACTAAAGTACCAACTTTAACTAGCATATTTTCCATTATCCCTCTAGGATATTTTATTGATCGATCGGCTAGTTGTATGCTTATTCGTCTTGGTTTCAATTCTCCAAGGTCTAGTTTAGTGTATAGTGAATACGGCATTAAATTTATACTAGCACCTAAATCTGCCAATGCTTCTATTGAACTAAGACTACCCTGAAAACATGGAATTGTGAAACTTCCTGGATCAGATAGTTTTTCTGGTATCTTATTCAACAGCACTGCTGAACAATTAGCATTCATAGTAACAGCCGAGAGTTCTTCCATTTTCTTTCTATTCGAGATTAGATCTTTCAGAAATTTAGCATATCTAGGCATTCCTGAAATTACATCAATGAAAGGAAGATTTACATTTATCTGTTTAAACATATCCAAGAATTTGGATTGCTCGGCTTCAAGTTTCTCTTTTTTCATTTTACTCGGGTAAGGAAGTGGTGGTTGGTATGGTTTAACATAAGGTTTAGCCTTAACTGTGTTATCTTCATTAACCTTTTTAACTATCGGTTCTTTTTTCTTATCTTGTTCAGGTTGTGGTTCTTGTGGAGTAGGAATAGCTTCATCAGAAATTACAGGTATTTCAGGTGGTTTAAGTGTAATACCACTTCTTGTGGTAATGGCTTTAGCTGGTTCATTTCTGAGGTTAGCATTTGTATCACTAGGTAGACTTCCCAGTTTTCTTTCACCTATTAACCTTGCTAGGTTACTTACTTCTTGTTCCAAATTTTGAATAGAAGCTTGTTGATTTCTAAATGCTTGAGCATTTTGTTCATTAGTTTGTTTCTGAGATGTGAAAAACTGTGTTTGAGTTTCAACTAGCTTCGTCATCATATCTTCTAAATTCGGCTTTTTATCATCAGTTTGTGGTTTGTTTTGAAAATTAGGTCTTTACTGATTGTAAGTATTATTGGATACTTGTAGATTGCTAGGACCTTGTTGGTTGTTGTATGGAACATTTCGGTTATAATTCTAGTTTTGATTGTAAATTGGTCTTGGTGGTTGATAATTATTCTGATAATTATTTCCAGGCCTTTGGTTTATGTATGAAATATTCTCTCTTTGTTCCATTGTTAGCTCAATACTAAGACAATCTTTTGTTAAATGTGGTCCTCCACACTGCTCATAACTAATTCGTATTGAGTGTATATCTTTAGTCATCTTTTCCATTCGTCTCTCGACAGCAGCTATCTTTGCTGAAATGGAATCTAAGTCATGGCTAGAATTGGCTCTAGCTGCTTTAAATGATCTAACGATATATTTTTCTTGGTGCCACTCATGTGAGTGGGAAGCAGTGTTATCAATAATTTTGTAAGCATCAGTTTCGGTTTTCTTCATAATAGAACCACCAGCTGCTATATCTATGTCTTTTCTTGTAGTGATGTCGCATCCTTGGTAGAATATTTGTACTATTTGACAAGTGTCTAAACCATGTTGCGGACATCCTCTTAATAACTTTCCAAATCTTGTTCATGCCTCATATAGAGTTTCATTCGGCTTCTGTGTGAACGTAACAATTTCTCCTTGAAGTCTTACAGCTTTAGATGCCGGAAAGAATTGTTTAAGAAAATTTTCAACTAAAACATCCCATGTATCGATCGCCCCTTCAGGTAACGATTCCAACCAATCTTTGGCTTCTCCCTTTAAAGTCCAGGGAAATAACATGAGATATATCTGTTCATCCTCAACTTCTCGGATTTTAAATAGTGTGCAGATCCTATTAAAGGTACGAAGATGTTCATTTGGATCTTCCTTCGGCGCACCACTAAATTGGCATTGATTAGTCACCATATGTAGAATTTGTCATTTGATTTCGTAATCTGGCGCATTGATGTCTGGATGAGTAATTGCGTGACCTTGGCCAGTGCGTTTAGCTCGCATTCGGTCTTCCATACTTAAAGGTTCCAGATTTTCCATGATTGAATTTGTTGAATCTGAATCACTAGAGGATTCTGATTTAATGGTTCATTCCTCAACAATCTCTGTTTGAATAATTGGTGGTTCCGGAGGAAAAATTAATGGTTCAGGATCTATGAATCGTCCCTGAATATTCTCCGGATTCTCAATTGTGAGGTCGGGTTCAAAAAATGGATTATCGGAAATTTGAATTGGAGTACTTGGTCGACTGGAAGACGATTCTAAAGAAAAATCAACGGCGGAAATATTTGCTAGATGTCTTGATCGAGTTACAGGTGGTGAACGTACAAAAGGTAGTGAACGTCTTGCTCGGTGCATTTACTGAATATCCTATTAGTTTTTAAAAGGAAAGAAAAATTATATAAGTTATCCAATTAATAGACTTTTCTGATTTTGCCCACGTTTCGAATAGCCAAAAGATGCAGCAGAGGGGCAGGATTCGTTTGGTCTCAATATAATTGAGTACTGTTTGGCTCCAATAACCCAGTCCACGTACAAATCCAACTATTATTACGAACCAGAAAATTTTGATGTCTATCACTTTAACCACTTAAAATAAATTTTTGTAATTTTAAGAAATTTAGATAAGAAGTAGAATAAAAATCTATGTCCTAAAACTAGAATGGCGAGAAATAAGAAAGAAAAAGAGCGCGTCAAAAAAGGTCGAAAAAGAAAAGGGTTGAAATATAAAAGGCGTCGAAAAATAAGAAAGAAAAAAAATGACTTATAGAACTTTAAAACACTCGACTAACCCAACCTTATTACTATCACTAACTTAAAATTAAAATTGCAAATTGAGATTACTAGAACTTTAAAACACTCGACTAACCCAACCTTATTTCTGCTATTATTAAAGTATTTGATATTTTTAAAACCTTATTATTAGTAATTAGTAATATATATATATATATAATAAATAAATTTAGTTAATGGAGAGAGGAGCACACGACTAAAAGGAGAGATGAGCACGTGACCAAATTAACAAAAATCAACGTGTACTCTGCTTAACATAAGGCCTTTAAAAAAAATAATCTCTTTTAAACATAAGGATAATCGATGTTTTTTTTCTTTTAAAGACAATGTATTTTATTCGAAAAACTCAAGGTACATATACAACAATTGGGATAACCCAAACACAAACCGCACTATATACAAGACACAAAAATTTCTAGGATGCTAAGGTGGTATTTAAAAACTAATGCATAGACACATATGAAACTAGATGAAAAACCGTTTCGGATCAATCAACCAATCGTGCCAATCAATCTTCATCGATTTACATCTTCTCGCAATCTATTCAAAACTCTTCAATTGTATTTCATTTAAAACCACCGGTGGGTTCCCACAGGAATTTTTAAAAACTTTTTGATTTCTATTTTTCCATATGAGGTAACCACAAGTCTTCCCTCTACCGTCATTTGTAATGATGAATTTCCTCTAAACGCGTTTGTTAGGTCCAATGTTGTTTGACCCATACCGCACCAGTTTAATACTTTTTTTAAATTTCCGCACTTTTAAAACATTGTAATAAGGAGTGTTGAACCGTCTCAATATCGTCGTCACAAATGGACATCAGACGGAATAAAGGTCAATTCCCTGCTTGTTAAGTTCCGACATGACGGGTAATCTATCCCGTAAAGCCCGCCAAATGAATATCCCCACTTTTTATGGAACCAATTTATTTCGCAAAGTTTCATTTCCCGCACTAGTTGTTGAAAGAATTTTTGATTGTATCACTTTTGAGAGAGCGTTTGTAGTGAATTTCCCATTCGGACCAATATCCCACTGCCAACGATCACCAGTATCACCAGCAACTTTGTACTCGGACAGCAAGCACACTAAATCATTTAATTCAGCCTCTGTTCGACCTCGTATGTGTAACATCCTGCATTTTTCCGTTAAATTATTTTAACGCCCGTCTTTTTATTTTAATAATATCTTTCGTATCTAGATTCATATCCTCCATTAGCTAACGTTCTTAATATTTTCGTTATTGAATTATAACATCTCCCGTTTACTCTCGCGTATTTAAAATATTCGTTAATTCGCGCACTTGACTACAAACTTGAGGGACTAATTGTGACTAGTGGCCAAAGTGGTGACTAGGTCAACTAGTCAACCACTTCACCACCACCACTCATTCATTCAATCTCCTCCTTCGCTTTTTCTTACTTCTCTTTTTTTGCTCTCAACTCACCAAATCACTCATTCATCATCAAATTCGGATCTAGGAAGCTCACAACAAATCCGACTACATATTCGTGATCCTCTCTTCATCCTCTACGTTTTGATACAAATTTCATCTCATTTGGGTAACTTTCTAAAAACACTAGATTTCTTGTTCTTGATCTTTTAATCCTAAAAGTGTGTTAATTAGTGTCTATGGCTCAAGTCTAACATGAATATGTGATTTATATGCTTGTTCTTGTCATTTTGATGTAACTAGCTTAAACTTGAAATGGGTGTGTTTGATTTTGAGATTTGGTTGCTTAAATATTGTTAGATGTTAAAGTTCATGTGTTAATTGTGTTACTAGCTTCATATGCTTCGATTTGGTACGTTGGATGACATGAAAACCTTACATTAACATGATTAATGATTTTGTGATTCTTGACTAGGGTTTGAGAGATTTTAAAACGAACTTTTAATGCATTGAATGCAATGAGACATTATTTGTAAGTGTTTAGTTGTGTTGTATATTTAATTACCTTCGAAACGGCATATCGTATGTGTAAATTGGTTTCCGAATAATGAAATGCGTTTTACGAACTTGAAACTTTGAAAACGAACTTTTAATGATCACATGACGAGATTTCGGTTATTGTAAACGATGTCATTGTTTGATGATAAGTGCTTAGTTGCGTTTCTCGTCAAAATGCCTTTCCAACGATATAAGATACGTGTTTTGTATGTTTACGGTTCATGATTTGTGTTGATTTGAAGTTTGGCTTGACACTTAGGAATTTCTAGCAATTCAGCAGGTCAGCTAATCTGGATGCCGTCCAAACCCTTGGACGCCGTCCAGCCCTTCACATTTGGACGCCGTCCATGAAATGTCCCGTTCTTATTGATTAAAAACGTTCCATATTAATTGATTTCATTGCGAGGTTTTGACCTCTATATGAGACGTTTTTCAAAGACTGCATTCATTTTTAAAACAAACCATAACCTTTATTTCGTAAATAAAGGTTTAAAAAGCTTTACGTAGATTATCAAATAATGATAATCTAAAATATCCTGTTTACACACGACCATTACATAATGGTTTACAATACAAATATGTTACATCGAAATCAGTTTCTTGAATGCAGTTTTTACACAATATCATACAAACATGGACTCCAAATCTTGTCCTTATTTTAGTGTGCAACAGCGGAAGCTCTTAGTATTCACCTGAGAATAAACATGCTTTAAACGTCAACAAAAATGTTGGTGAGTTATAGGTTTAACCTATATATATCAAATCGTAACAATAGACCACAAGATTTCATATTTCAATACACATCTCATACATAGAGATAAAAATCATTCATATGGTGAACACCTAGTAACCGACAATAACAAGATGCATATATAAGAATATCCCCATCATTCCGGGACACCCTTCGGATATGATATAAATTTCGAAGTACTAAAGCATCCGGTACTTTGGATGGGGTTTGTTAGGCCCAATAGATCTATCTTTAGGTTTCGCGTCAATTAGGGTGTCTGTTCCCTAATTCTTAGATTACCAGACTTAATAAAAAGGGGCATATTCGATTTCGATAATTCAACCATAGAATGTAGTTTCACGTACTTGTGTCTATTTTGTAAATCATTTATAAAACCTGCATGTATTCTCATCCAAAAAATATTAGATTTTAAAAGTGGGACTATAACTCACTTTCACAGATTTTTACTTCGTCAGGAAGTAAGACTTGGCCACTGGTTGATTCACGAACCTATAACAATATATACATATATATCAAAGTATGTTCAAAATATATTTACAACACTTTTAATATATTTTGATGTTTTAAGTTTATTAAGTCAGCTGTCCTCGTTAGTAACCTACAACTAGTTGTCCACAGTTAGATGTACAGAAATAAATCGATAAATATTATCTTGAATCAATCCACGACCCAGTGTATACGTATCTCGGTATTGATCACAACTCATATTTTGGAATCAACCTCAACCCTGTATAGCTAACTCCAACATTCACATATAGAGTGTCTATGGTTGTTCTGAAATATATATAGATGTGTCGAAATGATAGGTCGAAACATTGTATACGTGTCTATGGTATCTCAAGATTACATAATATACAATACAAGTTGATTAAGTTATGGTTGGAATAGATTTGTTACCAATTTTCACGTAGCTAAAATGAGAAAAATTATCCAATCTTGTTTTACCCATAACTTCTTCATTTTAAATCCGTTTTGAGTGAATCAAATTGCTATGGTTTCATATTGAACTCTATTTTATGAATCTAAACAGAAAAAGTATAGGTTTATAGTCGGAAAAATAAGTTACAAGTCATTTTTGTAAAGGTAGTCATTTCAGTCGAAAGAACGACGTCTAGATGACCATTTTAGAAAACATACTTCCACTTTGAGTTTAACCATAATTTTTGGATATAGTTTCATGTTCATAATAAAAATCATTTTCTCAGAATAACAACTTTTAAATCAAAGTTTATCATAGTTTTTAATTAACTAACCCAAAACAGCCCGCGGTGTTACTACGACGGCGTAAATCCGGTTTTACGGTGTTTTTCGTGTTTCCAGGTTTTAAATCATTAAGTTAGCATATCATATAGATATATAACATGTGTTTAGTTGATTTTAAAAGCCAAGTTAGAAGGATTAACTTTTGTTTGCGAACAAGTTTAGAATTAACTAAACTATGTTCTAGTGATTACAAGTTTAAATCTTCGAATAAGATAGCTTTATATGTATGAATCGAATGATGTTATGAACATCATTACTACCTTAATTTCCTTGGATAAACCTACTGGAAAAGAGAAAAATGGATCTAGCTTCAATGGATCCTTGGATGGCTCGAAGTTCTTGAAGCAGAATCATGACACGAAAACAAGTTCAAGTAAGATCATCACTTGAAATAAGATTGTTATAGTTATAGAAATTGAACCAAAGTTTTAATATGATTATTACCTTGTATTAGAATGATAACCTACTGTAAGAAACAAAGATTTCTTGAGGTTGGATGATCACCTTACAAGATTGGAAGTGAGCTAGCAAACTTGAAAGTATTCTTGATTTTATGAAACTAGAACTTTTGGAATTTATGAAGAACACTTAGAACTTGAAGATAGAACTTGAGAGAGATCAATTAGATGAAGAAAATTGAAGAATGAAAGTGTTTGTAGGTATTTTTGGTCGTTGGTGTATGGATTAGATATAAAGGATATGTAATTTTGTTTTCATGTAAATAAGTCATGAATGATTACTCATATTTTTGTAATTTTATGAGATATTTCATGCTAGTTGCCAAATGATGGTTCCCACATATGTTAGGTGACTCACATGGGCTGCTAAGAGCTGATCATTGGAGTGTATATAAAAATAGTACATACATCTAAAAGCTGTGTATTGTACGAGTACGAATACGGGTGCATACGAGTAGAATTGTTGATGAAACTGAACGAGGATGTAATTGTAAGCATTTTTGTTAAGTAGAAGTATTTTGATAAGTGTATTGAAGTCTTTCAAAAGTGTATAAATACATATTAAAACACTACATGTATATACATTTTAACTGAGTCGTTAAGTCAACGTTAGTCGTTACATGTAAATGTTTTTTTGAAACCTTTAGGTTAATGATCTTGTTAAATGTTGTTAACCCAATGTTTATAATATCAAAAGAGATTTTAAATTATTATATTATCATGATATTATGATGTACGAATATCTCTTAATATGATATATATACATTAAATGTCGTTACAACGATAATCGTTACATATATGTCTCGTTTCAAAATCATTAAGTTAGTAGTCTTGTTTTTACATATGTAGTTCATTGTTAATATACTTAATGATATGTTTAATTATCATAATATAATGTTAACTATATATATAACCATATATATGTCATCATATAGTTTTTACAAGTTTTAACGTTCGTGAATCACCGGTCAACTTGGGTGGTCAATTGTCTATATGAAACCTATTTCAATTAATCAAGTCTTAACAAGTTTGATTGCTTAACATGTTGGAAAAATTTAATCATGTAAATATCAATCTCAATTAATATATATAAACATGGAAAAGTTCGGGTCACTACAGTACCTACCCGTTAAATAAATTTCGTCCCGAAATTTTAAGCTGTTGAAGGTGTTGACGAATCTTCTGGAAATAGATGCGGGTATTTCTTCTTCATCTGATCTTCACGCTCCCAGGTGAACTCGGGTCCTCTACGGGCATTCCATCGAACCTTAACAATTGGTATCTTGTTTTGCTTAAGTCTTTTAACCTCACGATCCATTATTTCGACGGGTTCTTCGATGAATTGGAGTTTTTCGTTGATTTGGATTTCATCTAACGGAATAGTGAGATCTTATTTAGCAAAACATTTCTTCAAATTCGAGACGTGGAAAGTGTTATGTACAGCCGCGAGTTGTTGAGGTAACTCAAGTCGGTAAGCTACTGGTCCGACACGATCAATAATCTTGAATGGTCCAATATACCTTGGATTTAATTTCCCTCGTTTACCAAATCGAACAACGCCTTTCCAAGGTGCAACTTTAAGCATGACCATCTCTCCAATTTCAAATTCTATATCTTTTCTTTTAATGTCAGCGTAGCTCTTTTGTCGACTTTGGGCGGTTTTCAACCGTTGTTGAATTTGGATGATCTTCTCGGTAGTTTCTTGTATAATCTCCGGACCCGTAATCTGTCTATCCCCCACTTCACTCCAACAAATTGGAGACCTGCACTTTCTACCATAAAGTGCTTCAAACGGCGCCATCTCAATGCTTGAATGGTAGCTGTTGTTGTAGGAAAATTCTGCTAATGGTAGATGTCGATCCCAACTGTTTCCGAAATCAATAACACATGCTCGTAGCATGTCTTCAAGCATTTGTATCGTCCTTTCACTCTGCCCATTAGTTTGTGGATGATAGGCAGTACTCATGTCTAGACGAGTTCCTAATGCTTGCTGTAATGTCTGCCAGAATCTTGAAATAAATCTGCCATCCCTATCAGAGATAATAGAGATTGGTATTCCATGTCTGGAGACGACTTCCTTCAAATACAGTCGTGCTAACTTCTCCATCTTGTCATCTTCTCTTATTGGCAGGAAGTGTGCTGATTTGGTGAGACGATCAACTATTACCCAAATAGTATCAAAACCACTTGCAGTCCTTGGCAATTTAGTGATGAAATCCATGGTAATATTTTCCCATTTCCATTCCGGGATTTCGGGTTGTTGAAGTAGACCTGATGGTTTCTGATGCTCAGCTTTGACCTTAGAACACGTCAAACATTCTCCCACGTATTTAGCAACATCGACTTTCATACCCGGCCACCAAAAATGTTTCTTGAGATCCTTGTACATCTTCCCCGTTCCAGGATGTATTGAGTATCTGGTTTTATGAGCTTCTCTAAGTACCATTTCTCTCATATCTCCAAATTTTGGTACCCAAATCCTTTCAGCCCTATACCGGGTTCCGTCTTCCCGAATATTAAGATGCTTCTTCGATCCTTTGGGTATTTCATCCTTTAAATTTCCCTCTTTTAAAACTCCTTATTGCGCCTCCTTTATTTGAGTAGTAAGGTTATTATGAATCATTATATTCATAGATTTTACTCGAATGAGTTCTCTGTCCTTCCTGCTCAAGGCATCGGCTACCACATTTGCCTTCCCCGGGTGGTAACGAATCTTAAAGTCGTAATCATTCAATAATTCAATCCACCTACGCTGCCTCATATTCAGTTGTTTCTGATTAAATATGTGTTGAAGACTTTTGTGGTCGGTATATATAATACTTTTGACCCCATATAAGTAGTGCGTCCAAGTCTTTAATGCAAAAACAACCGCGCCTAATTCCAAATCATGCGTCGTATAATTTTGTTCGTGAATCTTCAATTGTCTAGACGCATAAGCAATCACCTTCGTTCGTTGCATTAATACACAACCGAGACCTTGCTTTGATGCGTCACAATAAATCACAAAATCATCATTCCCTTCAGGCAATGACAATATAGGTGCCGTAGTTAGCTTTTTCTTCAATAACTGAAACGCTTTCTCTTGTTCATCATTCCATTCAAATTTCTCCCCTTTATGCGTTAATGCAGTCAAGGGTTTTGCTATTCTGGAAAAGTCTTGGATGAACCTTCTGTAGTAACCAACTAGTCCTAAAAACTGGCGTATGTGTTTCGGAGTTTTCGGGGTTTCCCACTTTTCAACAGTTTCTATCTTTGTCGGATCTACCTTAATACCTTCTTTGTTCACTATGTGACCGAGGAATTGAACTTCTTCCAACCAAAATGCACACTTTGAAAACTTAGCGTACAATTCTTCCTTCCTCAATACTTCTAACACCTTTCTCAAATGTTCACCGTGTTCTTGGTCATTCTTTGAGTAAATAAGTATGTCATCAATGAAAACAATGACAAACTTGTCAAGGTATGGTCCACACACTCGGTTCATAAGGTCCATGAACACAGCTGGTGCATTAGTTAAACCAAACGGCATGACCATAAACTCGTAATGACTGTAACGTGTTCTGAAAGCAGTCTTTGGAATATCATCTTCTTTCACCCGCATTTGATGATACCCGGAACGTAAGTCAATCTTTGAATAAACAGACGAGCCTTGTAGTTGATCAAATAAGTCATCGATTCTCGGTAGTGGGTAGCGGTTCTTGATGGTAAGTTTGTTCAACTCTCGGTAGTCGATACACAACCTGAATGTACCATCTTTCTTCTTGACAAACAAAACAGGAGCTCCCCACGGTGATGTGCTTGGTCGAATGAAACCACGCTCTAAAAGTTCTTGTAATTGGCTTTGCAGTTCTTTCATCTCGCTGGGTGCGAGTCTGTAAGGAGCACGAGCTATTGGTGCAGCTCCTGGTACAAGATCTATTTGAAATTCAACGGATCGATGTGGGGGTAATCCCGATAATTCTTTCGGAAATACATCGGGAAATTCTTTTGCAATGGGAACATCATTGATGCTCTTTTCTTCAGTTTGTACTTTCTCGACGTGTGCTAGAACAACATAGCAACCTTTTCTTATTAGTTTTTGTGCCTTCAAATTACTAATAAGATGTAGCTTCGTGTTGCCCTTTTCTCCGTACACTATTAAGGGTTTTCCTTTTTCTCGTATAATGCGAATTGCATTTTTGTAACAAACGATCTCTGCTTTCACTTCTTTCAACCAGTCCATACCGATTATCACATCAAAACTCCCTAACTCTACTGGTATCAAATCAATCTTAAATGTTTCGCTAACCAGTTTAATTTCTCGATTCCGACATATATTATCTGCTGAAATTAATTTACCATTTGCTAATTCGAGTAAAAATTTACTATCCAAAGGCGTCAATGGACAACTTAATTTAGCACAAAAATCTCTACTCATATAGCTTCTATCCGCACCCGAATCAAATAAAACGTAAGCAGATTTATTGTCAATAAGAAACGTACCCGTAACAAGCTCCGGGTCTTCCTGTGCCTCTGCCGCATTAATATTGAAAACTCTTCCGCGGCCTTGTCCATTCGTGTTCTCCTGGTTCGGGCAATTTCTAATAATGTGGCCCGGTTTTCCACATTTATAACAAACTACATTGGCATAACTTGCTCCGACACTACTTGCTCCGCCATTACTCGTTCCGACACCATTTGTTCCTTTCGTTCTATTAACCCCTGGTCCGTAGACCTCACACTTCGCCGCGCTATGACCATTTCTTTTACACTTGTTGCAAAATTTGGTGCAGAACCCCGAGTGATACTTTTCACACCTTTGGCATAGCTGCTTCTGATTGTTGTTGTTGTTGTGGTTATTATTGTTGTTGGGATGATTGTTGTAGTTGCTGTTGTTGTTGTTGTTGTTGTTGTTGTTGTTGTTGGGCCATTTGTTGTAGTTACAATTGATGTTGCGATTGTTGGGATAATTGTTGTGATTATTGTTGTAATTGCTGTTGTTGTTGTATTGGTGATTCTTATCACCGTTTTCCTCCCACTTTCTTTTGACTTGCTTCACATTGGCCTCTTCAGCAGTCTGTTCTTTAATTCTTTCTTCAATCTGGTTCACTAGTTTGTGAGCCATTCTACATGCCTGTTGTATGGAGGCGGGCTCGTGTGAACTTATATCTTCTTGGATTCTTTCCGGTAATCCTTTCACAAACGCGTCGATCTTCTCTTCCTCATCTTCGAATGCTCCCGGACACAATAGGCACAATTCTGTGAATCGTCTTTCGTACGTGGTAATATCAAATCCTTGGGTTCGTAACCCTCTAAGTTCTGTCTTGAGCTTATTGACCTCGGTTCTGGGACGGTACTTCTCGTTCATCAAGTGCTTGAATGCTGACCACGGTAGTGCGTACGCATCATCTTGTCCCACTTGCTCTAGATAGGTATTCCACCATGTTAACGCAGAACCTGTGAAGGTATGCGTAGCGTACTTCACTTTGTCCTCTTCAGTACACTTACTTATGGTAAACACCGATTCGACCTTCTCGGTCCACCGTTTCAATCCGATCGGTCCTTCGGTTCCATCAAATTCCAAAGGTTTGCAGGCAGTGAATTCTTTATAGGTGCATCCTACACGATTTCCTGTACTGCCAGATCCAAGGTTATTGTTGGTATGTAGCGCAGCCTGTACCGCTGCTATGTTTGAAGCTAGAAAAGTACGGAATTCCTCTTCATTTATATTCACGGTGTGTCGAGTAGTCGGTGCCATTTCCTTCAAAATAGTCAAATGGAACAAGTTAATCATACAGAATATTAAGAGTAGTTAATAGTATTTCGTAGCATAATATGAACTCATTTATAAAAGCTTTTTCTTCATATTAGCATTTTATAAGTTTAAATTTGGGTAGTACCTACCCGTTAAGTTCATACTTAGTAGCTAATATACAATTCAACTACTACAATTCTATATGAAAAACTGATTGTAATAATATTTCACGTTCAAACTTTTATACAATATTTTACAAACTTACAATACCGCTTATTTTACATAAAGCATGAAATATAGCACACAATAACTTTGATACAAGATAGTTGTGAAGATAATTCTAGCTAGTACACAAGTCGTTCAGCAAAGGCAATAAAGACACGTAATTCATACGTCCAGAAACAAGTCATGCATTCTGGTTTTACTAGGACTACTTCCCATCCTTGGTCTTGTGGAACATAACCGTTATGGCCGTTGATAAGACAACGTGTTGTAACGTCGTCAAAGGGACGAGGGTTACGTAATGACCAACAGTCTAGTAATAACCTAAAAACCTCATTTCTTATCCCAATTACCGACTCCGTTACTTGTGGAAACGTTTTGTTTAATAGTTGTAGCCCGATGTTCTTGTTCTCACTTTGGTGAGAAGCGAACATTACTAACCCGTAAGCATAACATGCTTCTTTATGTTGCATGTTAGCCGCTTTTTCTAAATCACGAAGTCCTATATTCGGATATACTGAGTCAAAATAATTTCTTAACCCGTTGCGTAAAATAGCATTTGGGTTCCCCGCAATATATGCGTCAAAGTAAACACATCGTAACTTATGGATTTCCCAATGTGATATCCCCCATCTTCCGAACGAAAGCCTTTTATAAACCAAGGCATTCTTGGAACGTTCTTCGAATGTCTTACAAACTGATCTCGCCTTAAATAGTTGTGCCGAGGAATTCTGACCGACTCTAGACAAGATTTCATCAATCATGTCTCCGGGTAGGTCTCTTAAAATATTGGGTTGTCTATCCATTTTGTGTTTTTATACTGTAAAATAGACAAGAGTTAGATTCATAAAAAAAATACTTATTAATACAAGCAATTTTTACATATATCATAAAGCATAAGCACACTATATTACATATATTACACCACACGAATATAACTATCTTATTCCGACTCGCTCGTTTCTTCTTGTTCGGTTTTGGTTCGTTTTGCCAAGTTTCTAGGGATATATGATGTTCCCCTAATACGAGCCGTCGTTGTCCACATTGGTTTAGAAAAACCTGGTGGTTTAGAGGTTCCCGGGTCATTGTTACAACTTAAGGACTTCGGGGGTTGACGATACATATAAAGTTCATCGGGGTTGGAATTAGATTTCTCTATTTTTATGCCCTTTCTCTTATTATTTTCTTTTGCCTTTTTAAATTCAGTTGGGGAAATTTCTATAACATCATCGGAATTCTCGTCGGAATCCGATTCATCGGAGAATTGGTAATCCTTCCAATATTTTGCTTCCTTGGTGGAAACACCATTGACCATAATTAACCTTGGTCGGTTGGTTGAGGATTCTCTTTTACTTAACCATTTTATTATTTCCCCCACCGGTTCTATTTCTTCTTCCAGTTCCGATTCTTCTTCCGGTTCTGATTCTTCTTCCGGTTCCGACTCTTCTTCCGGTTCCTCTTCGGGAACTTGTGAATCAGTCCACGAATCATTCCAATTTACATTTGACTCTTCATTATTATTAGGTGAGTCAATGGGACTTGTTCTAGAGGTAGACATCTATCACATAATATCAAACACGTTAAGAGATTAATATATCACATAATATTCATATGTTAAAAATATATAGTTTCCAACAAAAATGTTAAGCAATCATTTTTAAAGAAAACACGGTCGAAGTCCAGACTCACTAATGCATCCTAACAAACTCTATAAGACACACTAATGCAAATTTTCTGGTTCTCTAAGACCAACGCTCGGATACCAACTGAAATGTCCCGTTCTTATTGATTAAAAACGTTCCATATTAATTGATTTCGTTGCGAGGTTTTGACCTCTATATGAGACGTTTTTCAAAGACTGCATTCATTTTTAAAACAAACCATAACCTTTATTTCTTAAATAAAGGTTTAAAAAGCTTTACGTAGATTATCAAATAATGATAATCTAAAATATCCTGTTTACACACGACCATTACATAATGGTTTACAATACAAATATGTTACATCGAAATCAGTTTCTTGAATGCAGTTTTTACACAATATCATACAAACATGGACTCCAAATCTTGTCCTTATTTTAGTGTGCAACAGCGGAAGCTCTTAGTATTCACCTGGGAATAAACATGCTTTAAACGTCAACAAAAATGTTGGTGAGTTATAGGTTTAACCTATATATATCAAATCGTAACAATAGACCATAAGATTTCATATTTCAATACACATCCCATACATAGAGATAAAAATCATTCATATGGTGAACACCTGGTAACCGACAATAACAAGATGCATATATAAGAATATCTCCATCATTCAGGGACACCCTTCGGATATGATATAAATTTCGAAGTACTAAAGCATCCGGTACTTTGGATGGGGTTTGTTAGGCCCAATAGATCTATCTTTAGGATTCGCGTCAATTAGGGTGTCTGTTCCCTAATTCTTAGATTACCAGACTTAATAAAAAGGGGCATATTCGATTTCGATAATTCAACCATAGAATGTAGTTTCACGTACTTGTGTCTATTTTGTAAATCATTTATAAAACCTGCATGTATTCTCATCCAAAAAATATTAGATTTTAAAAGTGGGACTATAACTCACTTTCACAGATTTTTACTTCGTCAGGAAGTAAGACTTGGCCACTGGTTGATTCACGAACCTATAACAATATATACATATATATCAAAGTATGTTCAAAATATATTTACAACACTTTTAATATATTTTGATGTTTTAAGTTTATTAAGTCATCTGTCCTCGTTAGTAACCTACAACTAGTTGTCCACAGTTAGATGTACAGAAATAAATCGATAAATATTATCTTGAATCAATCCACGACCCAGTGTATACGTATCTCAGTATTGATCACAACTCAAACTATATATATTTTGGAATCAACCTCAACCCTGTATAGCTAACTCCAACATTCACATATAGAGTGTCTATGGTTGTTCCGAAATATATATAGATGTGTCGAAATGATAGGTCGAAAAATTGTATACGTGTCTATGGTATCTCAAGATTACATAATATACAATACAAGTTGATTAAGTTATGGTTGGAATAGATTTGTTACCAATTTTCACGTAGCTAAAATGAGAAAAATTATCCAATCTTGTTTTACCCATAACTTCTTCATTTTAAATTCGTTTTGAGTGAATCAAATTGCTATGGTTTCATATTGAACTCTATTTTATGAATCTAAACAGAAAAAGTATAGGTTTATAGTCAGAAAAATAAGTTACAAGTCGTTTTTGTAAAGGTAGTCATTTCAGTAGAAAGAACGACGTCTAGATGACCATTTTAGAAAACATACTTCCACTTTGAGTTTAACCATAATTTTTGGATATAGTTTCATGTTCATAATAAAAATAATTTTCTCAGAATAACAACTTTTAAATCAAAGTTTATCATAGTTTTTAATTAACTAACCCAAAACAACCCGCGGTGTTACTACAACGGCGTAAATCCGGTTTTACGGTGTTTTTCGTGTTTCCAGGTTTTAAATCATTAAGTTAGCATATCATATAGATATAGAACATGTGTTTAGTTGATTTTAAAAGCCAAGTTAGAAGGATTAACTTTTGTTTGCGAACAAGTTTAGAATTAACTAAACTATGTTCTAGTGATTACAAGTTTAAACCTTCGAATAAGATAGCTTTATATGTATGAATCGAATGATGTTATGAACATCATTACTACCTTAATTTCCTTGGATAAACCTACTAGAAAAGAGAAAAATGGATCTAGCTTCAATGGATCCTTGGATGGCTCGAAGTTCTTGAAGCAGAATCATGACACGAAAACAAGTTCAAGTAAGATCATCACTTGAAATAAGATTGTTATAGTTATAGAAATTGAACCAAAGTTTTAATATGATTATTACCTTGTATTAGAATGATAACCTACTTTAAGAAACAAAGATTTCTTGAGGTTGGATGATCACCTTACAAGATTGGAAGTGAGCTAGCAAACTTGAAAGTATTCTTGATTTTATGAAACTAGAACTTTTGTAATTTATGAAGAACACTTAGAACTTGAAGATAGAACTTGAGAGAGATCAATTAGATGAAGAAAATTGAAGAATGAAAGTGTTTGTAGGTGTTTTTGGTCGTTGGTGTATGGATTAGATATAAAGGATATGTAATTTTGTTTTCATGTAAATAAGTCATGAATGATTACTCATATTTTTGTAATTTTATGAGATATTTCATGCTAGTTTCCAAATGATGGTTCCCACATGTGTTAGGTGACTCACATGGGCTACTAAGATCTGATCATTGGAGTGTATATACTAATAGTACATACATCTAAAAGCTGTGTATTGTACGAGTACGAATACGGGTGCATACGAGTAGAATTGTTGATGAAACTGAACGAGGATGTAATTGTAATCATTTTTGTTAAGCAGAAGTATTTTGATAAGTGTATTGAAGTCTTTCAAAAGTGTATAAATACATATTAAAACACTACATGTATATACATTTTAACTGAGTCGTTAAGTCAACGTTAGTCGTTACATGTAAATGTTGTTTTGAAACCTTTAGGTTAACGATCTTGTTAAATGTTGTTAACCCAATGTTTATAATATCAAAAGAGATTTTAAATTATTATATTATCATGATATTATGATGTACGAATATCTCTTAATATGATATATATACATTAAATGTCGTTACAACGATAATCGTTACATATATGTCTCGTTTCAAAATCATTAAGTTAGTAGTCTTGTTTTTACATATGTTGTTCATTGTTAATATACTTAATGATATGTTTAATTATAATAATATAATGTTAACTATATATATAACCATATATATGTCATCATATAGTTTTTACAAGTTTTAACGTTCGTGAATCACCGGTCAACTTGGGTGGTCAATTGTCTATATGAAACCTATTTCAATTAATCAAGTCTTAACAAGTTTGATTGCTTAACATGTTGGAAACATTTAATCATATAAATATCAATCTCAATTAATATATATAAACATGGAAAAGTTCGGGTCACTACAGTCCAGACCTTTTGGACACCGTCCAGATGAACTACAGATTTATGTTTTGTTTGATCGTTTACCGTTTAATTCTAAATATGCTACGCACCTCCAATTAACATGTAACTTGATCTAACATGCTTATATATGAGTAATTAGCTCAGAAAAATAGTTCGGGACCCGACCCGAACGTGTTGACTTTTTCTTGACCAAAGTTGACTTTTGTCCAAACTTAACCAATACTTGTTTAAACCGTTCTAATCTTCTTGCATACTTGATTCTTGCATGAAACTTGACAATTTGATTCACATGCTATATTAATCGAGTCATAACGAGCCATAGGACTAATTGAACAACTTTGACCAACCGTGTTTACCGTTATTGATACAACCTACTTGTTTAGGTCAAGACTAGCAATTGTCCCTGCACACGTTTACTTGTGAAGTACTTTATTACTCGTGCACTCAAGGTGAGATCATAGTCCCACCTTTTTAACAACTTTTATACTTTTAAATCGTGGGCTGAGAAACATATACTTTGTTACATCTTGTACTACTTACTTTTATGCTTTGAACACAAGTACGAAAACAAACATTCCACAGCGAGTTTGAACAAAAAAATTCTCAATTCAATTATCATTAGTTACACTTGCAGGGTGTAAGTGTGAGCGTGAACTTATGTTGTGTGGATCCATGCGGGCTAGAGGTGCCCTCATTCAGACGGTTCGCTACCGTCAGGGATGAAATATATTTTCGATTTTAGTGTATGTTCTAACACTACGTAACAGGGTACCAAACAGTAAAGTCTTGATAATTGGGTGCTCGCGAACGTACTTTTAGAATGCAAACGATTTGGAAAATCAACTATATTAAATCTTGTAGTTCAAAAACAACGTTTATTACAACACCTATGATTTCACCAACGTTTTCGTTGACAGTTTTTTATATGTTTTTCTCAGGTCCTTGAACGCTAAGTGATTACATGCTTCCGCACTCTATTTTGATACTTGCTTGGATGTCGTATATACATGCATACATGGAGCGTCTTTTGACTTTACTTTAAATCATGTCGCATAGGTTTCATTTGTACTTAAAATATTGTAACGTAACTAGTTGTTGAACTACTTTTGTAAACTTGAAATATCTTTACATTTGAAATGAATGCGACATATTTTCGGTCAACCGTTGTTTTAAAGACTTATGACCACGTAACGGGACCTAAGTAGATGGCGCCGTCAATGACGATTTTGTCGGGTCGCTACAGCATCTTTCGCAACCAGCCCCAGATTGTGTTACAAACAGTCCATCAAAAGTCTCATTATTGTAATTTTTAAGAGATTGTAAAATGGATGATTGTAGGTTGGTATATCTTTTTTTTATTGGTTATAGATTTATTAATTAGTTAAAAAATTGAAAAAACATTGTTGACACAACACAAATTATTTGCTAGATAGTTCCCAGTATCCAATTCGTGATATACACATAAATATGTACACATAATTCCACTTTCCATAAAAGTTCAACAAATAATAACCAAATCAAACAAAGGCTAGTGAGCTCTAAATCTAGAACATGACAACCATCTTCTACAAGCTGTTGACGATACATTTCATAGTCGATTCTCATTGCCATCGATTACTACAGAGAAAAACAACAAACTTTCTTTTATTTCTATAATATAAGATTGATCAGGACAAAGTTATCATAAATATGTATTAATCATTTGTATTGTAAAATTCATTACTCCGTATTAATACATGTATTTGATAATTTATCAGAAATGAAAATGAAAAATGCCTATAAATCTCATTTTTTCCCCCAAACTAAAAAGTGAATCGAATACAAAATATATATAAACCTAATAATATTTCCATCAATGTATAATATCTATAAATATAAATTTATCAAATATCAATGTTTTGTTCGCCCAATCTTAGTAGTGGATTTATTCGTTTTTTTTTTTTTTTGAACATTGAAATTTTATAAAGCTACCACATCGCTAGCGAGTAACTAGGGAGGGGCGCAACAACCAACAATTACAATGGCTTAATCAGCCAATCGGTCCAAGAAATACAATCTTTTCCTCTACCAGTACACCAATTAAAAGAGTGCAAACGAATTAAATCAAAAAGCTCTTGCTTCTTCATCTTACCCGTATAAAAGAGAAACGCGTTCCGAAATCTCCATAAGTTCCAACATAAGGCCGCAACTATGGCATATAAACGCATTCTCTGTTTTGTAGAAGCACTCTGTGACAACCCAAAAATTTCCGACCAAATTTAAACTTAATCTTTATATGATTTAATATTTCCGACACGATAAGCAAAGTCTGTAATGTTGATATTTCAAAAACTGTGAACTGTGTTCATATATTCAATTACCCTTCGACTGTTCTCGACGATTCACGAACAACTATTTGTAAATAAATATGTGTGTGTATATATATATACATAAATAATAACTGGAAATATAATTTGAAATATTATATGTTGTTGTTATTAAATGTAAATATGTAAAATAAATAAAAATATGATATTATGAAAATTATGATTATATATATATATATATGTATATATATATATATATATATATATATATATATATATATATATATATATATATATATGTATGTATGTATATTGTGATTTCGAATCTATTCAGTAAACGACAGTAACGCCTAATTGTCATACGATTAATATTAAGCAAATTAAAATCAACTGACGTGATTTTAAAATAAACGATGATCTGAAAATGAATTTTACAAATTATAGACTTATTAAAAATGTATTTAGGAACTATTTGTTGAATATTAAAACTTTTTAATATTTTACTTGGGGTTGAGAATGAATAATTAATGTAATTTTTATTTAATAATTAATGAATGAATTTTATACCATAATGACCAAAATAAATAAATATAGTTAATTTAAAAATATGGGATTTTTCTGAAGACTTTTATCCGCCACTGATTAACAACGGAGTACGAAATGCTATCCATAAAATCAGTGTCGGCATATATGGACATAACTTTGGATGCCATTTTATTTATGCATGTGATTACATATATGTTTAATATTAAACTTCATAATCATTTGCTGTAAAGCACAATCATCCAATATTTTCACTATCAATTACACACATCCATACCCACTTACATATTACTATCCATCGAGCAAATTCTTTCATTAAAACATCATCATACGTATATTTTTTTTTTCCTTTTTCTATACTACTCCTTGTTATTGATAATTGTTGAGCAAATGGAAAACACTTATTAACTATTACTTGTCTCTGTATCTATCATCATCAACCATTTACTTGTTTTGTTGCAAGACTCATATACGAAAACACTATTAATTCCACCCATGTTTTCGTTTACCATCCCAAAACACCTGCATGATACTTACTATTGTCGCTGTTGTTACCGGATCACTTGCTACTGTATGGGTTTCGATATCCACCTCAAAAATACAATTGGTTTCTTCCTTGTTCGATACAAACCACCAACCCATAAACCACCACCGATCACCACACAAACCTGCTGCAAGAACCAAGAACAACCCTCATCACCTTTGTGTTATCTCTAACCCAATTCATCAAACAACTCATTATAATTTGAAGTTGCTGTTAATGTTTCGGTCAAGAACCAAACCTCACATGTCCAATTACTGCTACTTGTTTCTGTTCCTGGGTCAGTTTGCCACAAACACTTCATCCTTACAAACACCCCCTCCTTCTACATAAAATCACCATCACCGGAGAATCACTACTTTAAGTTATCAACACTCTCACCATCTTCAACCTTGAAACCGTGAACTTCCACCCCTCGCTACCACTACACCACCTCACCACAACACCATAACCATCACCACAAGACCATTCACGACTACTACAGTTATGGGTCTTGCAGCCATATATTTGTTCACGTGGTTATTATTGCTACTATTATTATGATTCCTGCTATTTTGTTTTTCTATCCAAACATCCGAAAACTGAACACAACTACTATTGTTATAAAACCTGCAACTAAGATAGATGATGAAGATGATGAATAGTAATTAAGGAATGAATGAACTGTTTATTTCCTTCACAACTGCAGCTGCCATTAATCGTTTTCGTTTCTTTAATCTATGAACGAAGGGAATCAATTAAATGTCAAATTTTAGGGTTCTTGTGGGTTGATGTTATGCGAGGTGTATATAAAATAGCTTATATTTTACAAGGAAAAACTATTAAATACGATACAATTTTGCACAAGATATTTATTTATTTATAGAATGGATATACTTAAACCTTGCTACAACATTTATAGGCAGTGTACCTAATCGTACAGTAGTGTAGTTTTTAGTAAGTCCGGTTCGTTCCACAGGGAAAGATCTTTAAACAAAGCTTAACGCTATATTAGTTTTATTTTATAAAAATACAAATATATATAAGTAATATTATTATTATAAAAGGGGGGTTTTTTACCGTTTAATGACCGGTTTGTCGATTTTAAAACTTAGTCGCAGTTAAAACCTAATGTAAAATATTAAAAATAAATATAACTTAATTTAAAGCGTAAAGTAAATAACGATAATGAAATTGCGATAAATAAAAGTGTGATAAAATAAAATTGCGATAATTACAAAGTACGATAATTAAAAGTGTAATTAAATAACAATAAATAAAAATGCGATAATTAAAAGTGCAATTAAATATAAAATAAAGGAAATTAAATATGAAATAAAATAATTATGCTTATTTAAACTTCCGTAATCATGACGTTTGGCGTGTTGATTTTAGTTTTATGCCCATGGGTTAATTATCCTTTGTCCTGGATTATTCAATATGTCCGTCTGGTTTTTGTCCATAACAGTCCATCAGTCTTAAATATAAAGTGCGAGTGTCCTCGTCAAATTATCCTTATACCCGAAGTCAAATATTCCAACTAATTGGGGACTTAAACTGTAACAAGGTTTTAATACTTTGTTAACAATTACGCCAAGTGTCCTTTTACATAATTTTACCCCTGTTTTAATAATTCTAGTGGCTATTAATCCATTCCCGTGTCCGGTTAAATGAACAATTATTCGTACATATAAATACCCCGCCCATCGTGTCCGATCGAGTGTATATGGTTATTTATGGGTAAGTCCAATTGTAAATCTTTATATTAAAATTAATAAACTATCATTTAGTTAAACAAATATAAAGCCCATTAATAGCCCATAGTCTAATTTCCACAAGTGTCGTTCTTTTGTCCAAACCCCAATTATGGTACAAAGCCCAATTACCCAATTTTAGTAATTAGCCCAACATCATGATTACTTTGATTTAAATAAGTATAATAATAACTTAGCTACGAGACATTAAATTAAAAAGGTTGAACATAACTTACAATGATTAAAAATAGCGTAGCGTTACACGGACAGAATTTCAACTTACACCCTTACAATAATCGCTAACATACCCTTATTATTAGAAATTAAAATTAAAATTAAAATTAAAATATATATATATATATATATACGTTTATAGAGAGATTGATAAAAGGATATTTAAAACGTCGAATTGCGCTGGCTTTTATAGGCATTTTTGTCCAGGGAGGCTCCGCGAGTCGCGGCCTTTTTGGCCTTCAAACTCTGCAACTCGCGGAGTTTGTTTCTACAGCTCATCTCATTTTGGAACCTTTCTTGCCGACGGTTTTAATATATAAATATAATATATATATAATTTATATAATTAATTATATATTATATTATATTTATATACATAGTTAACTTGTAATTTTTAGTCCGTTGCGTCGAGCGTTGAGAGTTGACTCTGGTCCTGGTTCCGGATTTTCGAACGTCCTTGCGTACAATTTAATATCTTGTACTTTGCATTTTGAGTCTTGTACTCTTGTAATTTCGAGACGTTTCTTATCAATAATTGGAACCTCTTTGATTGTATTTTGTACTTTTGAGCTTTTTGGTCGTTTGCGTCTTCAATTCGTCGAATCTGTCTTTTGTCTTCACCTTTTATTATTTAAACGAATATCACTTGTAAATAGAACAATTGCAACTAAAAGCTTATCTTTCTTGAGGGATAATGCTATGAAATATATGTTCGTTTTTAGCATTATCATGGGTATAATGTTGTCAACTGGTATCTTATGTTTCTGTTTTCTTTTCAAACCACCACAACAACCACTCCTTTAAACTGCAAATCCTACCACCGTGACAGATTCATAAAACTAACATAAAAACCAACACCAAGACCCACCGCATTAAATCATCATCATCGATTGCTATTTCTTTTCTAGGAAGATCGAATCACCACCTTTGATTACTATAAAACCCTCATCAATTCAGCTATTATTGAATTGGATTACCTTATGCGACAAAGTGGTTGTTGTTATGCGTTTTATTTTTTTTTCATTCTAGCCGACAACACTTAAACCGATGACCCACTTGATTATTTAATAACGTTGCAGCTGGATTCCATGAGATAAAGGCCGTAATGATAATATAAAAGTATTGATAGAGACGTTGGGTGTTGTGTATGCTCGCTGTCATTGATTCGAAACCCATAAAACAAGTTGCTGTGCGGTTTGGGATCCTATTTCACGTACAGATTAAATTTAAACCTAATAGGTTTGGTTATAGAACTATTGGGCCGAGATTTAAATTAGATAGATGGGTTTATTTAATTGTCTTGTTGGGCCATGATTATATTGGGACGAGCAGAAAATAGTTAAATAAATATGGGACACGATTTATAACATGAAAGTAGAAATAGCGGAATGGTTAAGGGAGGTGTTGTCTTAACAAGAGGTCGAGGGTTTGAGCCCGGGCAAGGGAACTAATTTTTTGCTTATTCTTGTGAGGTAGCATTCCTCTTATTATTATTATTATTATTATTATTATTATTATTATTATTATTATTATTATTATTATTATTATTATTATTATTATTATTATTATTATATAATTATTATTATTATTATTATTATTAGAATTGTTAATATTATTATTATTAACGTAACTATTATTATTACTATTACCATTATCATTTTTATTAGTGTTAACATTATTATTAAAGTTATTAATACTATTAAAAGAGTCATTATTATCAAAGCTAGCAATTTTTTTAATAAATAAATATTTTGTATATAAAAATATACTTATTACGTATACCATAATTACATTAAAATTTCATATAGATATATATCAAACATTTTTTTTAACATTTTTTTAATATAAATACTTTCACACGACAAACTATTGATTTTTAAATATAATACGGAATATATATATATATATATAGACAATATAATATAACTAAATGTATAGATATTGATCATTTTAAAATATATACAAAATAAATATATAGATAACATATAACCTAAGATATAAAATAAGAAAACATTTTAAATGCAATTTAGTGTAAATTCTATATAACTATAAATATATAAATAATATATATATTAATAAATGAATGAATGTGATTTCCATTATATTTATTAATAGATATACAAATGATATAGGTTCGTGAATCCGAGGTCAACCCTGCATTGTTCAATATCATCATATGTATTTTTACTACAAAATACAGTATTGTGAGTTTCATTACTCCCTTTTTTAAATGCTTTTACAATATATATTTTTGGGACTGAGAATACATGCGCTTTTATAAATGTTTTACGAAATAGACACAAGTAATCAAAACTACATTATATGGTTGAATAGATCGAAGCCGAATATGCAACTTTTAGCCTGGTAATCTAAGAATTAGGGAACATCACTAATTTTGAGAATTAGTGCACCCCTAATTGACGCGAATCCTAAAGATAGATCTATGGGCCTAACAAACCCCATTCTGGAATTTGGAATGCTTTAGTACTTCGAAATTTATCATGTCCGATGGGTGTCCCGGAATGATGGGGATATTCTATATGCATCTTGTTAATGTCGATTATCAGGTGCTCAATCCATATGAATGATTTTTATCTCTATGCAGTTTGCGAAATGCCTGATATGAGATTATGTTTATAAGAAATGGAAATATGAAATCTTGTAGTCTATTAAAAATATGGAATTTATGGATTATGATAAACTAATGAACTCACTAACTTTTTTGGTTGACACTTTAAAGCATGTTTATTCTCAGGTATGAAAGAAATCTTCCGCTATGCACTTGCTCATTTTAGAGATATTACTTGGAGTCATTCATGGCATATTTCAAAAGACGTTGCATTCGAGTCGTTGAGTTCATCAAGATTATTATTAAGTCAACTATAGTTGGATGTATTATGAAATGGTATGCATGTCATCAACTTTTGATGAAATGAAAGTTTGTCTTTTAAAAACGAATGCAATGTTTGTAAGATATATCATATAGAGGTCAAGTACCTCGAGATGTAACCAAATGTAATGTATTCGTCCTGGTGGATTAGGACGGGTCTTTACATGTGGTATCAGAGCGGTGGTCTTAGTGAACCAGGTCTTGCATTAGTGTGTCTAATGGATAGTTGTTTAGATGCATTAGTGGGTCTGGACTTCGACCGTGTCTGCATGTCAAAAGTTTTACTTATCATTTGGTGTCGAAAATTATTTGCTTATCATCCTTAAAGTCTAGACACGTCTTACTGCCTCTATTGCATAGACAGTGTATAGATAAATTCCTGTCTTAGCATATCTGTTATTATTACCTTTGCCTGACAGCTTCCTTAGATTCCTCCGTAACTTATGGGATTTTAGTATTATATATGCATATGTAAATTATATATTTCAGGGTACTAATCTGCATCTTATAATCTATTTCTTATCGAAAATCCTTCATCTGATCGTACGAGATGAATCCCTCAACTAGTTCGAATTCCTCGGATTCCGACAGCTATTCCGATATGGAGTTTCGCCTAAGCTCCGAAAGCAGTGTCACCAGAATGAATCAACCAATTCATCTGATGGGTTCGTAGCCTACTTAATCATTGGAGACAAAAAGAAGGTGATCCTTTCCATCAACCAAATTCACCTCTTGGAGATGAACCTGAAGCACTTATCGACGAATCAGTTCGAAACACCATTTTCACCCTCATTTCCAGAATATCTCACCACGACTATATCATAAAGCAGATTCTAAACCTTATTCATTCGCTCGTTTCTACCGACAATCATCCCATAGTAATAAGTTAATGAGCTTAGCGCCCGAGTTGTAGCCTTGGAAAATATGGTGCAAAACGTACCAGCTTCAACAACATCACCGACACCAACAGTACCACCAACAACTCAAGTTTCAACATCACATGCCTCAACATCCCATTCTGTACCTCGAGTATAATCATCATTCTACATATCGTTCTACATCAATTATCTTCATTCTACATGGCGATTATGTAATCACTAATGTTTTAGAGATTATATATTCTTGTTCTAACGGTAAATCAAATGAGATTAATATCATATTAACTCATTAAATTCATGATTATATCTGAAGAAAATATATATGTATGTATATTTTCATAAAGATTATAATTAAAAAATCTTTTGTACAAACTGTTAATGGTGAAAATATTTTAACGGGTAGGTAATACCCGAGGAATATTTGAATTTCACATTAATAAGTTACACTGTACATTCTTCGAATCTGATTCAACAGTCATCTACTATCCTACTTACATCCACCGATATACGTAATCGTTCATCGCAGGATAACCATTTTCATTCAATTTCATATTTGGATTTTGACCTATCAGAATCCAACAAGTGGCATAATGAAGAAAACATTGGATAAAAATAAAATTTGTTAGAAACAAACAATTTAACTATGAGAAGAATTTTGTTAAGAATCCACGCTAACTGTTCCTAGCTAACTGTTCCTAGCTAGCTGATTACATTTTATTTATCGCAATTTACATTCTCGCAATTTTATTTATCGTCATTTAATATCTGTTATTTCTTTTACACACTTTAAATATCGAGACACGTATACAAGGTTTTGACATATCATATCGACGCATCTATATATATTATTTGGAATAACCATAGACACTTTATATGCAGTAATGCTTGAGTTAGCTATACAGGGTTGAGGTTGATTCTATAATAATATATATACTTTGAGTTGTGATCGAGTCTGAGACATGTATACAATGGGTCACGATACGAATATTATATATTAAACTATATGAATTATTGAATTACTAATTGTGGACTGCTAACTGTGGACTGCCAACATTGGACAATTAAAATGAATTAAAATATTGGTTATAACATATGAAACTAAACATTTCTTCAAGTTTTCCACTTAATTTCATCTTAAACCTCATTTGTATTTTGACGATTACAATCTGCGTTCATATTTTTCATGATTCTTGAAAACACCTCAATCGAGAGGATGAACCAACTGCACTTCATCTACAGAAGGAAAGCTTGATGCATATAGCCATGCATCTGAAAACATTCGGAACCTGAGTAAACATTTAACACGTATCTGCGCTTGCTCTTTTGGCATTATTATTACGAAAATAGCTTTGCAATCCCTCTCCAAATTAGCCAATTTTGTCATAGCTCCAGCAAGTCAACTTCGACTTTTCATTCTGAAAAACCTTATTATAACCTTGATATATATGCGTGCTCTTTTATTATTACCGGAGAACCATTTATATTCCACCACATTAGCAGTAAACTTACCAGCAACTTCGTTACTCATTGACTTGAGTTTCTCTGAAGAATCATTATATTTGTTCATTAAAACCCTATCATATACTCATCCGCATATTGTAACGAGAACTGCCATACTAATTACCGGGAATCAGCAATCAGTATTTTGAAATCTCGCAGCATGTCTACGTCAGCAGCTATATGTAACCTTTATCTCTTAGAATTATGACCTTCCATTCTGACATTTTGAAAATCACCCAGTCTACGAAACAATACTTTGAATTTTGAAAAGTTGAATGAAGCAACAAAAACTGTAAACGACCTTAACAGTCAAAAGTTTGATGATAAAGAATGGAGTGTTGAAAACGCTCAATAGAAAATTTAGTACCAAAAATCGGATTATGCGAAATCATGAAGGAGACTGTGGACAAATCACAAGGACTAAACTTGTACATAAAGAATCCTGATGATTCTGATTCTGATGAAATCTTTAGCGAATACCTTGCTCCTTAATTGCTCTAAATCATCGTGAATGAATTTCTTCATCACAATTTGATTCTAAAATTCTAAGATATTATCGTATCCTCTATTATAAATATCCTCGATATTTCTGAAGATATTTTTATAACTATTTTTAACTGAAATCATTTATCTCTTCGCGATATCAGTGTTATATCAAAAAGGAAACTGTTTTAGTTTCTAAATTCTGAAGAATTCAAACTTAAAATATGAATGTTATTGAAGTAGTGTTGGGAACTGAAGCATGAGTTAGTATAATATAATGACACTTGATCAACGTGATTATATTACAGTAAGTCATGCTAAGTTTCTAATTGAACGTGATGATTCACAGATTATAACGTCATCATGTGCCATGTTACACGACTCTTACATTCTATCTAATCTATAAACATATCAAGAACATATTTTCTTGATCGTTCTATCTTTTCTCTTGAATTCTGGTAATTTAATCAAACAAGATTGTACTATTACAATTTCCCTCTTAGAACGTTAGTCATGTTCATTCAAAACTTCATACCTACGAATTCTGGACCATGATTCGCTTAACTTAAAGTCGGGAAGAGAAAATAAAAGGATGGAACTTCAAAATATAAAGGAAACGAAGAGGGTGGATTTATCGTGAAATATCCGACAGGGAAATCGAAACAGATTATCGCATTTAATCAAAGAGGACCCTAATTTCCTTAAATCCCGAAGAATCAAATCTTATTACAAAGATTTGCTCTAAATTCCTTAAATTCTTGAAATCAACCGTGACTTCGTCACCAGATAAGATGAACATGCAATTATCTATTTCGCTCTTTTGTGATAACTTCACTCGTACGCTTCACATAAACAAATTGTTTTATCCATGTTACTCACTGATGATAAAACTCTAATTTTCAGCTCATATGCGTCATGAAAACATACTTATTATCAGCCATGACCATCCCAATCAAATTTTGGGACGGAATTTCTTTAACGGGTAGGTACTGTGACAACCCGGAAATTTCTGACCAAATTTAAACTTAATCTTTATATGATTTAATGTTTCCGACACGATAAGCAAAGTCTGTAATGTTGATATTTCAAAAACTTTGAACTGTGTTCATATATTCAATTACCATTCGACTGTTCTCGATGATTCACGAACAACTATTTGTAAATAAATATGTGTGTGCATATATATACATAAATAATAACTGGAAATATAATTTGAAATATTATATGTTGTTGTTATTAAATGTAATTATGTAAAATAAATAAAAATATGATATTATGGAAATTATGATTATATAAATAAAGTACATTATATATATATATATATATATATATATATATATATATATATATATATATATATATATATATATATATATATATATATATATATATATATATATATATATATATATATATATATATTGATTTCGAATCTATTCAGTAAACGACACTAACGCCTAATTGTCATACGATTAATATTAAGCAAATTAAAATCAACTGACATGATTTTAAAATAAACGATGATTCGAAAATGAATTTTACAAATTATAGACTTATTAAAAATGTATTTAGGAACTATTTGTTGAATATTAAAACTTTTTAATATTTTACTTGGGGTTGGGAGTGAATAATTAATGTAATTTTTATTTAATAATTAATGACTGAATTTTATACCATAATGACCAAAATAAATAAATATAGTTAATTTTAAAATATGGGATTTTTCTGAAGACTTTTATCCGCCACTGATTAGCAACGGAGTACGAAATGCTATCCATGAAATCAGTGTCGGCATATATGGACATAAATTTGGATGCCATTTTATTTATGCATGTGAGTACATATATGTTTAATATTAAACTTCATGATCATTTGCTGTAAAGCACAATCATCCAATATTTTCACTATCAATTACACACATCCATACCCACTTACATATTACTATCCATCGAGCAAATTCTTTCATTAAAACATCATCATACGTATATTTTTTTTTCCCTTTTCTATACTACTCCTTATTATTGATAATTGTTGAGCAACTGGAAAACACTTATTAACTATTACTTGTCTCTGTATCTATCATCATCAACCATTTACTTGTTTTGTTCCAAGACTCATATACAAAAACACTATTAATTCCACCCATGTTTTCGTTTACCATCCCAAAACACCTGCATGATACTTACTATTGTCGCTGTTGTTACCGGATCACTTGCTACTGTATGGGTTTCGATATCCACCTCAAAAATACAATTGGTTTCTTCCTTGTTCGATACAAACCACCAACCCATAAACCACCACCGATCACCACACAAACCTGCTGCAAGAACCAAGAACAACCCTCATCACCTTTGTGTTATCTCTAACCCAATTCATTAAATAACTCGTTATAATTTGAAGTTGTTGTTAATGTTTCTGTCAAGAACCAAACCTCACATGTCCAATTACTGCTACTTGTTTCTGTTCCTGGGTCAGTTCGCCACAAACACTTCATCCTTACAAACACCCCCTCCTTCTACATAAAATCACCATCACCAGAGAATCACCACTTTAAGTTACCAACACTCTCACCATCTTTAACCTTGAAACCGTGAACTTCCACCCCTCGCCACCACTACACCACCTCACCACAACACCATAACCATCACCACAAGACCATTCATGACTGCTACAGTTATGGGTCTTGCAGCCATATATTTGTTCACGTGGTTATTATTGCTACTATTATTACGATACCTGCTATTTTGTTTTTCTATCCAAACATCCAAAAACCGAACACAACTACTATTGTTATAAAACCTGCAACTAAGATAGATGATGAAGATGATGAATAGTAATTAAGGAATGAATGAACTATTTGTTTCCTTCACAACTGCAGCTGCCATTAATTGTTTCCGTTTCTTTAATCTGTGAACGAATGGAATCAATTGAATGTCAATTTTAGGGTTCTTGTGGGTATAATGTTGTCAACTGGTATCTTATGTTTCTGTTTTCTTTTCGAACCACCACAACAACCACTCATTTAAACTGCAAATCCTACCACCGTGACAGATTCATGAAACCAACATAAAAACCAACACCAAGACCCACCGCATTAAATCATCATCATCAATTGCTGTTTATTTTCTAGGAAGATCGAATCACCACTTTTGATCACTATAAAACCCTCATCAATTCAGCTATTATTGAATTGGATTACCTTATGCGACAAAGTGGTTGTTGTTATGTGTTTTATTTTTTATTTTTCATTCTAGCCGACAACACTTAAACCGATGACCCACTTGATTATTTAGTAACGTTGCAGCTGGATTCCATGAGATAAAGGCGATAATGATAATATAAAAGTATTAATAGAGACGTTGGGTGCTGTGTATGCTCACTGTCATTGATTCGAAACCCATAAAACAAGTTGCTGTGCGGTTTGGGATCCTATTTCACGTACAGATTAAATTTAAACCTAATGGGTTTGGTTATAGAACTATTGGGCCGAGATTTAAATTAGATAGATGGGTTTATTTAATTGTCTTGTTGGGCCATGATTATATTGTATAACAACCCTCACTTTTCGACTTCCGATTTTACCAAAATACCTAGAGTTGTTATATACGAATAAATTTAACGTTGAACGAATAAACGTACGCTTAAAATAAATAATATAATTATAAATATTATAAATAAGATTATGATATATAATATAACATAATTACATCAATGAATATATATATAATATTTATATTACTTTTGTTATTTAGTTAATAGAATATATAATTAACTAAATAATACATAATATTATAACATTTATAAAACTAATAAAAACTATAAATTAAAAATCATAAATTTTAATTTTTATAAAAACTAAATATAATAATAATTTTTATATAAAATTAGTATTTAATAATTAAACAAATATAGAAATAAAATGTTAAATGTTCTTAGAAATATATTAAACAAAATACTTTTTCTTATTTTAACTTTTAAGATTTTACTTTTAATAAAAATACAAACTACTTTTTCTTATTTTAACTTTTATGATTTTACTTTTAATAAAAATACAAACTACTTTTTCTTATTTTAACTTTTAAAATTTACTTTTAATAAAAATACAAAATACTTTTTCTTATTTTAACTTTTAAGATTTTACTTTTAATAAAAATACAAACTACTTTTTCTTATTTTAACTTTTAAGATTTACTTTTAATAAAAAATACAAACTACTTTTTCTTTTTTTAACTTTTAAGATTTACTTATTTTATTTTAATTTTTTTTTACCTAACATTTTCAACTATAAATACCACATACATTTCTCATTTCAAACTTACACCTTAATCTCTCATTTCTCTCTTAAAGAACTACTTCTAGTTGATATCTCGGTAACTTACTTGCTTTACTTTCCTTTCTTGCGTGGAATACTTCAACTGCTATTTAAGGTGAGTTTCATTTGCTCCCTTTTATATATATTTTTGGGACTGAGAATACATGCGCTGTTTTTATAAATGTTTTACGAAATAGGCACAAGTACTAAAACTAATTCTACGTGGGTTTAAACCAGAAATATACCCTTAGCTTGGTAATATTAAACTACTTGTCTATGTATGGTAGGCGCGAATCCTAAAGATAGATCTATTGGGCCTGACAAACCCCATCCTGACTATGGGATGCTTTAGTACTTCGAGGTTATTTTAAACACACCTGATCTGGTGTACTTCAGAGGGTAAAACATGAACGTTAAGGCTTGTTACCGGGTGCCTACAACTTATAGAATGATTTTATACACTTGCTAGTGTACGGATATTTATGAAACTGAAATCTTGTGGCCTATTATTATAACGAAAATGATTGATTTTGATAAACTAATGAATTCACCAACCTTTTTGGTTGACACTTTAAGCATGTTTTGTCTCAGGTGATGAATAAGATGATTGCCATGATTGCTACCTGATGAATTGAATGCTGCTACATGGAGTCTTCATTTCATTACATTTACTTTGCATTAAGACTATTATTATTATTTCAGTTTAAATTTGATGTAAAACTTTTAATGCTTCCGCTGTTTTATTAATAAATGTTTTATTCAAAACGTCTCATATAGAGTCGTTCTCGTTTATACAACTGTGATTTGATATAATTAGTCACAAATACCCTAGGCCCTAATTTGGGGGTGTGACAGATTGGTATCAGAGCAGGTTGTTGTAGAGAACCAGGATTGCATTTTATGTGTGCCTTATACAATTAGGTACCTTAGCAATGTAGGATTACAACTTTCCTTGACCATAGTGCCTTTAATTGTTGTCTTTAATTGATAAATGCTACACTATACCTTAGAAACTATACTTAAATCTTAAGATTATAACATACACGATAATGTGAAATTACTCGAACGTCAATGCTACTTAAGGCCTAGGGTGATCCTTGGTACCACTATGGGACGCTTGTGGATTTCGAATGCCAAACTTAGATTTTGGTCGAGAATTCCTGGGCCAACCAGTAGCAATTGATCATTCAAGTGACTCGGCGGTGGCATAGATGTTTGGGTATGGTGCACAATATCAAACCTGACTATAGTGATCATACAACACTTAGTCACTTACGCACTTAATAAGTGGTAAACTTATTAAGAACAACTCACTTAGTCATCTATCCTGGTTTTGTGTATTACATATGTATTACATGAAATATTATCCAAGATTTTTGAAACTCCTATAATTCATACTCAAACGTATATAACTCCCTGTTATATCACGAACCTATATTCCTTATGCCTTTATGCATCGGTTTGCGAACCGGGAAATGTCATTGGGTTATCACAGTATATACGAATTGAAAGTCTTTAATCGAAAGATTATTAGATTACATACTTATCATTTTATAATCTCGACACGTCATACTGCCATTATTGGAGTATAGACAAATCATATCTTAGCATATCTATTCCCAATAGACCTTGTCTAACACTTTTCCTAAATTTCCTCCGTAAATTACGGAAATCTTTCTGCTATATATACGTATTCAAGGAGACGAATATATCATCCAATATTCAACACCCATTTCATATCAAACCCTATTCCAAACACATAATATGGATTTCTCACCTAATTCCTCAAGTTCTTCTAGCTCCAAAGATAGCGTGACAGGAGCACACCCACCGATCAATTACCGTGATTTCTTTAGAAAATGGGGATGGGTTCGCGAAATACTCACCCTATGGAGAAATGAAGAAGGTACTCCTTATCACGAGCCAAACTTACCACCAAACGTCGGAGTACTCGATCCGCTTACCAGCGAACCTGTTCGCAATACCGTTTTCACTCTTTTCGCAAGGATTTTCCGCCTCGAAGGTCGACTCGATGTAACCAACGACAATATTTGTCCTCTACTCCCGAATTCTAACCAGAAAGGGTTATTAGAAGAAGTTAGAAGACTTCGAACTAAATATCAAGAATTGACAAACCTTACAGAGGAATGGGTAGAACAAATCCATAGACTCGAGCGTAAAGTAGAAACCCTGGAGGAAATAGTGCTCGATTTGGTAGCTAGGCTCACATTTACTAACCAAGTACCACAAGCAGCACCAACAGCAGCACCAGCAGCAGCACCAGCACCACCAGTACTATCAGCATCACCACCAACAGCATCAGCTTCACCAACAACAACATCAGCATCCCACGTCTCAACATCATAATCGGTACCTCAAAAATCGACATCATACGCCCATAGATACTAAGGAATATTAGTAATAATGAGTTGAGATGTATTGACTCATTCTTCCTGAAGAATTATATATGTATACTTTATATATATATATGGTTTGGAACAATAATAAATCTTTTCGTACTAAACTATTACGTGTGAATCTTAACTAGTATGTACTACTTGGTTAATTCATATCACTAATACGCTATGATGTACATCCTTCGTTAATGACTTAACAATCATTAATCACTGCTTCAGTACAATAAACTCCATTTCATAATAAACTAAGTGTATTATTCAAATGCATGTGTGATTTTACACTCCTATTTTTCGATGTACTCGAAAATTTCTCGAAAACATCATTTATGCCTTATGAATTTCACAAGAAATCCACGAGCATCAACATCATTTACTGAGGTATATTAATAACAATGAACGATGAAGTATTGATTCATAACTTCATTAAAGAAATATTCCGCGACGATTATGTTATCTCTAAAGTTTTGGAGATTATTTATTCTCGTTTCAACCGTAAATCAAATGAGTTTAATATTATATTAACTTATTAAATCCATAATTACATCTAAAGAAAATATATATGTATGTATATTTTCATAAAGATTGTATTTAAAAATTCTTTTGTACAAACTGTTGATTGTGAAAATATTTTAACGGGTAGGTAATACCCAAGAAATATCTAACATTCACATTAATATATTACATTGTACATTCTTCAAAATCCTTGAAAACATATCGGATTGATAATCAATGATTCAGATCAGTTAACCTTGAGAATGCTGATGAAGCAGTAAAAGCTGTAGATGGCCTTAATGACCAGAAGCTTGATAATAAAGAATTGTGTGTTGGAAAAGCTCAAAAGAATATCTGGTATTGAAAGATGGATTGAGCAAAACATGAAGGAGACCAAGGACAAATCCCAAGGACTAAACCTATAACCAAAGAATCTAGATGATTCGATTTCTGAAGGAAATCACAGAAGATCTTTTTACGCATTCTAAATCCTTACAGAAGAATTTCTTCATTATCCATCGATTTTAGAAATTCTAAAATATCATCATATCTTTCGTTATAAATATCCTCGATATTTCTAAAGATATATTCATAACGATTCTTATCCGCAATTAATTATCTCTTTGCAATATCTTTATTACATCATAAAGGAAAACTGTTTAAGTTTCTATATTCCGTAAAATTTAAATTCAAATTTTGAATGATTTGAAGTAGTGTTGAGAATTGAAGCATGAGTTAGTATAATATAAGGACGTCAGGCCAACATGATTATATTACAGTAAGTCATGCTAAATTTTTAATGGAAGATGATGATTCATAGACTTTATAATCATCAATTGCCATGTTACACGACTCTTACATTCTACTTAATCTCTGAACATATCAAGAAAATATATTCTTGATAGTTCTATCCTCAGTAATTCTGGTAATTTACCAAATCAAATCGTGATATTACGCTTAGAACAGTAGGTCCATTCGAAACTTCATACCTACAAATTCTGGACCATTACTCGCTTTACTTAGAATCGATAGGAGAATAAAAAGGCAAAGAGCTCCGACATATAAGGGAAAATATGTAGCCCGATAACGATACCGAAATTACAAACCATGTATATCAATACGTATTGCAACGTAAATGTGATGACCCGGAGATTTCTGAACAAATTTAAACTTTAACCATTATATATATCCGACACGATAAGCAAATCTGTAATGATTAAGTCTCGAAAGTTTTGAAATTATATTCATTTAATTAAATACCCTTTGACCATGCCAAGCGATTCACGAACAATTACGTGTAAATAAATATATATGTATATATACATGTGTGCTTATTAGATTGATATATATTATAAAACATTGAACGGATTAGTTGATATGAACATAAGCTATGAGATCTATTTTATGAACTTGGAAATGCTATCAAGGTATTGAATAGATAATAATTTACATGAACGTATTTGTTCGATGTAAGTTTATCGACGAGATTAAAAGATAATATCAAATGATTGAATTATCGGATACATTGAACTATGATTATGAGTCTCTGTTATGAGGTCCACTTTGAATTAGGAAACCCTTACTTTTAACGGTATTCGGAATAAATGGTAAAGTGATTTACAAGTAAGAACAAAGTGTCACTTATTGGGAGTTAGACAAAAGTTAGTGGAGGATTGAATTTCATAACACTTGGTTGATAACTTGCAACGTATATAGAACGTGTTTATGTATATTAGATATATTAGTTAGGTAAAAGATAGTAACCCTTGTTCATTGATTCGATTTATAATTAGATATATTAACTAGAGTGTTTGAGAAATTAAAGTAAATGTTGGCGCATAAATAAGTTATATCAGATTAAGTTTTTGAGCATAAGCGTTAGGTGATATAACAATATCTAGTATTCACACGACTTTAATGTTATATATATATTGGTCTTTGAAATATAATTAATTTTGAAAAGTGAAATATTATATTATTAGATAAATATTTCAAACATAGGTATTATGTATAAATTTATAAATTTTAAATGTACATATATTTTATTTTAGTCATAAAACGTTTTGATTCAAACTAATATGATTAAATATATATTTTGTTATATAACGAGACGTCGATTTATAAAAGGAAATGATCAAAACACTCAAAAGATTAAGTTACACTTTGAGTGGGTTAGTTTTTAATTAATTTAAGTCTAGTTAATAATAAAGGTACATGTCACAAAACGTTTAATTTAAAATAAAATATTTTGATAAACAACGAGTCACTGATTTATAAAAGTAAATGACCACAACGCTCAATTTTATAAGTTACATTTTTTATAAGGTAATTTATTGATGAGTAAGTCAAATTTTTGATAAAGGTATACGTCGCGTAACGTAAAAGGCTAGTTTTCTAAACGTACGAAAGTGCGTCCGAAAAACCGAAAGTGGTACATGAGTCGCGAGACCACGACCGTGTCATTTTTGTAAAAATTATATTTTTACCATGAACGTAAATATAATATAATATTTAATTAATCCTAAAGATTAAATATAATATATATTAAATAAATTATAAATAAACTTCAATATGTCATACGTAATGAAGAGAATTGGCTGTCGGCAGCCTTAAATAATGGGACAGCTGGATTTATTTAATCCTCGCGAGTTACGAAGATTATAATGTGTTCAGAGAACGAGTCGCAGAATAGTCAAAATCAGAAAATGGCTATAAAGCCAACGTAATCTGTTGTCTAATATATTTTTTCCATCAAACACTAACACACACATACACGAGTACTCCATCTGTTTTATTATTATTTATATTATTATTATTATTATTATTATTATTAATCATATTATTATTAGGAGTTATTATTATTAGTAGTATACATAAAATATTACGACGGAGTGCTGTCTAAGTGTTTTCAAAACGGGTTTTATGAGTGGGATAGAGCTAAGGAAATTATGGGTTATAGCTATGGAGGTGATGGGTAATGTTCGAGGGTATGCTCGTGAGGTCAATCTAGTGTTTATCATCTCCGTTGCGTTTGCGTACCTTTCCTGCAATATTGAACCTCAATATTGATACGTGAGCACTCAAAACTTAACTTTTATTTATTAATAGTGTATCCCTGACTAGTGCTCGAGTATTTAGGATTATGCATGCTAGTACTTTTGATATTGCCCTTAGTTAGGTTATGTTGAATCTTAAAGATTGTTATACTAGGGACGAGCTAAGGTATAAGATATGTATATCGTTGGAAAGTTAGCGAAAAATTAAGAACTTTTCCTTTAGATGTCGAATGATTTCGACGAGCGGATTAGAAACTATAGTCAATTGAATTTTTGATGTTATTATTAAAAATGATTATTATTATCGTCGTTATTATCGTCGTTATATTTTTTATCAAATTATTATTATTATGATTATTATTATTACCATTATTGATATTATTATTATTCTCATTGAAAATTGCTATTATTATTACTATCGTTATAATTATTATTAATATTATCATTAGTATTATTATGGTTAAAACCTAATATTAGTAACACTTGATTACTATAATTACTATTATTATCATTAATACAAAGACGATGTAAAAGACGATTAAAAACTATTAAACGAATTTATTAGAAAATAATGACTATGAGTATCATGATGAAATTAAAATATTGTAAGATAATAATTTCGATAAAATTATCATTTTTAGTATTTTTATCAATTTTATTATTATTAAAAGTATTATTAATGCTTTTACTAAAAATATCGTTTATGATAGAAAAATCTGTGTTATTATAAAATATCATTATTATTATTATCCATTTTAAATAAAATTATTATTTTAAAGTTAATATTAAAAGTATTGTAAATATTAATGTTATCATAATTAGAATTGTTTTTTTATCATAATAACTCTTTTTGTAAATAAAAATATTGATATCTTGATTAATAGAATAATAATAATTATTATTACAAAATAAATACAACTTTTATTTATTATTATTATCAATGTTATTTTATCAAATAAATATACAAATTATATAATTACATTAATAAAACCTATCATAATGAAACTTTATAAATTTATTACTTAAGATATACAAATGTATATTTTAAATAAAGTTTTACTTATTAATAAATAAATTATATTATATACTTTAACAAATCTTTTAAATATTTAAACCACGATATAATAATCATGTATAAACTTTGGAAATCTTTTTTGAGTCAAATTGACTTTTGTTGACTTTGACATATTAGACTCGAGCATTAGGATTGTGGTACACTATGACTTAACTTAATGTATTAGACAAATATTGACAAATACATAAATATTTATAAATAAATTAGGTTCGTGAATCCAAGGCCAACCTTACACTTGTTCAATGATGTTATATGTATTTTTACTACAAAATACAGTATGGTGAGTTTCATTTGCCTTTTTACCCTTTTATATTTTTGGGCTGAGAATGCATGCGCAAATTTTATAAATATTTTACGAAATAGACACAAGTAATCGAAACTACATTATATGGTTGAATGATCGAAATCGAATATGCCCCTTTTTATTAAGTCTGGTAATCTAAGAATTAGGGAACAGACACCCTAATTGACGCGAACTCTAAAGATAGATCTATTGGGCCTAACAAACCCCATCCAAAGTACCGGATGCTTTAGTACTTCGAAATTTATATCATGTCCGAAGGAGGATCCCGGAATGATAGGGGATATTCTTATATGCATATTGTTAATGTCGGTTACCAGGTGTTCACCATATGAATGATTATTTTTGTCTCTATGCATGGGACGTATATTTATGAGAACTGGAAATGAAATTCTTATGGTCTATTAAAATGATGGAAATAAATGATTATGATAAACTAATGAACTCACCAACCTTTTGGTTGACACTTTAAAGCATGTTTATTCTCAGGTGTTAAAGAAATCTTCCGCTGTGCATTTGCTCATTTTAAAGATATTACTTGGAGTCTTTCATAGCATATTTCGAAGAACATTGCATTCGAGTCATTGAGTTCATCAACGATTATTATTAAATCAATTTATAGTTGGATAGTGGATATTATGAAATAGTATGAATGCCTGTCAATTTTCGATGTAAAGAAAGATTGTCTTTTAAAAACGAATGCAATGTTTGTAAAATGTATCATATAGAGGTCAAATACCTCGCAATGTAATCAACTATTGTGAATCGTTTATAATGTATATGAACGGGTCCTTTCAGTTGGTATCAGAGCGGTGGTCTTAGCGAACCAGGTCTGCATTAGGGTGTCTAACTGATAAGTCGTTAGGATACATTAGTGAGTCTGGACTTCGACCGTGTCTACATGTCATAAGTTTTGCTTATCATTTTGTGTCGAAAATCATCTACTTAACATCCTTAGAAAAATTACCTGATTATTAATCTTAAGTCTAGACACGTTTTCCTGCATTTATTGCATAATAGTGTATAGACGAATTAATATCTCAGCGTATCTGTTACTGTGAACTTTGACCAACATCTTTCAAAGATTCTCCGTAGTTTATGGGATTTTAGGTATTATATATACATATGAAAATTATGTAATTGAAGAATACCAAATCTAAATTCTACAACCTACTTCATACCAAAACTTCTTTCCCTAATCATACGAGATGGATCCCTCAACCAGTTCGAACTCCTCAGATTCTGACAGCTATGCCGATATGGATTTCCACATGAGCTCCGAAAGCAGCGTGACCGGAATGGATCAACCAATCAGCCATCATCTATTCTGGATGAAATGGGGATGGGTTCGTAGCCTCCTCAATCATTGGAGACAAGAAGAAGGTGATCCCTTCCATCCACCAAATTGCCCTCTTGGCAATGAACCTGAAACACTTACCGGTGAACCTGTTCGAAAAACCATTTTCTCTCTCATCTCCAGAGTATCTCGTCACGATTATATACTACATCAAATTTTAGATTATATTTATCCGCTCGTCCGAACCGATAATCACCCCGGTGTAATAGAAGAAGTCAACGAGCTTCGCGCTCGGGTAGTGGCTTTGGAGAATATGGTGCGAAGGTTAAAAACACCATCAGCAGCACCAGCAGCGTAACCAGTACCGCCAGTAACATCCACATCGCAAGCCTCAATGCTAAAAGCACCAGAAGCATCACCGGCATCAACAGCACCACCATCAACAACAGGATCATTACCACCACCAACAATCACATCCGCATCACACACCTCAATGTCCCAATCTGTATATCGGATATCAACGTCACAAGCACCAAAGATACCAAAGAGTACCAACTGCAACAAACGATGAAGTATTGATTCATAACTTCATCGGAGAATCACCCTGCAGTGATTATGTAATCTCTAAAGTCTTGGAGATTATTTATTTCAGCCTTAACCATAGATCAGATAAGTGGACGGAGATGATTGAGAGAAGGATCGAAACCCTGACAAGAATGGTGCGTAAAAGCTAGACCTGTTTTACCAACAGCTTCAACAGTACTCTTAGCCTCACCAACAGTGCTGTCAACATCCTTAGAATCGTCAGTACCTCTAACATCACAAGCCCCGCCAGTTCAAGAAATCACTGTGGAAACCATTACGAATTTAAAACGAGTATATTGTATCAACGAGTTATGAAGTATTAACTCGGTCTCTCCAAAGAATTTATATGTATATATATATATATATATATATATATATATATATATATATATATATATATATATAAATTTTTAACCATAATAAATCTTTTTGTACTAAGCTATTATGTATGGAACTTAACTATCTGGTTAATTCATATTATTAATTTGCTATGATGTACATTCTTCGTTAACAATTTAATCATTGTTAACTACAATCTCTGCTTCAACTCAATGAATTTTATTTCATAATAAATCAAGTGTATCATTCAATAACATGTTTGATTATACACTTTCATCTTCGATATACCCGAAATTTACGAGAAAACAATATTCGTATCTTGCGAAGTTAGCAAGAGTTCTATGAGCATCAGCATGATTCACTAAGGAAATACATATAAATATTGAAGCATTAATTACATTAGTGAAATACTCCGCAAAGATTATGTAATCTCTAATGTTTTAGAGAAAATTCATTTCTAATTCAATCCGAAAATCAAATGAGCTTAGTATGATATTAACTCATTGAATCTGTACTACATCTGAAGAAAATATACCCACATATATTTTCATAAAGATTGTAATGAGAATTCTTGTTCAAAATATTATTTGTGAAATTTTTTTAACGGGTAGGTAATACCCGAGAGATATATAAAATCACAATTAATATGTTACAGTCTTCAATTCTGATTCAATAATCATTAACTAAACCAATATACATTCTTCTATAAGAAATCAAAACAACCACACTCATTCGAATCTAATTACATATTCTGATTTTGAGAAATTCAGAATTCAACTCGAGATACAACCAAAATCATCACTCTTAGATCTTTACATTTTTCAAAGCTATACTTTGACTTCAAAACTGTGACAGAACATCACTTTTATTCGTAACACTCAGAGGAATATAAATCATTCAAGATTCAGGAAGATTTCATCATTTGGATAGTGACTATGACAATTTGCATCTAAAACTCTTCGAAATTCCGGAAGACACTTCAAACAATGAACAATTGAGATGATAATCCAACCACACATTACCCAAAGTCTTGTACCTGAAAAGCTCTCGAAACCAAAGTCATAATTTAACACATACCCGCGTCGAATTCTTTATCATTTATTAGCAAAAACAACCTTACGATTCCTTTTCAAAGTAGCCAATTTTGTCACGGCTCCAGCAAGTCAACTTTGACTTTTCAGTCGGACCAGTCTTATTATAACCCCGATAAATACGTTGCCCATTCATCAGTGTTACTAAGGAACCTTTCATATTCCACCATATTACCACCAGCGTTTAATCATCTAAAACACGATTCTTCTGAACCCACCTCGGATTGAAAATCAGTGATTCAGATATTATAGCATTAAATGCAGAGGAAACATAAATATGGTAGATGACTTAAACAGTCAAAAGTTTGATGATAAAAGATAGTAAGTTGGTAAAGCTCAGAAAAAGAGAAGATTTGGAACTGGAAAACGGATTGAGCAAAGTATGAAGGAAGCCGTGGACAAATCACAGGGACTAAATCTGCCTTCAAAGGATTCAAATGATTCAGTGTCTGCTGAAAACGTTAGCAAACACGTTACCCCTTATTCTAAACCTTCACAGACAGATATTCTTCATCATCATCTTACCTTAGATATTATAAGATATCTTCGTATCTCCCATTATACATATTCTCCATATTTCTGGAGATATCTTCACCACTATCCTTATCTGAGATCATTTATCTCTCCGTAATATCTGCAACATAAAAGAAACTGTGTTAGTTTCTAAATTCTGAAAAAAAAATTCAAATATGAATGTTTTGAAGTAGTGTTGGGAACTGATACATGGGTTAGTATAATATAATGACACTTGATCAACGTCATTATATTACAGTAATTCATGCTGAGTTTCTAATGGAATGTGATGATTCACAGAACATACCGTCATCATGTGCCATTTACACGACTCTTACATTCTATCTAATCTCTAAATATATCAAGAAAATATTTCTTGATGATTCGGTCTTTCCCAGGGTATTCTGGTAATTTAACAAATCAGGATTTACCATTATCCTTTCCTTCTTAGAACAATTACTATATTCCTTCTGAAATCCATACATACGAATTCCGGACAATTACAAGAGTTATTTAATTGCAAGAAGAAGAAACGAAAGGACAAAGCTCCGAAATAGAAAATCGGGGTATAGACCGCAGCAAATCGAAGAGAGCCTTAACTATAAATGACGATGACTATAGAAGACAGAAGCAGGGACATCGACATATAAGGGAAGGTGTAAAATCTAACAACAACCCGGAAATTACAACCCATATATATCGATGCATATAGCAATGTAAAGACATGGGAGAACTAGAAACACTATAAACCCAAGAGTATAGTAGAAGTAAATAGATTCTTCTGGTGGCAGATTAAAAAGAAGAATGACAGATATGCAAGTTAAGAGGATATCAAGGATCAGGATGGGATGGAGCATATTAACGAATACTTTAAAGTAGGAATTGAGGAAGAAAGAACAGAAGGTGTGAGTTGTAAGGAAATGGAGAGGGTGGATTTATAGGAAAAATTTTCGACAGAGCAATCGAAGCAGATTATCGCTTTTAATCAAAGAAGATCTTAATCTCCTTAATTACCAAAGAATCAAATCTTAATATGAAGATTTCTTCTAAATTCCTTAAATTCCGGAAATCAATCTTGACTACGACACCGGTTAAGTCAAACTCACTTTTATTCATTTTCACTCTTAAGTGATAGCTTCATTCGTGCTCTTCACAAAACAAATCATTTTATCTATATTAATCAATGATGATAAAATCCTAATTATCAGTTCATATACGTCATGAAAACACTCTTACTGTTAGCTATGACGACCTCTATTAAATTTCGGGACGAAATTTCTTTTAACGGGTAGGTACTGTGATGACCCGGAGATTTCCAAACAAATTTAAACTTTAACCTTTATATATATCCGACACGATAAGCAAATCTGTAATGATTAAGTCTCGAAAGTTTTGAAATTATATTCATTTAATTAAATACCCTTTGACCATGCCAAGCGATTCACGAACAATTACGTGTAAATAAATATATATGTATATATACATGTGTGCTTATTAGATTGATATATATTATAAAACATTGAACGGATTAGTTGATATGAACATAAGCTATGAGATCTATTTTATGAACTTGGAAATGCTATCAAGGTATTGAATAGATAATAATTTACATGAACGTGTTTGTTCGATGTAAGTTTATCGACGAGATTAAAAGATAATATCAAATGATTGAATTATCGGATACATTGAACTATGATTATGAGTCTCTGTTATGAGGTCCACTTTGAATTAGGAAACCCTTACTTTTAACGGTATTCGGAATAAATGGTAAAGTGATTTACAAGTAAGAACAAAGTGTCACTTATTGGGAGTTAGACAAAAGTTAGTGGAGGATTGAATTTCATAACACTTGGTTGATAACTTGCAACGTATATAGAACGTGTTTATGTATATTAGATATATTAGTTAGGTAAAAGATAGTAACCCTTGTTCATTGATTCGATTTATAATTAGATATATTAACTAGAGTGTTTGAGAAATTAAAGTAAATGTTGGCGCATAAATAAGTTATATCAGATTAAGTTTTTGAGCATAAGCGTTAGGTGATATAACAATATCTAGTATTCACACGACTTTAATGTTATATATATATTGGTCTTTGAAATATAATTAATTTTGAAAAGTGAAATATTATATTATTAGATAAATATTTCAAACATAGGTATTATGTATAAATTTATAAATTTTAAATGTACATATATTTTATTTTAGTCATAAAACGTTTTGATTCAAACTAATATGATTAAATATATATTTTGTTATATAACGAGACGTCGATTTATAAAAGGAAATGATCAAAACACTCAAAAGATTAAGTTACACTTTGAGTGGGTTAGTTTTTAATTAATTTAAGTCTAGTTAATAATAAAGGTACATGTCACAAAACGTTTAATTTAAAATAAAATATTTTGATAAACAACGAGTCACTGATTTATAAAAGTAAATGACCACAACGCTCAATTTTATAAGTTACATTTTTTATAAGGTAATTTATTGATGAGTAAGTCAAATTTTTGATAAAGGTATACGTCGCGTAACGTAAAAGGCTAGTTTTCTAAACGTACGAAAGTGCGTCCGAAAAACCGAAAGTGGTACATGAGTCGCGAGACCACGACCGTGTCATTTTTGTAAAAATTATATTTTTACCATGAATGTAAATATAATATAATATTTAATTAATCCTAAAGATTAAATATAATATATATTAAATAAATTATAAATAAACTTCAATATGTCATACGTAATGAAGAGAATTGGCTGTCGGCAGCCTTAAATAATGGGACAGCTGGATTTATTTAATCCTCGCGAGTTACGAAGATTATAATGTGTTCAGAGAACGAGTCGCAGAATAGTCAAAATCAGAAAATGGCTATAAAGCCAACGTAATCTGTTGTCTAATATATTTTTTTCCATCAAACACTAACACACACATACACGAGTACTCCATCTGTTTTATTATTATTTATATTATTATTATTATTATTATTATTATTATTATTATTATTAATCATATTATTATTAGGAGTTATTATTATTAGTAGTATACATAAAATATTACGACGGAGTGCTGTCTAAGTGTTTTCAAAACGGGTTTTATGAGTGGGATAGAGCTAAGGAAATTATGGGTTATAGCTATGGAGGTGATGGGTAATGTTCGAGGGTATGCTCATGAGGTCAATCTAGTGTTTATCATCTCCGTTGCGTTTGCGTACCTTTCCTGCAATATTGAACCTCAATATTGATACGTGAGCACTCAAAACTTAACTTTTATTTATTAATAGTGTATCCCTGACTAGTGCTCGAGTATTTAGGATTATGCATGCTAGTACTTTTGATATTGCCCTTAGTTAGGTTATGTTGAATCTTAAAGATTGTTATACTAGGGACGAGCTAAGGTATAAGATATGTATATCGTTGGAAAGTTAGCGAAAAATTAAGAACTTTTCCTTTAGATGTCGAATGATTTCGACGAGCGGATTAGAAACTATAGTCAATTGAATTTTTGATGTTATTATTAAAAATGATTATTATTATCGTCGTTATTATCGTCGTTATATTTTTTATCAAATTATTATTATTATGATTATTATTATTACCATTATTGATATTATTATTATTCTCATTGAAAATTGCTATTATTATTACTATCGTTATAATTATTATTAATATTATCATTAGTATTATTATGGTTAAAACCTAATATTAGTAACACTTGATTACTATAATTACTATTATTATCATTAATACAAAGACGATGTAAAAGACGATTAAAAACTATTAAACGAATTTATTAGAAAATAATGACTATGAGTATCATGATGAAATTAAAATATTGTAAGATAATAATTTCGATAAAATTATCATTTTTAGTATTTTTATCAATTTTATTATTATTAAAAGTATTATTAATGCTTTTACTAAAAATATCGTTTATGATAGAAAAATCTGTGTTATTATAAAATATCATTATTATTATTATCAATTTTAAATAAAATTATTATTTTAAAGTTAATATTAAAAGTATTGTAAATATTAATGTTATCATAATTAGAATTGTTTTTTTATCATAATAACTCTTTTTGTAAATAAAAATATTGATATCTTGATTAATAGAATAATAATAATTATTATTACAAAATAAATACAACTTTTATTTATTATTATTATCAATGTTATTTTATCAAATAAATATACAAATTATATAATTACATTAATAAAACCTATCATAATGAAACTTTATAAATTTATTACTTAAGATATACAAATGTATATTTTAAATAAAGTTTTACTTATTAATAAATAAATTATATTATATACTTTAACAAATCTTTTAAATATTTAAACCACGATATAATAATCATGTATAAACTTTGGAAATCTTTTTTGAGTCAAATTGACTTTTGTTGACTTTGACATATTAGACTCGAGCATTAGGATTGTGGTACACTATGACTTAACTTAATGTATTAGACAAATATTGACAAATACATAAATATTTATAAATAAATTAGGTTCGTGAATCCAAGGCCAACCTTACACTTGTTCAATGATGTTATATGTATTTTTACTACAAAATACAGTATGGTGAGTTTCATTTGCCTTTTTACCCTTTTATATTTTTGGGCTGAGAATGCATGCGCAAATTTTATAAATATTTTACGAAATAGACACAAGTAATCGAAACTACATTATATGGTTGAATGATCGAAATCGAATATGCCCCTTTTTATTAAGTCTGGTAATCTAAGAATTAGGGAACAGACACCCTAATTGACGCGAACTCTAAAGATAGATCTATTGGGCCTAACAAACCCCATCCAAAGTACCGGATGCTTTAGTACTTCGAAATTTATATCATGTCCGAAGGAGGATCCCGGAATGATAGGGGATATTCTTATATGCATATTGTTAATGTCGGTTACCAGGTGTTCACCATATGAATGATTATTTTTGTCTCTATGCATGGGACGTATATTTATGAGAACTGGAAATGAAATTCTTATGGTCTATTAAAATGATGGAAATAAATGATTATGATAAACTAATGAACTCACCAACCTTTTGGTTGACACTTTAAAGCATGTTTATTCTCAGGTGTTAAAGAAATCTTCCGCTGTGCATTTGCTCATTTTAAAGATATTACTTGGAGTCTTTCATAGCATATTTCGAAGAACATTGCATTCGAGTCATTGAGTTCATCAACGATTATTATTAAATCAATTTATAGTTGGATAGTGGATATTATGAAATAGTATGAATGCCTGTCAATTTTCGATGTAAAGAAAGATTGTCTTTTAAAAACGAATGCAATGTTTGTAAAATGTATCATATAGAGGTCAAATACCTCGCAATGTAATCAACTATTGTGAATCGTTTATAATGTATATGAACGGGTCCTTTCAGTAAAGACATGGGAGAATTAAAAACACTATAACCCCAAGGTAATAGTAGAAGAAAACAAATTCCTCTAGTGGTAAGTGAAAAAGAAGAATGACTGAAATGATAGTCAGAAAAATATCCAGGATAAGAACTGGATGGAGCATTCTCACAATCTTTGGAAATATGAATTGAGGAAGAAAGTATAGAAGTGGTGAAGATAATGAAACGGAAGAAGCTAATTTATAGCAAAATTCCAAACACAGCAATTGAAGCAATTTACCTCATTTAATCAAAGAAAATTTCAAATTCCTTAATTACCGGAGAATCAAATCTTATGGATTACGAAGATTTCCTTTAATCCCTTGAATTCCGAAAATCAATCGTGACTACGTCAAAAGTTAAGGCGAACATTTAATTTCTCATTCACTCTTTTACAATAGCTTCATTTATACGCTTCCTATAATCAAATCGTTTTATCCATATTATTCAGTAGTGATAAAACTTTATTTTTTTCAACTTACATTCATCATTACAATATTCTTGTTGTAAACAATGATGATCTCTATCAAACTTCATGACTATAATTTTCATGAACTACCCTCTGTTTTGTCTACCCTAATATTGTGACATAAACAATCAAAGTTTTAAATAAGCTCAATACTATTCATAACACATTTCATGTGTTCAGTTTACTAAAATGCTCGTATAACACCATCATCCCTTTTGAGGATAACCTAGTCAAATGACACTCTTATTAATCCTTTAGATAACCTCCGCATTAATGATAAAATGCACTTTATAGAAGAACCTGTAAGAAATTAGGGTTCGTATTATTTAAATGCATGAAACAGAACAATATTCTATCCGTTGGAATTCACGAAAGGCCCCGAACCTACCTGGGAACGTGAAGACCAGATAAAACGTAAATATCCTCGTTTAGGTACGAACAACGCCGATTGATGGCAAAAACTAAATTTCGGGACGAAATTTCTTTTAACGGGTAGGTACTATAACAACCCTCACTTTTCGACTTCCGATTTTACCAAAATACCTAGAGTTGTTATATACGAATAAATTTAACGTTGACCGAATAAACGTACGCTTAAAATAAATAATATAATTATAAATATTATAAATAAGATTATGATATATAATATAACATAATTACATCAATGAATATATATATAATATTTATATTACTTTTGTTATTTAGTTAATAGAATATATAATTAACTAAATAATACATAATATTATAACATTTATAAAACTAATAAAAACTATAAATTAAAAATCATAAATTTTAATTTTTATAAAAACTAAATATAATAATAATTTTTATATAAAATTAGTATTTAATAATTAAATAAATATAGAAATAAAATGTTAAATGTTCTTAGAAATATATTAAACAAAATACTTTTTCTTATTTTAACTTTTAAGATTTTACTTTTAATAAAAATACAAACTACTTTTTCTTATTTTAACTTTTATGATTTTACTTTTAATAAAAATACAAACTACTTTTTCTTATTTTAACTTTTAAAATTTACTTTTAATAAAAATACAAAATACTTTTTCTTATTTTAACTTTTAAGATTTTACTTTTAATAAAAATACAAACTACTTTTTCTTATTTTAACTTTTAAGATTTAATTTTAATAAAAATACAAACTACTTTTTCTTATTTTAACTTTTAAGATTTACTTATTTTATTTTAATTTTTTTTTACCTAACATTTTCAACTATAAATACCACATACATTTCTCATTTCAAACTTACACCTTAATCTCTCATTTCTCTCTTAAAGAACTACTTCTAGTTGATATCTCGGTAACTTACTTGCTTTACTTTCCTTTCTTGCGTGGAATACTTCAACTGCTATTTAAGGTGAGTTTCATTTGCTCCCTTTTATATATATTTTTGGGACTGAGAATACATGCGCTGTTTTTATAAATGTTTTACGAAATAGGCACAAGTACTAAAACTAATTCTACGTGGGTTTAAACCAGAAATATACCCTTAGCTTGGTAACATTAAACTACTTGTCTATGTACGGTAGGCGCGAATCCTAAAGATAGATCTATTGGGCCTGACAAACCCCATCCTGACTATGGGATGCTTTAGTACTTTGAGGTTATTTTAAACACACCTGATCTGGTGTACTTCAGAGGGTAAAACATGAACGTTAAGGCTTGTTACCGGGTGCCTACAACTTATAGAATGATTTTATACACTTGCTAGTGTACGGATATTTATGAAACTGAAATCTTGTGGCCTATTATTATAACGGAAATGATTGATTTTGATAAACTAATGAATTCACCAACCTTTTTGGTTGACACTTTAAGCATGTTTTGTCTCAGGTGATGAATAAGATGATTGCCATGATTGCTACCTGATGAATTGAATGCTGCTACATGGAGTCTTCATTTCATTACATTTACTTTGCATTAAGACTATTATTATTATTTCAGTTTAAATTTGATGTAAAACTTTTAATGCTTCCGCTGTTTTATTAATAAATGTTTTATTCAAAACGTCTCATATAGAGTCGTTCTCGTTTATACAACTGTGATTTGATATAATTAGTCACAAATACCCTAGGCCCTAATTTGGGGGTGTGACATATTAGGACGAGCAGAAAATAGTTAAATAAATATGGGACACGATTTATAACAGGAAAGTAGAAATAGCGGAATGGTTAAGGGAGGTGTTGTCTTAACAAGAGGTCGAGGGTTTGAGCCCGGGCAAGGGAACGTTGTTGTTGTTATTGTTGTTGTTGTTGTTGTTGTTGTTGTTGTTGTTGTTGTTGTTGTTGTTGTTGTTGTTGTTGTTGTTGCTGTTGCTGTTGCTGCTGCTGCTGCTGCTGCACAAAATTGCACTGGGGGTCCCTGTGGTATGTTCGAAATAACAAGTGGAGTCCAAAAGAATTTTTTCACCTTGGAGGGTCACTGTGGTTTTATAATAGTTTCACGAGGGGTCCATTTTGCAAAAGTCTGTCAAATAAATCATTAAGTCACCTCACATGCTAAACATGTGAGGGTAATTTCGTCATTGTGCTATCATTATCTGATTTACTAACCCATCTCTTCCCTAATTAAGGAGTATATGCTCCTAAAATCTCTCAGACAAAAATTATGAGACATCCAAAGTCTATTGTACTTGTTTAATCGAGCTTTGTAACATGATCTAGGCAAACCTAGAACTTTCAATTTCTCCAACTAATATACACTCAAAAAATTAGTCACTGAACCATACAAAAATTAAAACGTTCAGCATTAAAAGATACTACGGGTACAAGTTCTTTTTACAATTCTACATATGCAGACATACACATGTATGTTTATGTAGTACTTACAAATTAAAATCTGAATCAGTTTTGTTAAATTAACAAATGAGTTCGTGTTAATTTCAATTTTGAGTACAAATTAAAATCCAATTACGGTGAAAATATAAATTTAATAACAAAAACAAATACTCATAAATATTTAGCCTAATTTCAAAGAAATTCGTGACTTGCCTTTTTGAAATCAAGCACCTAATTTCATTTCGCTTGCTAGCCACGGATAAAACTTGTATAAATCGATCCACCAGGTGTTAATTTTAGGGTAAGATCTGGAAGATAGATCTGGAAGATGAAGCTGTTAATTTTTTGGAGGTTGTTAACCAAATATGATTCTTCTTGTTCGATTAACCAAATCTTTAACCACCACCACCACTATCGTCGTCGTCTTCAACAACCACCGTTTGCCGCCGCATCCCAATCTGAGTTTCTAAGAAGTTTGGAAGGTGATGGGTTAATAATTATTAACTCTAAACTTTTATCAGATCGTGATGGACTTTAATTTAAGAAATTTGGTGGTGGATGGTGGGTTTTAAATTGAGTTTATGATTTTGGTGGCTTTCAATTTAGAGTTAATAATTTCTGGGTGGATGAAAAGTTTAGAGTGAAAGAAAGAGAGTTAAAGGATAAGGTATTAACTCAGTAAATTTTAAAAAGACAAAACTACCCTCATGTGCAAGTCATGTGACGCCCAAAAATGTTAAATGTTGACGGACGTTAGGCCGTTGGACCCCCCGTGAAACTATTGCAAACCACAGTGACCCCCCAAGGCGAAAAAATTCTTTTGGACTCCACTTGTTATTTCGAACATACCACAGGGACCCCCGGTGCAATTTTGTCTTATTATTATTATTATTATTATTATTATTATTATTATTATTATTATTATTATTATTATTATTATTATTATTATTATTTTTATCTGATTTTTTGTAATGAGGGCATTACAAAATCTTAAGTGTGGAGTGGGGATATAAATTCTCGAGAACTTAGAATTTGGTCAATTTTAAGAAAAATTTTGAAAAATTTTAAACAAATATACATCAGTTATTTAATTAAAACATATAAAAAGAAAATCAAGTATAAGGGAATTTATAAACCCATATGTCTAGAACCATCTATCACGTGTTTCTATGAAGTTTATTGCAGATGTCATTGCTTTGGAATGTATAAACTTGCTTATTCCATTGATACAAGTAATAAAGGATGAATCAAGTCCATCCTTAAAGGAAGTAAAGTCTTCCAAATGTCGTTTTACTTGGTATAGCATACTTCCTAAACTATATCATTTCATACTAATATCATATCACGATATAAAAGTAACGTGGGAAGAGAAAGTCTTGAACTTTCAAACCCGAAAATAAACTTGGTAGGGTAAATTCAAGAAGCTATCCAGTGCAAGACCGATTACGGTGTATAACCTGGAGCAGGATCTGTCCCACGCGAAAGCTTAGTCTTCGCAGTTTTAACCCTTGAATTGAAATGTACAAATTGTCATAAAAAACCGATAGAAATATCGCGTCAGGGGGCGCCCGATTATGAGTTCCATGATACTACAATCATGGGGGCGGATAGCTTGCTAATCGCCGACTGAAACTTTGGTTTTCAGTTACCCTCAACTGGAATTTGAGGTTAAAACTGGAAAACGTGTCTAGTGTAAAAACTAGCATGACATTTTAAAAAATCATAAAACGTTTTCACAAGGTCCAATTTTCCCTAAGGATCCAAATTTTAATTATTCGTAAGACTTTAATCACGAATTTTAACTTTGTTTCTGTTATCAGAATTTCATTTCGTGTGGTGTGTGTGTGTGATCCAATAAATTCATGTGGTGTTTTCAAGTCGTTTCGTAAAGCGTGTGTTTTCGTTTCGTGTGACGTGTATGTGTGATGAATGATTGATATGGAAAAATATGTAGTATTCCGAGTCTATTAAAAATATGTTATTGCTTGAGGACAAGCAACATTCAAGTGTGGGGTAATTTGATAATGCTATAAATATACATATACTTCGTCGCAATATCAATCCAAAATGTTATGATTTTTATGTGTATTCGAGTAGTTTTTGGTTTGTAATTGGTTAAAATATCCAAAGCGTCGAATGAAATGTTATTATGGATTTTTAATGATATAAAGATCAAAATGAAGATAAAATGAAGATTTCTAATGAGCAACAAGAGACTACAACATCGCGCCTCAAGACTACAAGTTAAAACGATCGAAATTACGAAATCTGCGCGCCTGCACGAAAAAAATTATAACTGAATCATACTGACTCGAAAAAAGGCGAATCAGGTGTCCAGACGTCCGTAACTCAAAAATCTACAACTTTCATGAAGATACCTTACGCTAAACGCGTACCTATCTACGTGAAACGCCTAATTTTTTGGCCAGATCTAGATTCAAAGCAACGTGGGACGGTTCTTTTGATATATTATAATGTTTCTTTTGCAGCCTTTACAACAAATATGCACCAGAACCAGTTCGGCAAGCCTACCTACTACTTCTAATCTCTACATGATATAATAAGGAGATATATACTCCGTAGCAACAAGTAGCTTGTGAGGACAGTAGAGTAGAGTAGGATAGTAAAAATTTTAAGATACATACTATCCATTTTCCAACTCATTCTCATATGCTCCGTATCATTTATATTTATTTTTATTCCATACGATTATTGTTTCCAAGTTCAATTAGGATAGTTTCAATATTGTAAGGGTGGTATTGTTCGTGTGCACGGGTGCTGTCATTTCCATTTCTTACCATTTGCAATCAATAAATTGAAGTCTTTTGTAAGTTGTTCTATTTAATTTTTTCATTATTGTTATTATCATTTTTATTATCATTGTTGTTATTAGTATTATTAGTGTAGAATTATTTTTGTTATTATTATTATTATTAGAACCATTATCATTGTTATTATTGTTATCATGGTTGTTATTGAATATTTATATTTTTACTCCCGTCCTATTATTATGATTACTAGTTTACTCCCGTGTGTTTGCTTAGATGTAGAACCCCTCGATTATGGATTGTTATCATTTAGAATACTAAAATGTAACTTAGATTATTTTTAATATTGTGCCTAGTTGAAAGAACCATTGTTATATAATTACATATTTAACCCTATCACTTAATTTATTAGATAAAAATAGCGAAAGTTATTTTTATTGATATAGATTATGCTTTAACCCTAAAAGTGGTTTAGACGAACTTATGAATAAATTATTAACACCAATTTAGAAATATGATTCGGTGGTTTGGGTAATATCATTAGTTATATAATCGTGAAATTGTAATAAGGGAAACCGTTACGATTTAAGTTTTAGCGAAAGTCAAAACTAGGCTAGGTCTCAATTTAGATAATCTGGGTAGAGTTAACCATCTAAAATAAGATCCAATGAAAATTAGATTTAATTTTAATTAGTTAAGATTTTATATAAATTCGAAAGAAAAATATATAAAGTAAACATTTTAGAGTAATTACAAATGTTGTTTAGATCAATTCTAGATATTGTGTTCAATCAAAAGATCCATTATTATGTAAATTTAATACTTAATCCCCGTCACATAGTTTATTGAATCGTTTAGTGAAAGTTAAATTGGTGATACATAAAATATGCTTCAACACTATTTGTGATCTAGACAAAACGTAGGATTATATTCCTGACAAAAATATAAGAATACGGATTTGGTGATTTGGTGGTATTAAGATTTATATAGTCATGAAATTATAAGAAGGGAAACCATTTTAGTTTAGGTTTTAATGAAAGTTAAAACTAGGTTGAATCACAATTCGAATGATCATGTATAGTTGATTTGTTAAAATGAGATTAGTGAAAGTTAAGTTGAATTTTAGCAAAATCAGGACTTTATGAAATCGAAAGGTTATCACGAAGTTATATACTATATAATATTGTAACCGGACTTAACAAAAATCCATAGTAAATTGATTATGAATTGTCTATGATTCATATCAACGAGGGGGACAAAATCTAAGTAAATACACTTTCTTATATTTTTATTTATTTTAATTTTTATTATTATTTTAGTTAATTATATCTAAAATCAAAAACCAAATAAAACCCACTTAAAAGTATAATTAATTGTCATTAAATTCTTGAATACGCTTCTCCCTGTGGAACGAACTTGACTTGCCAGTATCTATTGCTGCACGATCGGGACCAGTTGCCCGTAGTGTGATAATATTTATTAGTTAGTTTAGTTGTAAAATTTAAAGGTCGGTTTTATCACATCATAGGTATATAATCGCCAGCTTTAAAAGATATGATCTGTTTGTGAGGTGTACACAACCATCATATTTAAAAGAATGGCCTATTTGTATACTTTTGCATGACCGTGTGGAATGCCGGTATGCGGGGGATATTCTATATGCATCTTGTTAAGGTCGATTACCAGGTGTTTATATATCGTATGAATGATTTTTACAGCAGTGAGCAGACCTGCACAGATTGTTTTCGAAATATGAGTATCTTGTGGTCTATCATATTATTGGAAATGATTGTTTATGATAAACTAATGAACTCACCAACCTTTTGGTTGACACTTTAAAGCATGTTTATTCTCAGGTATGAAAGAAATCTTCCACTGTGCATTTGCTCATTTTAGAGATATTACTTGGAGTCATTCATGACATATTTCAAAAGACGTTGCATTCGAGTCGTCGAGTTCATCAAGATTATTACTAAGTCAATTATAGTTGGATATATTATGAAATGGTATGCATGCCGTCAACTTTCAAAGTAATGAAAGTTTGTCTTTTAAAAACGAAAGCAATGTTTGTAAAATGTATCATATAGAGGTAAAGTACCTCGTGATGTAACCAATGTAATGTATTCGTTCAGATGGATTAGGACGGGTCTTTACAGTTATAAAGATAAAAATTATATAAGTTATCAAATTAATAGACTTTTCTGATTTTGCCCATGTTTCGAATAGCCAATAGATGCAGCAGGTACCCAGGACCCTTTAAATCAGAAGCCCACAACTCGCCACTAACAAATCCAACTATTACTACGAACCAGAAAATTTTGGATGTCTATCAATTTAACCACTTAAAATAATTTTTCGTTGAAATTTAAAGAAAATATAGAAAATTCTATGTTCTAAAAACTAGAGCGTAGAAACGAGAATGAAAAAGTGAGTCGTAAAATAAGAGTCGAAAAACAAACGTCAAAAAATAAAAATTCGAAAAACAATAATAAGAAAGTAGAGCTTCGAAACTTAAAAGTCTAAAAACTAAATATTAAAACTTGTGTCTAAAAGTATTAAAGCTTAAAAGGAATTCTATATCAAAAACGGCAATTACTTAAAAAGGCACTAAAATCTATTAAATACTAAAGCGATAAGCGACGTCGTAAAATTCTAAAGTGCCTAAATCTTAATCTAAAGAAAAAGCACTTAAGGGATTTACGGCAAAGCCCAAAAATCTAGGAATATACAATAACTATGGCAAAATACTAAGTTTAAAACTAATTACGAACGAAAAATATACAATATACGAATAAACGATTAAAAAGATATAAATATAAAAAGAAGCTAAATTGATAAAAATACAATTTTATAAAAATATTATTTTTATCTTATTATTTTATAAAAGTATTAATTTATGTAGTTAATAAAACTAAATAAATTTTAAAACTTAAAATACAAATTTAATTAAAACTAAAACTAATTAATATTAAATTAAAACCATAATTCTAATTAATTAATAATAATAATTAAATTATAACCCTAATACTGCATTAAATGACGTGCGAGGTCAGGCCTGTCACCTCAGCTCATGCGATCGCATGAGTTGAGGGTTTAAAAGCCATGCGGTCGCATGACCATGCAAGCTCAGAAGGTTATGTAGGTTCAAAAAATGCAGGTTCAACGTGTAATTTTTTTTTTTTTTTTACTTTTGCTTTAGAATGTTTACAAAATTAATATAAGTAATATTTATTAAAATAAACTTATATTTTTAAGAACTAAAAAAAATACTTTTATACTTTATATAAAAAAATATATTTTCATTTTACTTGAACACTTAAATAGATATATATTATTATTATTATTATCATTATTATTATTATTATTATTATTATTATTATTTTTATTTTTATTTTTTTGTATTTTTATGTTTTATATTTTTACAAAAATAGATTAAAATAAATATTTTTTTATAGCGTTTCGCTTCGGTGTGATGTTCCCCGGCAGCGGCGCCAAAAATTACTTGATGTGTGCGAGGGGTAGTACGAAATAGATTATATTTTACTACGAAATACTATTAAATATGATACAATTTACACAAGTTATTTATTTATTTATAGAATGGATATACCTAAACCTTGTTACAACACTTATAGGCAGTGTACCTAATTGTAAAGTAGTGTAGTTTTTAGTAAGTCCGGTTCGTTTCACAGGGAGCTGGCTAAGTTTAACGCTATATTTATTTTAAACTATATTTGTATATATATATATATATATATATATATATATATATATAGTATTATTATTATAAAAGGGGGGTTTTACCATTTAATGACTGGTTTGTCGATTTTAAGATTTAAATCACAGTTAAAACCTAATGTAAAATATTAAATATAAATATAACTTAATTTAAAGCGTAAAGTAAATGAAGATAAATAAAAGTGCGATAAATAAAAGTGCAGTAATTTAAAGTACGATAAATAAAATGATGATAAATAAAAGTACGATGAGATATAAATTAAAGGAATTATGCTTATTTAAACTTCCGTAATCATGATGTTTGACATGTTGATTTTAATTTATTACCATGGGTTAATTGTCCTTTGTCCTGGATTATTCGATATGTCCATCTGGTTTTGTCCATAATAGTCCATCGGTCATAATTATAAAGTGCGAGAGTCTTCGTCAAATTAACCTTATATCCGAAGTCAAATATTCCAACTAATTTGGGACTTAAACTGTAACAAGGTCTTAATACTTTGTTTAATGAATACACCAGGTTATCGACTGCGTGTAATCCAAGGTTTTAATACTTTGTTAACAATTACACCAATTACCCTTGAATGTAATCCACCCCTGTTTTAATGAGTCCAGTGACTATTAATCCATCACCATGTCCGGTCAAATGAACAATTATTCGTATTTATAAATATCCCGCCCACCATACCCAGTCAAGCGTATGTGGTTAAATATATATACGTCAAATTATAAATCTCTATATTAAATCAATGAGATATCATTTAATTAATATAAAGCCCATTAATAGCCCATAGTCCAATTTCCACAAGTGTCGGTCTTTTGTCCAAACCCCAATTATGGTCCAAAGACCAATAACCCAGTCTTAATATTTAGTCCAACATCACGATTACTTCGACTTAAATAAACATAATAATAACTTAGCTACGAGACATTAATTTAAAAAGGTTGAACATAACTTACAATGAGTATTAATCGCGTAGTGTTACACGGATAGAGTTTCGACTTACAAAACCTTAAAACATTCGATACTATAACCTTATTATTATTATTAACTTAATATTAAAATTAAAATTATAAATATAAATATAGATTGAGAGATTGAAGTAGAAAAAGGTGTACATAATTCGGCCGAAAACATTGCTATTTATAGGACTTGGGCAGCTACAGGGCTCCATGCGATCGCATGGATTTTGTGCTTCCAGGCCATGCGATCGCATGGCCAGCTGGACTCAGATATTTGCTTTTCAAAACGTGGGCTGCTCGATTAAATTAATATAATATATATATATATATATATATATATATATATATATATATATATATATATATATATATATATATATATATATATAATATTCTTGTTCATAGTTGACTTGTAATTTTACCTCCGTTGACTCGCACGTTGATAGTTGGTTCATGTCTCGGTTCTGGATTTTCGAACGTCCTTTCGTACGATTTAATATCTTGTACTTTGCATTTTTCGACTTGTACTTTTGTAATCTTTAGACGTTTCTCATCAATAAATTGAACCACTTGGATTGTACTTTTTAGCTTTTTGGTCATTTGCGTCTTCAAATCGTCGAATCTGTCTTTTGTCTTCACCTTTTTTATTTAAATGAATATCACTTGGAAATAAAACAATTACAACTAAAAGCTTGTCTTTCTTGAAGGATAATGCTATGAAATATGTGTTCGTTTTTAACATTATCAATTGATATTTAGAGAAATTTCAGTTTGGTCAAGACTTAGTTAGTCACATTAATGCTCTTGGTTCAATTCTAAAGGCTATTCACTATATCATTAACTTCCTAATTCTAATTAAACACAAGTCATGTTTCATTTGAGTTTAGTTAGGGATTAATTGAATAATGTCTCTATAAGATAATCATGAAGTATGTAGAGACATTAAGGTTAAGTTATTCTTGAACAAGCAATCACACTTAGTTACTTAGACTAGACCAAATTGACTATAGTTTCATTGTGAACCATTTTACACTTAATCTATTGGAGTAGGTTAGTTACTTGAATCCTAACTAATGAGCACATGGCAAACATATTAATCAAGTTGACAAGTTTATGAGTATTAAGCATTATTAGCAAGTAGCAAGTAATACTCACATAGCAAGAGATATTTATTCTAGGATCAATCATATAGATACTTGCACAACTTATAATTCAAGCACTTAATAAGTTTAATGTGCAATATAACACATTACATGATTAATGTGTAAGCACACATTAATGTCCAACACATGCACAAGGAAACAGCAATCTCTAGTTGGGACTTGGTGACTATCCTAAATGTATCTAAGTGTGTTTTAGGATTACAAGTCATTTCTAGTTTAATCTTGAGAGCATGGTTCTTCATTTAGCCTTAGTTAATCACTAAGTCATTTCTAATAGCAATTATTGTTCTAGTGATATTGGCTTAAGTGTGTTGGTACTTGATGATCAAACTAAGGATATCTAGATAAGAATTAAGATCACAAGTTGTTTATTAACACTTATGTGTTATGCCTAATCTTGGTTAATTTGTCATTAAGATGTCATTAGGCGTAATTAATCACAATTAGTGTTTTTATGACCAAAACTCAATTGAGTATGGAGAAGGCATCTATTCTAAGCATGTTGAGAAAGGTTTCATGAATTATAGATTTCGGGAACTAGTCAAACTTTATTTGGTCAAAAACGGTGACAGAAGAAATTGCGTTCGCACTGCGCTTGACCGTGGTGGCGACCGTGCAACTTGTTTTCACAAAACTGCGTTGCAATTCAGTTTGGGGTTTCACGGTTGACTATGCGGTCGACCGTACCTCGATCGTGTGTTTACTTGAACTTTTAATTTCATTCTTTAACCTATGTTTAACTTGGTCGTTTGCAAGATAAAGCATGGATTAGTGACCTTGCGTGTTTTATGTTAAGATGTCAGTCATCACTTATGCGTATGTGTGTGTCATCATCAAAACATATTCTTTGGTTGATTACACTTTGGTTAATTATACTTAAGTTTATTGTTTAGTGTATTAACCCACATTCAACCAACATTCTCCCCCTTTTTGATGATGACAAACATACAAGTGATGAGGGACATTTTGCTATAAATATGCAAGTGTTAACAATCACTTGTGTCCATCTTTCTACCCCTTTTGTCGAAGCAAAAAGGTTAGCTCCCCCTAGAACTAAGCTCGCCCTTAGAACAAAAATCCCCTTAAATTGTGCACGTTAGAAAAACATATATTAAAACATAACAAGCACACATTTTATTCAAAGCAATCATGAAACATAGTAATGCATATATGAAAATATGCATGAAGGGTACAACAATTGAAAGCAGCTCTATTAAGCATGGGTGATGATGCATTTGGTTCCTGAGGGAAATGTGAGGTTCAGTGCATTGAGATGCTTGAACAGAAGCGTCAAGCGACGACCATAAGGATAGGATTGTGAAGGATCTTGTTTAAGATCTTGCATCCTGGAAGCCATTATGTAGGCAAGATTTACTTGTATGGACTTGGTTAAGGACCACATGAGTCCAAGTTCAGTCATGGAAAATTTATCATCATCTTCTTTTCTGAAGAAGATGCTGTGACATATGATCATTTTACATGTTCCATACTCTGGTCGAATGTCATTGTCAAAAACTCCTTCTTGACAGAGAGTACTTAGTTTTAGTTCTGGATCAATGAAGAGTGAGGTTAGTGCTCTTCTTGGAATGAACTTTGGAAGGAGTTGTATATGATTCTTTGTATCATAGAACTCAGCTCCTTTTGTGGGCACTCTAAGGATGTAACCAAATCGCTTAAGTGTCATCACGTGGTCTTGATCAAGCAGAGTGAATTTTACCCGTCGGTCAGAGGTAAATTCAAACTTTGAATAGAATTGCTTGACAAGTGAAGGAAATGTGTAGGTTTTAAGTGAAAGAAATGATCCCCATCCAATTTTATCAAACTCACTTTGAAGAGTAGGATAGTCATAGAACACTTCATGTTCTTCTTGGATGTGTCTTGAATCATCTTGAGAGTTCTTCTTTTCATCACATGGAAGTTTGTTGTGAACTTTTATCATTTTGAGATTTGAGTGATGTTTGGAGTTTGAGAATATAAAGGGTTTTGGAGAGCTCATTGTTTTGAGGTGCAAGAAGTTCTTTGAGAATTCTCAATTTAAAGAATCTTGAGTAGAGGATTTTCATCCATTTTGAGTAATTGTTTTGTTCAAGAGTTTTAAAGAGGAGTTAAATTTGATTGCTTTTAGATATTGTTTGTAATTTAGTGTTATTGATTTTCTATTGGTGTGTATATAATGAACCTTGAATGAATCGCAGTCAATCTGCGGTCACAGTCACGGTCAGCCTTGTCTGTGACCGCATGTTATCTGCAATACATTTTAGCTATTTAATCTTTCATATTTTTGAGTATGATTAAGGCATTACAATATTCAAATGCGTTATGTCTACATTCAACCATAGCATAATTGTCTCACTCATTCCTTACCACAATTATCCTTCTTCAAGGAATTCTTAGAGTGATTCACTTGAATTCTCATCCTCGGTGTCGCTTGCCTTGCAAGTCAACTTCTTTATTACCCCTTTCATCATCTTCACAATTTTTGACTCCTTTTTGAGATTCTTAATTTGCTCCTTGTAGATTTTGTCCAACTTTCCCATTATCTTACATCCTTGAACTTGTTCATCAGCTTCTTCGTCTTCATTGTCAGGTATCACAGTATTTTCTCTACTGGTCCCTGCTTCACCAGACATCCTTTTTCATTTTCGGGTGGTTACTTCTGAGGTTTTTGGTCCTTTGAATATGGCAAGTGTAGGTTGATGAAAGTTATCACTTGTGACACCCAAATAATCAAACACTTTATTGAGATGTAGTCCATAGGGTAATGCACGAGTGGTTTCCATAACAGTTCCGTTCATCCTTGATGCCATGAGATACGCCATGTTTACTTCGATGTCATTTTCTAGGCACCACATCAGAGCAAATTGAGTGGCATGGACATTTGCGTGATTACCAGATTTGCAATAAATTTTGTGGATGATGATTTTGTTCCAAGTGTCATATTCATGGCGAAGGTGTTTCCCTTGTACACCAGACTTCTCAATTTCAGCTCTTGGAGCATCATTTTGGCATAGTGTATCAATTAGAGGAGTTTTGTCTGAAATGAAGTCAGGAAGATTCGAAAGATCATGTTGCCTGTTGTAGAACTTTTCTCCCTCAGTGGGAACATCCAACATGATCCCGAAATCCTTGAGTGAATAACGATAATTAATGCCCAGAAGATTGAATAATACTTCATCATTCACAAAGTTGAAATTAGCGTAAAATTCTCGAATGAGTGAGGGATAGATCGGACCTTTTAGAATGAGAAAGGATTTCCATTTGAGTTTTTCAAATTGCCTTATAAGTTCAGGCATTTCAATGTGAGCAACTCTTCTTCCTTCGACAATTTTTCTGCCTGTCAGAAATTTAATGTTGTAGGCAATTCTCTCTTTAAGATCAGATGGTGGATCATATGAGTCTTTTCTTTTTGCTACAACGATCTTGCCTTTTCCTCTTGCCATTTTCTACACAATGATACTTCAGATTAGTTCAAAGTGTATAATTTCAATTGTAGGCAACAAGTTTTGCAAACTTTAATTATCATCAATACTTAGACGTTTTGATGTTAATGTTCTTCACATTTTCACTCTTCATTAGTGTCAATGAGTTTGCAACTAGATTAGGATTTTCACAAAGTTCATATGTGTTATAGACTTTTAAAATTATCATCAACACATATTTTGACATTCAACATTATTACACTCAATTTGCAACAATATCATTCATATCATATGAACAATGCTTCTATGAAAATCTAACATAGATGTATAATGAACCCTAGAATTATCCAAAGTTAAATCAATGCATACAATAATCATTACTACAATCATTTCTAAATTGTTCTTCATGAATAATTTCAATTGTTTGCATCAATTTAGGTTTTAATTCATTCTAGTTAGGGCTTTTTCAAAACCCTAATTCATCATACAAACACAATTGAGTGTTAGGAAAGCAAGGATTAATCGTACCGAAAGTAGAAATTGAAATTGAGGGAATGAGCGTTCTCCTCCGTGCGGTCGATCTCCTCAGCCATGTGTAGGTGTGTGTGTTTTGAAGTGGGTTGAAAATAAATAAAAGTGAGGGTTTAATTTAATTTAAAATAGAATCAGACCACGCACGGTCGAAGCACGGTCGACCGTGGTGTTAGCCGTGTAGATATTTTTCCACGCACAGGACAGGAGTCTGCGGTCGAGTATACGGTCAACCGCGGTGCTGCCGTGGATCCATCTGATCACTTGTTTCTTCAATTTTTCTTTCTTCGAACGCGTTTTGACGATTCTTAGGTTCTATAGAATACTTTAGTACAAGTTTTTGTAAGTAACTAGAGGGGGGTGAATAGTTACTTAATACGTTTTTACTAATTTTTCGATTGATCACCAAATTCGATTTTACTTTAATCAACCAACTCAACTCAAACTTGATGTGTGTAGTGTATATGTTCAAATGATAAATGAAGTAATGTAAAGAACATATACACAAGGATTTATAGTGGTTCGGGTGGAAGTTAACTAATCCACCTTAATCCACTCCCCGATTACACTAATCGGGATTTGTTGCTTCACTAAGCACTTTTCTCCAAACCCGGTGGAGATTCAATTTACAAGTCTTCAATCTTCTTTAGTAGACAACAAACCTAATCTTTCTATCCCTTTGAAAGATCAACTCCAACCTAGATCAACTTGTCTTCACCTTGGACAAGTATTAATCTCCAAATAAGATTAATTAACTTCCTAAGTCCCTTTAAGGAAGTAGATGACTAAGCTAGCCTATGCTTCCACTAATTGAAGTTACAAGACTTATAAACTCTGCAATGATTATCCTAACACAATACTGAAGTGTGCAGCATGGGGTACGATATACTATATATATTTTAATACGAAATACGATACAAATTACACCAGTTTTAATTATTTATTTACAAATGGGATATACCTAAACCTTGCTACAACACTATAGGCAGTGTACCTAATCGTAGAGTAGTATAGTTTTTAGTAAGTCCGGTTCGTTCCACAGGGAGCTGGTGATACGTACTATATTTTTATATAACTATATTTGTACAAAATATATTATATATAGTAATAATATATAAAAGGGGGTTTACCGTTTAATAACCGGTTTGTCGATTTTATATCTTAAGTCACAATTAAAACCTAATGCAAAATATAAATGACGATAATTAAAGGTACGATGAAATATAAAATAAAATAATTATGCTTATTTAAACTTTCGTAACCATGATGTTTGACGTTTTGATTTTAATTAATTACCATGGGTTAATTGTCCTTTGTCCTGGATGTATTTGAAACCTATCTGGTTTTTGTCCATAATAGTTCATCGGTCATAATTATAAAATGCTCGGCAAATTTAACCTTATACCCGAAGTCAAATATTCCAACTAATTGGGGATTCGAACTGTAACAAGGTCTTAATACTTTGTTTAATGAATACACCAGGTTATCGACTGTGTGTAATCCAAGGTTTTAATACTTTGTTAACAATTACACCAATTACCCTTGAATGTAATCCACCCCTGTTTTAATAAGTCCAGTGACTATTAATCCATCCCCGTGTCCGGTCAAATGAACAATAATTCGTACTTATAAATATCTCGCCCATCGTGTCCGATTAAGCGTATGTGGTTATATATCGATACATCAAATTGTAACCTTTATATTAAATTAACGAGGTATCGTTAATTTAATATAAAGCCCATTAATAGCCCATAGTCTAATTTCCACAAGTGTCGATCTTTTGTCCAAACCCCAATTATGGTACAAAGCCCAATAATCCCATCTTTAATATTTAGCCGAACATCATGATTACTTCGATTCAAATAAGCATAATAATAACTTAAGTACGAGACATTAATTTAAAAAGGAGAACATAACTTACATTGATTATTTATCGCGTAGTGTTACACGGACAGAACTTCGACTTTAGAACTCGTAAAATAACCTTTACATTACCCAAACTAACTAATATAAAACTAAACTAATATATTATATATATATATATATATATATATATATATATATATATATATATATATATATTAACAGAGGGAGAGATATGTAGATGGTGTATGATACTCGGCAGAATGCATGGCCTTTTATTGGGATTTTGATTCCTGACTGCTCCGAGATCGTGAAGCAAATGTGCCTTCCAGCTCCGAGATCGCGAAGTAACGCACTCCAGCTCACCAACTTTTGGCCATTTGCTTGTCGACGTTATTTAATATAATATATAATATATAAATAATTTATATAATTATTTAAATATTATATTATATTCTTGTGCATAGTAGACTTGTAATTTTTGGTCCGTTGCGTCGGGCGTTGATAGTTGGCTCAGGTCCCGGTTCCAGATTTTCGAACGCTTTTTCGTATAATTTAATATCTTATACTTTGCGTTCCGCAACTTGTACTCTTGTAATTTTTAGACGTTTCTCATCAATAAATGGAACCAATTGAATTGTATCTTGTACGTTTGAGCATTTTGGACGTTTTTGTCTTCGAATCTTCGTTTTCGCCTTTTGTCTTCGCACTTATTTAATATAAACGAATATTACTTGAAAATAGAAAAATTGAAACTGAAAACTTTACATATTGGAAGGATATTGCGCCTAAATATATGTTCATTTGGAGCACTATCAAATATCCCCACACTTGAACGTTGCTTGTCCTCAAGCAATACATAACTTGAAATTAAATCACACGAATCACTTCTTTATTCTTCACACTTTATACATCAGTGATTTTGAAACGGCGGTATAAACAATGATAGTAACATTTGTGGTTTACAGTCCCACATGACTATAAAAATTTAGATCCTTTAGGAAATTGGATCTTTATGAAAACATTTGATCTTTTGAAAATTCAATCTAGCTTTTACCCTAGATAAGTTTTCCGGAATAACCCTTCACCGGTGTTGCAAAATATTTTTGTGGGTTTTGTGGGTTTTGTGGGTTTCAGAGTTGAAAATTTTAGCTCAACACTTGCGGTTTTGTGTTACCCACTTGCTAACCTTGTATTAGGAAAGCAACACGTCCAGTTTACTTGTCCCGTATATTACCTTTCGGCAAACTACCGTCCGGTTGTAAAGGAAAGCGATGAACAAGCAGCTGTTAAGGCAATGTCTAATGACATGCATTTGATTATGGTCCAAAAACGTGTCGGATGCTATTACTATCCTTTGTAGGAGCAATAGTAAAGATCATCCTATAATTTTTCGGTCTGGCACAAGGTCCTGTCTCCGACCATGCTATGCAACCACCGTTCTTACGGTTGACGCCCGATTTGGTTCAGGTGACCTAATAAATTCCAGGTGATTTCCTAGGATTTTACGTTCAATGGTAATGAACGCATTGAAAATAGGTTTTCAGAAAACAAATCGGTTTGTAATTTTGATCAAAATATTTTCTCGTTCAAGCTCGAGTTTAGATATCATTGAATTCCATGAGTTTGTAATTCTCAATCTTTAAGGTCAATCTCAAGGATTGAGTAATATCAGGCTTAAAAGCTGATTTTTAATCTTTAAGGAGATTATCCTTTCTGGGGGTCTGATTCATTAGTCTTATCAAGCTAATTTGCACGTCGCCCTCCCATTTTACGAGATAAATCCTTCTCATGGTTAAGATAAATCTGACCACATGGCGACCCTGTTTGATGCTGAGATCCGTGAATTTCCAGTCGATTTTTGAGAAAACTTTTCAAGGTTTTCCGTAGACTCTACAACTGGTCTGGACGACAACTGCTTGACCTAAATCAAGAAGTGCGTGTCTTTTTCAGAAGACTTTACTTCCTTTTAATGATGGAATTGATTCATCGTGTAGATCCATCTTTTCTTTCATCGGGTAAAACAGTTAATTTAGTCCAAAACAAAAGCACCTGCAATAACTTTACAGAAACATGTGATAGATAGTTTTTAATTGAATAACTTGGTACATTCTCCCCACACTTGGCTTTTTTTCATGCGTCTTTTTATATCTTAATAAATAAATTCAAGCGTTTTAGTTGTTTCTCAATTTATGTCCTTTCCGAGGTAACAATAATTTCGGCATTAACACCTAGTTTTATCGTTCGTAAATATGTATAAACATGATTTTGAATTCATTTAGTTGAAAATTTTTCAAATTTTCATAAAATTTAGAAAATAAGCCAAGTATAAACCCGAGAGAATTTATAACCCTTCCCCACACTTGAGATCATGCAATGCCCTCATTTGCATGAAATCAGACTATAACTATAAATTTATGAGGGTGATTAGTGTAGAAAAGTAGTTAAAGATACCAGTTTTTAATTACAAAGCTCGTTGAATGATAGATGGCGCTCCTCATCGTTCATTCCTTCTTGTTTTATCACACATGTTTTTCTTCAAAAACGGTTGCTTTTCTGAACTGTTTGCTAATATTTGAAAATACGTCTTTTACCCTAATCGTGCATTTTTATTAACGAGTTATGCGCTAACCCGAACCCCGAATTTAACATTAAGTGGGGTTAGACTTCCCCACACTTAGCTGACGACATGTGAAGTCGGTAGAATAAGTTCCACGAATTAGAATAGTGAGCCAGTTATTTACATCTCGGGTGGTATATAATATATAAATGGGTTTAAAGTTTAGACTCACCCGATCGTCACTACTTAATTCTTTTTTAAGTGTAGCTTTTAGTAAATGGATATGTCTCTTTTCTGGTTCTTGGTTAAATGGATCGATATACACCGACATACATACTATAGGGTGGAAAATTCCTAACATTTCCTTCCGTTTATTCTCGGGATCAAAGTTTTCACCTCTATTACCCAATTGGGTATAATCCGAGGTGTCATTATTTATTACAGCTCGTAGTTCATCTTTGGTAGATGACTCGTCTATTGAGAATATTGGGTTGGAAGGTTGTGGCTGGATCGAAGCAAATTCTTCTTCATTAACGGTCCTTATCGGTTCCTCCACTTTGGTCTCGGGGATAAAATTTTCAACGTTATCGCTTTCCCAAGAGTACTAATTTGTCACCCTTACTTCTTCTTCATTCATTGATTGATCGACGATTTCGTCGGTAGAGGCTAATGTGTCGATATGTTGTGAAATTGGTAAAGCTAAATAAAAAGTATCATCGGAATAGTTGGTGATTTCGGAGCTCTCGAATTCATTAAAATTCGATGATATGATATTTTCTTGCACAATACTCCTCAGATTAACAGGTGTGTAATCTGATAGAGTTTCAGCTTGCCGATTTACAAACTCTCTCATTTGTTCATTTTGAGCATCGAGTTCTTCGAGTTTGATTTTCATATTGTCTAAAAGATTTTCAGACACATAATTTTCCTCGTCTTCTGGTTGTTGAGTTTGGAAATATTCTTGGGAATAATCCCAATTTGAATTGTATTTCTCATAATCGTTCCATTCAGGTTCCGTGGGTGCGTAATTTTCCATAGGAACGTAATAATAACATTCCCATGTTGAATGATAATCTCCACAGATTTCACAACCAGTTATTGTTTCGTCATTCGTTATCCAAGATTGACCGAACGAATTGTCATCAACACCCGTTTGAGAGTATTGATTTCGTATGTCATAAAGAGTTGCGAAAATATTCTCAAAATTTTCCATAATGCGCTTATTACCAAATTTTAGCTACAATGTGGTGCATTTGCTAATTATTCTATTAGTTATAAATAAAAAATTATATAAGCTATCAAATTAATAGACTTTTCTGATTTTGCCCACGTTTCAAATAGCCAATAGATGTAGCAGGTAGCCAGGACCCTTTAAATCGGAAGCCCACAACTCGCCACTAACAAATCCAACTATTACTACGAACTAGAAAATTTGGATGTCTATCAATTTAACCGCTTAAAATAATTTTTCGTTTGAAATTTTAGAGAAGAAATAGAAAATCTATGTCCTAAAAACTAGCGTGTCGAGAAATAAGAAAGAAAAAGATTACGCGTCGAAAAACGTCGAAAAATAAAAATAAGAAAGAAAAACGTCGAAACTTAAAAGTCTAAAAACTATATCTAAAAAGTTGCGCCTAAAGGTATTGAAACTTAAAAGGAATTCTATAGCCAAAATGGCAATAACTTAAAAAGGCACTAAAATTTTAAACGGCGTCGCAAAATTCTAAAGCGCCTAAATCTTAATCTAAAGAAAAAGCACTTAAGGAATTTTACGGCAAAACTTAGAAATCTAGAAATATAAAAATTCTACGGCAAAAACTAAATTTAAAACTAATTACGAACGATAAATATACAAATTACGAATTAAACGATAAATATATAAATTTTAACTAAAATGATAAAAATAAAAATTTTATAAAAATATTATTTTTATATTATTATTTTATAAAAATATTAATATAAATAATAATAATTAAACTTAAAATATAAATTAATTAAAAACTAAAACTAAATATTAAATATAAATCCTAATTAGGTTTTAAATAATAATAATTAAAAATTAAACCCTAAATATGTAATTAATGATCCTAGGTATCAGCTGTCAGAGCAGCTCCGCGATCGCGGCGATTTGTACCTTCGATGCTTCGAGATCGCGGAGTTAAACAGTGATGGATCTGGTTCAAAGGTTGGGCTGCTACAGTGTTCGGTCCAGTTCGTTTTAATTTTTAAATTTTTTTTTAATTTTATATTGTTTTTCTAAATATATATATAAAAATATTTATACAAAAATGAATTAAAAATATAGCATTTCGCCGACTCCCCGGCAGCGGCGCCAAAAACTTGAAGTGTGCAGCATGGGGTACGATATACTATATATATATTTTAATACGAAATACGATACAAATTACACAAGTTTTAATTATTTATTTACAAATGGGATATACCTAAACCTTGCTACAACACTATAGGCAGTGTACCTAATTGTAGAGTAGTATAGTTTTTAGTAAGTCCGGTTCGTTCCACAGGGAGCTGGTGATACGTACTATATTTTTATATAACTATATTTGTACAAAATATATTATATATAGTAATAATATATAAAAGGGGGTTTACCGTTTAATGACCGGTTTGTCGATTTTATATCTTAAGTCATAATTAAAACCTAATGCAAAATATAAATGACGATAATTAAAGGTGCGATGAAATATAAAATAAAATAATTATGCTTATTTAAACTTCCGTAACCATGATGTTTGACGTTTTGATTTTAATTAATTACCATGGGTTAATTGTCCTTTGTCCTGGATGTATTTGAAACCTATCTGGTTTTTGTCCATAATAGTTCATCGGTCATAATTATAAAATGCTCGGCAAATTTAACCTTATACCCGAAGTCAAATATTCCAACTAATTGGGGATTCGAACTGTAACAAGGTCTTAATACTTTGTTTAATGAATACACCAGGTTATCGACTGTGTGTAATCCAAGGTTTTAATACTTTGTTAACAATTACACCAATTACCCTTGAATCTAATCCACCCCTGTTTTAATGAGTCCAGTGACTATTAATCCATCCCCGTGTCCGGTCAAATGAACAATAATTCGTACTTATAAATATCCCTCCCATGGTGTCCGATTAAGCGTATGTGGTTATATATCGATACGTCAAATTGTAACCTTTATATTAAATTAACGAGGTATCATTAATTTAATAAAAAGCCCATTAATAGCCCATAGTCTAATTTCCACAAGTGTCGATCTTTTGTCCAAACCCCAATTATGGTACAAAGCCCAATAACCCCATCTTTAATATTTAGCCCAACATCATGATTACTTCGATTCAAATAAGCATAATAATAACTTAAGTACGAGACGTTAATTTAAAAAGGAGAACATAACTTACATTGATTATTTATCGCGTAGTGTTACACGGACAGAACTTCGACTTTAGAACTCGTAAAATAACCTTTACATTACCTAAACTAACTAATATAAAACTAAACTAATATTATATATATATATATATATATATATATATATATATATATATATATATATATATATATATATATATATATATATATATATATATATATATATATTAACAGAGGGAGAGATATGTAGATGGTGTATGATACTCGGCAGAATGCATGGCCTTTTATAGGCATTTTGATTCCTGACTGCTCCGAGATCGCGAAGCAAATGTGCCTTCCAGCTCCGAGATCGCGAAGTAACGCAATCCAGCTCACCAACTTTTGGCCATTTGCTTGTCGACGTTATTTAATATAATATATAATATATAAATAATTTATATAATTATTTAAATATTATATTATATTCTTGTGCATAGTAGACTTATAATTTTTGATCCGTTGCGTCGGGCGTTGATAGTTGGCTCAGGTCCCGGTTCCGGATTTTCGAACGCTTTTTCGTATAATTTAATATCTTGTACTTTGCATTCCGCAACTTGTACTCTTATAATTTTTAGACATTTCTCATCAATAAATGGAACCACTTGAATTGTATCTTCTACGTTTGAGCATTTTGGACGTTTTTGTCTTCGAATCTTCGTTTTCGCCTTTTGTCTTCGCACTTATTTAATATAAACGAATATTACTTGAAAATAGAACAATTACAACTGAAAACTTTACATATTGGAAGGATATTGCGTCTAAATATCTGTTCATTTGGAGCACTATCAAATACTAGGACACACATTACATTAAGTAAACTCACAAGATAAATGATTTTGATTAGTAAGTTTACAACAACCCAATTCTATATCTATAAGATCATAGAATCTTCTCTTGCTTGATCACATTTGAGTAGTAGTTGATGCACTTGTGATCACTGGAGATAAGCCTTTAAAATGTACAAGAGGGTCTGCTTCAAATGCACTTAAATGTTTTCCTTTTATAGTGGGATTCAAAAAATAGCCGTTGACACACGGTTGCCTGCACGGTCGATCGTGGTGCGACCGTGCGTGCTCCAGTACAAAATGGCTATCCGTTGTATAGCCGTTTGACTCAGATTTGAACACCACATTTTGGCACCTTTACTCCTTCTAACACCTGCAAAAGAAACCAAACATCCTATACAAGTACTATATGCATTAAGTGTGTGAGATTTGGTCTTATTACATGAAAGTGACTAATCATTCCAAAAGTGGCAAACCCAACATTCTTGGAGAAGTGTCTTGATTGATATTTAGGGAAATTTCAGTTTGGTCAAGACTTAGTTAGTCACATTAATGCTCTTGGTTCAATTCTAAAGGCTAGTCACTATATCATTAACTTCCTAGTTCCAATTAATCACAAGTCATGTTTCATTTGAGTTTAGTTAGGGATTAATTGAATAATGTCTCTATAAGATAATCATGAAGTATGTGGAGACATTAAGGTTAAGTTATTCTTGAACAAGCAATCACACTTAGTTACTTAGACTAGACCAAATAGACAATTGACTATAGTTTCATTGTGAACCATTTTACACTTAATCTATTGGAGTAGGTTAGTTACTTGAATCCTAACTAATGAGCACATGACAAACATATTAATTAAGTTGACAAGTTTATGAGTATTAAGCATTATTAGCAAGTAGCAAGTAATAGTCACATAGCAAGAGATAGTTATTCTAGGATCAATCATATAGATACTTGCACAACTTATAATTCAAGCACTTAATAAGTTTAATGTGCAATATAACACATTACGTGATTAATGTGTAAGCACACATTAATGTCCAACACATGCACAAGGGAAGAGAAATCTCTAGTTGAGACTTGGTGACCATCCTAAATGTATCTAAGTGTATTTTAGGATTACAAGTCATTTCTAGTTTAATCTTGAGAGCATGGTTCTTCATTTAGCCTTAATTAATCACTAAGTCATTTCTAATAGCAATTATTGTTCTAGTGATATTGGCTTAAGTGTGTTGGTACTTGATGATCATACTAAGGATATCTAGATAAGAATTAAGATCACAAATTGTTGATTAACACTTATGTGTTATGCCTAATCTTGGTTAATTTGTCATTAAGATGTCATTAGGCGTAATTAATCACAATTAGTGTTTTTATGACCAAAACTCAATTGAGTATGGAGAAGGCATCTATTCTAGGCATGTTGAGAAAGGTTTCATGAATTATAGATGTCGGGAACTAGTCAAACTTTATTTGGCCAAAAATGGTGAAAGAAGAAACTGCAGTCGCACTGCGGTTGACCGTGGTGGCGACCGTGCAACTTGTTTTCACAAAACTGCATTGCAATTCAGTTTGGGGTTTCACGGTTGACTATGCGGTCGACCGTACCTCGACCGTGTGTTTTCCTGAACTTTTAATTTCATTCTTAGTCCTATGTTTGACTTGGTCGTTTGCAAGATAAAGTATGGATTAGTGACCTTGCGTGTTTTATGTTAAGATGTCAGTCATCACTTATGCATATGTATGTGTCATCATCAAAACATATTCTTTGGTTAATTACACTTTGGTTAATCATACTTAAGTTTATTGTTTAGTGTATTAACCCACATTCAACCAACAGTTTTCTTTTCCTAATATTGAATGATTACATCCTCCCGATGTTTAATCATCAATGACACGTAATATACTATATCTATAAGTATATATATTTATATTCAATCACACATAGTATACGCAAAACGCATCAATCTAGTATTTAGCATGTAATACATGTTTTCACATAAACATACAATCCTAAGGCAAGTAAGCTTCCTACACTTGATATTTTAAAATTATTTTTCAAAAACAATTTGCATTTGTAAGAAAAACCTTTCTTTTATACAAAGTCTTTTGAGAAGGTTATTCTCATTAGCATTTTGATCATTGATTTTAATTGATTTTAAGATTACCCAATTCTTGACTTATCCCTGCCATGCAATTGCTAGCTTGGTCCATTTTTCCCATGTTTTCAATTTTCCTAATAATAGAAAATGGACTTTGATTACAAGATTTGTGTTTGCTAGAGTCGTGACATACATTCATTTCATGTTTACCTCTTGATGAATCACAAATAGTTATCCTTTCAAGTTTTCTTTTCAAAGAGTTATTTTCATCAATTAAAACTTTGTTAAGTTGTCTAACTTTGTGTAATTCTTTCTCCAAAAGTTTTACTTTGTCACGACTACTATCATACACAAATTTAATAGTCTTGTAATCATCTAACAATTCTTCATAATTAGAAGGATAGAATACATGTACCTCATTGCAATCCATGCTTGAGACATCGTCTTCTTTGAATGGAGATTCAACCTCTTCTTCACTTTGACCATCTTGATCCACATCATTCCAAGAACTCATGAGGCAAAAGTCTTCATCTTCATTCAAGCCTTTTGCTTGAAAATCACCAACCCTTTCCAAACCCTTCTCTATTCCTTTACCCTTTAAACTCCTAGAGTTTAAATCTTCTTGAGAACATAGTGAGTCCCAACATTCTTTTACACTTTCACATGAGATTATCTTTAATCTTTCTTTACTAGGAAGAATTCCATGAAGTAGTGAAATTGCATCAAATTGTTTCAAAACATCATTGTTTTGAAAAGTTGACTTCACTAGTCTTGAACTAGCTTGTGGTACAAAGTCTCCTACTTTGATTATTCTCCACAAGTAGTAATCCTTGGATTTGAGATAAGACTTAAATCTTGATTTCCACACATCAATATTCATCTTATCAAAGATTGGTGCTTCTTTCACCAATTCTTCCAAATATCCCATAGTTTGAGTTGATCCGAGAATCGTTGACTCAAGTTTTTGCACAAAATGAATTTTGACGCTTTCGCGATCATTTGTAGAGCAATGATTTGAGCCACCGCTCTGATACCAATTGTAAGTAACTAGGGGGGTGAATAGTTAATATGTTTTTAACAATTTTTCGATTGATCACCAAATTCGATTTTACTTTGATCAACCAACTCAACTCAAACTTGATGTGTGTAGTGTATATGTTCAAAATGATAAATGAAGTAATGTAATGAACATGGACACAAGGATTTATAGTGGTTCAGGTGGATGTTAACTAATCCACCTTAATCCACTCCCCGATTACACTAATCGAGATTTGTTGCTTCACTAAGCACTTTTCTCCAAACCCGGTGGAGATCTGATTTACAAGTCTTCAATCTTCTTTAGTAGACAACAAACCTAATCTTTCTATCCCTTTGAAAGATCAACTCCAGCCTAGATCAACTTGTCTTCACCTTGGACAAGTATTAATCTCTAAATAAGATTAATCAACTTCCTAAGTCCCTTTAAGGAAGTAGATCACTAAGCTATCCTATGCTTTCACTAATTGGAGTTACAAGACTTATACACTCTGCAATGATGATCCTAACACAATACTAGGACACACATTACATTAAGTAAACTCACAAGATAAATGATTTTGATTAGTAAGTTTACAACAACCCAATTCTATATCTATAAGATCATAGAATCTTCTCTTGCTTGATCACATTTGAGTAGTAGTTGATGCACTTGTGATCACTGGAGATAAGCCTTTGAAATGTACAAGAGGGTCTGCTTCAAATGCACTTAAATGTTTTCCTTTTATAGTGGGATTCAAAAAATAGCCGTTGACACACGGTTGCCTGCACGGTCGACCGTGGTGCGACCGTGCGTGCTCCAGTCCAAAATTGGTATCCGTTGTATAGCCGTTTGACTCAGATTTGAACATCACATTTTGGCACATTTACTCCTTCTAGCACCTGCAAAAGAAACCAAGCATCCTATACAAGTACTATATGCATTAAGTGTGTGAGATTTGGTCTTATTGCATAAAAGTGACTAATCATTCCAAAAGTGGCAAACCCAACATTCTTGGAGAAGTGTCTTGATTGATATTTAGAGAAATTTCAGTTTGGTCAAGACTTAGTTAGTCACATTAATGCTCTTAGTTCAATTCTAGAGGCTAGTCACTATATCATTAACTTCCTAGTTTCAATTAATCACAAGTCCTGTTTCATTTGAGTTTAGTTAGGGATTAATTGAATAATGTCTCTATAAGATAATCATGAAGTACGTAGAGACGTTAAGGTTAAGTTATTCTTGAACAAGCAATCACACTTAGTTACTTAGACTAGACCAAATTGACTATAGTTTCATTGTGAACCATTTTACACTTAATCTATTGGAGTAGGTTAGTTACTTGAATCCTAACTAATGAACCATATTAATCAAGTTGACAAGTTTATGAGTATTAAGCATTATTAGCTAGTAGCAAGTAATACTCACATAGTAAGAGATATTTATTCTAGGATCAATCATATATATATACTTGCACAACTTATAATTCAAGCACTTAATAAGTTTAATGTGCAATATAACACATTACATGATTAATGTGTAAGCACACATTAATGTCCAACACATGCACAAGGGAAGAACAATCTCTAGTTGGGACTTGGTGACCATCCTAAATGTATCTAATTGTGTTTTAAGATTACAAGTCATTTCTAGTTTAATCTTGAGAGCATGGTTCTTCATTTAGCCTAAATTAATCACTAAGTCATTTCTAATAGTAATTATTGTTCTAGTGATATTGGCTTAAGTGTGTTGGTACTTGAGGATCAAACTAAGGATATCTAGATAAGAATTAAGATCACAAGTTGTTGATTAACACTTATGTGTTATGCCTAATCTGGGTTAATTTGTCATTAAGATGTCATTAGGCGTAATTAATCACAATTAGTGTTTTTATGACCAAAACTCAATTGAGTATGGAGAAGGTATCTATTCTAAGCATGTTGAGAAAGGTTTCATGAATTATAGATGTCGGGAACTAGTCAAATTTTATTTGGTCAAAAACGCTGACAGAAGAAACTACGATCGCACTGTGGTTGACCGTGGTGGCGACCGTGCAACTTGTTTTCACAAAACTGCGTTGCAATTCAGTTTGGGGTTTCACGGTTGACTATGCAGTCGACCGTACCTATACCGTGTGTTTACCTGAACTTTTAATTTCATTCTTTAACCTATGTTTAACTTGGTCATTTGCAAGATAAAGTATGGATTAGTGACCTTGCGTGTTTTATGTTAAGATGTCAGTCATCACTTATGCGTATGTGTGTGTCATCATCAAAACATATTCTTTGGTTGATTACACTTTGGTTAATTATACTTAAGTTTATTGTTTAGTGTATTAACCCACATTCAACCAACACAACCTAATCATTTAGATTATTCAAGTAATTTTATAATATCACACTATGTTATCCCATAGTGTACATGTTGTCTTATAGCTCAGACTGACTCGATAAGGTTGTAAAAGTCAAACACAGTTTATGCGAGTCAACAAATGTCAAATTTAGTTAAAGTGGTCAACCAAAGTCAAACACATCAGTAGGTTATGCAATTTTGGTCAATAAGTCAACCCTAGGTAAATTAACAAGTTTTAGATCAGAGTTTGTCATTTACGTGTTTACTAGTTATCGTGTCATTTCTCATTCATGCAAATCATACAAATCAACAAGCATAAATCACAACTCATAAATCATGGCAATGTGGTTTAATCTAGATCAAAAGAACATTTTATAAGCTTTCTAAAAAGTCTAGCTGTAACGACCCTGGAATTTCCAACATTTATTTATTAATAATTACTATTATTAATACGTGTGATTAAACGAATGTATGTTATTACATTTACATGTTGCTATGATTGCCCGTACTTGACTTTTAAGTGCCCGAAACGTCTTTGTGACACCCGGAACTTTCACGAATAATATTTCTAGATATTATTTGCATTCATGATTAATTTTATTAATCATTTTAATTAACTATGGTGACTAGTTAGTTACTTGGGCTTTAATTGGTTTAACTTATGAATTATTGAACTTGGGCTTGTTTAAAGTAAATGGACTTATGTTATTGGGCTTCCAAGCCCACCCTACCTTTTAAATGGAGTTGACTAGCCCACTTAGTCATGTAAGTAGTACTTGTAAATGTAACTAGTTAGTTTTGTCACATGAGAATCTAGTTATCATCTAATCCCCATGAACTAACACCAAGTATCCAACTTTTAAGACTTTTCATCCATGTAACCAACAAACAAACTCTTTCCCCCTCCCCCACTCCAAAAGCCGTCGGCCTTGGTGGCCATTTAGTGGTGTTTTGAATTTTTTTTACACTACATACTCACTAGTATTCATATTACTCTTTCATTTACACACACTCACTTTTCTCTCAAACATCCTCTCATCTTTTGCTCTCAAGTGTGAGTGTTCTTTCAAGCTCTTTCTCTTCTTCTTTTCTTGTTAGAAACTGAATTATATACACACTAAATCATCATCATCATCTTTTGTTACTTGCTTGTTTGATTTCTTGTTTGTTGTTGTTACTTGTTTCATCTTGTTGTTGTAGTTACTTACTAGCTTTCAAGAACCTAAATTTCTAGTTTTGGTTCTTCTATTATCTTGTAAGTTCATGAACACAAGAACATAAACTCACTAGTTTATGATTCTACTTCAATTGTTTCAAAAGTTGCAAGTTCCATGTGTTGATTAAAGACATACTTGAAGCTCATGAAGTAAACTTTAAAGTTTACTTTCTAAAGATCAAACTTTGGTTTGAATCTTTAAAGTATGAACAACCATGAACCTTTTCTTGTTTATTTAAGTTTACTTCTTCAATTTATGCACTTTAATTTCATGTAGTTAGTTTATATGGTCAAGTACTACAAGTTAGTCTTGATCTCATATCTCTTGAACAAATTAAGTTAACCTTGAAAGTTCAAGAATAAGTTTTCTTTAAATATAACTTTGGATCTAGACTTTTGAGTCTTGGATCTTCAAGATCAAACTAAGAACTATGTTCTACTACTTATGATCTTGATTAGTTAGTTTACTTTCAAGTTTGTAACTTGTTATTAGCTTTAAAGTCCATGTAAGTGTCAAACCTAAGACTTTGATGTAACTTTGGTTCATCAAACTACATGCAACTCTTAAGTGAGTTGTGCTTCATGTCTTAGACTTGCACTAGGATTATGATGGTCAAGACTTGGTTAAGATGATGTAGATTCATCAATGAGTTGTACAATTGAAGCTATATGCATCAAGGATGAGAACCATGATGAACATCAAGCACCAAGACCACCGGAACCCTTTTAAACTTACTGTTTCTGTCCAAAACTTTCTGACCTGATGCTTCTGGAACATACTAGTAGACCTGGGCTATTCTAACCTTGATTTTTAGATAGATCTTTTCGAGTAGATAACTTTTCATGTAGGACTCGTCTTAATCCGAGTTACAGTTTAGGATTTATGGCCCTCCGATCGTTACTATGTCCTTTAACGTTGTGCAGAAATTTCTGACCTACTCGCACTTAGACCGTCGCCACGGTCAAACCAAGACGAGTTTGCTTTTGTAAATTTTACCACACTTAAGGGACTCATAGACGGAGCCATGGCCACTGGTCTCACCTTAATTCAGTAAGGGTAGAGGCCGTGGTGACTGACTGAAGTCAGACTTTGTTGAAAACTACTTTCATAAACGAAACTTACTTTACGCCTTTTGTTTAATGATGAATGATGATGACCCTTAAGACCTTAAATACATACTTTTAAACCTATTAAGACGATTTACTGACTTAGTACTATTTGACTTAGGTTGAGGACCTCGGACCGTTTACTTGCACACCTTTCCCGACTACTACTTTACCGCTACATGTCATTGTGAGTTATAGCATTCCCTTTTTACTTTAACTTATTTTGGGAACTGAGAATACATGCGGATTTTATGTTTTACATACTAGGCACGAGTACTTAAACTTATATATGTGTGGCTTATACAACGGCATAAACATTCCCTTTAGCTCGGTAACGTTTAATCATTGGTTTTTGAACCGTGAACGCGAATCTTAGATATGGATCCATAGGGTTTGACATCCCACTGGGGCTAGTAACGCTAGCATTTAACAAGTGTTTAATACTTCGTAGATATACGCACTTGCCAAGTGTACTTTCAGGGGGTATAAACGTTAAGTTAGTTACCGAGTGCCCACGGTTAACATATACTTTATCATACTATTTTGAAACGCTCTTTGTAGCACTGAAATCTCGTGGCCTACCTTACATACTGTTATACTTAAACTATAGCTCACCAACCTTTGTGTTGACGTTTTTAAGCATGTATTTCTCAGGTGCTTGAGGTTTCTTCCGCTGTCTTACTTGTTGTGCTGTAGACACCCGCTGCTTAGAGTTGTCCACGCATGAACTACTTTACTTTGCATTCAAACATTCGTACTTTTGAACTATGACTTGTAACTGTAGTGACCCAAACTTTTCCATGTTTATATATATTAATTGAGATTGATATTTACATGATTAAATATTTCCAACATGTTAAGCAATCAAACTTGTTAAGACTTGATTAATTGAAATATGTTTCATATAGACAATTGACCACCCAAGTTGACCGGCAATTCACGAACGTTAAAACTTGTAAAAATGACATGACGATATATATATGGATATACATATGGTTAACATGAGATTATGATAAGTAAGTATCTCCATAAGTATATTAACAATGAGTTATATACATATAAACAAGACTACTAACTTAAGGATTTCGAAACGAGACATATATGTAACGATTATTGTTGTAACGACATTTAAATGTATATATATCATATTAAGATATATTAATATATCATAATATCATGATAATATAATAATTTAACATCTCATAAGATATAATAAACAATGGGTTAACAACATTAATTGAGATCGTTAACTTAAAGGTTTCAAAACAACACTTACATGTAACGACTAACGATGACTTAACGACTCAGTTAAAATGTATATACATGTAGTGTATTTAGATGTATGAAAATACTTTTGGAAGACTTCAAGACATATATCAAAACACTCATACTTAACGAAAAGGGTTACAGTTACTTTTCCATTCTTTTCTTTCATCAAGAATTCTAGTCGTATTCTTACCCGTATTATACACAGCTTCAAAACGTACTTACTATGAGTATATACCAATAGGAACTAGCATGGGATTCCACTCTTGATTATGTCATGTATTACTAATCAATTTTAACTTCTACCATGAGCTAGTTAACTAACTAGAACTCCTTTTAACCCCACTCACCACTCACCAATTACCACTCATCATTCACTCCATTTCACTTCCAATTCTCTTTCTAATTCTCTCTCAACACACACACACACACTATTATGAATGTATTTTTCCAGTAGTTATTCATCATCTTCATCAAAAATCACTTCAAGAATCAAGCTATAATCATCATAGGAAGAACACTTCAAGAACACTTCAAAAATCCCTTCAAGTTTACTAATTTACTTCCAAGCATTCAAATCTATTCCAAGTAATCATCTAAGATCAAGAAACCTTTGTTATATACAGTAGGTTATCTTTCTTATTCAAGGTAATATTCATATTCAAACTTTGATTCAATTTCTATAACTATAAACTATCTTAATTCGAGTAAAAATCTTACTTGAATTTGTTTTTGTGTCATGATCCTACTTCAAGAACTTTCAAGCCATCCAAGATCCTTTGAAGCTAGATCATTTCTTGTCACTTCCAGTAGGTTTACATACTAAACTTGAGGTAGTAATGATGTTCATAACATCATTCGATTCATATATATAAGACTATCTTATTCGAAGGTTTAAACTCGTAATCACTAGAACATAGTTTAGTTAATTCTAAACTTGTTCGCAAACAAAAGTTAATCCTTATAACTTGACTTTTAAAATTAACTACACACATGTTCTATATCTATATAATATACTAACTTAATGATTTAAAACCTGGAAACACGAAAAACACCGTAAAACCGGATTTACGCCGTCGTAGTAACACCGCGGGCTGTTTTGGGTTAGTTAATTAAAAACTATGATAAACTTTGATTTAAAAGTTTTTATTCTGAGAAAATGATTTTTATTATGAACATGAAACTATATCCAAAAATTATGGTTAAACTCAAAGTGGAAGTATGTTTTCTAAAATGGTCATCTAGACGTCGTTCTTTCGACTGAAATGACTACCTTTACAAAAATGACTTGTAACTTATTTTTCCGACTATAAACCTATACTTATCTGTTTAGATTCATAAAATAGAGTTCAATATGAAACCATAGCAATTTGATTCACTCAAAACGGATTTAAAATGAAGAAGTTATGGGTAAAACAATATTGGATAATTTTTCTCATTTTAGCTACGTGAAAATTGGTAACAAATCTATTCCAACCATAACTTAATCAACTTGTATTGTATATTATGTAATCTTGAGATACCATAGACACGTATACAATGTTTCGACCTATCATGTCGACACATCTATATATATTTCGGAACAACCATAGACACTCTATATGTGAATGTTGGAGTTAGCTATACAGGGTTGAGGTTGATTCCAAAATATATATAGTTTGAGTTGTGATCAATACTGAGATACGTATACACTGGGTCGTGGATTGATTCAAGATAATATTTATCGATTTATTTCTGTACATCTAACTGTGAACAACTAGTTGTAGGTTACTAACGAGGACAGCTGACTTAATAAACTTAAAACATCAAAATATATTAAAAGTGTTGTAAATATATTTTAAACATACTTTGATATATATGTATATATTGTTATAGGTTCGTGAATCAACCAGTGGCCAAGTCTTACTTCCCGACGAAGTAAAAATCTGTGAAAGTGAGTTATAGTCCCACTTTTAAAAGCTAATATTTTTGGGATGAGAATACATGCAGGTTTTATAAATGATTTACAAAATAGACACAAGTACGTGAAACTACATTCTATGGTTGAATTATCGAAATCGAATATGCCCCTTTTTATTAAGTCTGGTAATCTAAGAATTAGGGAACAGACACCGCGAATCCTAAAGATAGATCTATTGGGCCTAACAAACCCCATCCAAAGTACCGGATGCTTTAGTACTTCGAAATTTATATCATATCCGAAGGGTGTCCCGGAATGATGGGGATATTCTTATATATATGCATCTTGTTAATGTCGGTTACCAGGTGTTCACCATATAAATGATTTTTATCTCTATGTATGGGATATGTATTGAAATATGAAATCTTGTGGTCTATTGTTACGATTTGATATATATAGGTTAAACCTATAACTCACCAACATTTTTGTTGACGTTTAAAGCATGTTTATTCTCAGGTGAATACTAAGAGCTTCCGCTGTTGCATACTAAAATAAGGACAAGATTTGGAGTCCATGTTTGTATGGTATTGTGTAAAAATTGCATTCAAGAAACTGATTTCGATGTAACATATTTGTATTGTAAACCATTATGTAATGGTCGTGTGTAAACAGGATATTTTAGATTATCATTATTTGATAATCTACGTAAAGCTTTTTAAACCTTTATTTATAAAATAAAGGTTATGGTTTGTTTTAAAAATGAATGCAGTCTTTGAAAAACGTCTCATATAGAGGTCAAAATCTCGCAATGAAATCAATTAATATGGAACGTTTTTAATCAATAAGAACGGGACATTTCAGTTGGTATCCGAGCGTTGGTCTTAGAGAACCAGAAAATTTGCATTAGTGTGTCTTATCGAGTTTGTTAGGATGCATTAGTGAGTCTGGACTTCGACCGTGTTTTCTTTAAAAATGATTGCTTAACATTTTTGTTGGAAACTATATATTTTTAACATATGAATATTATGTGATATATTAATCTCTTAACGTGTTTGATATTATGTGATAGATGTCTACCTCTAGAAAAAGTCCCATTGACTCACCTAATAATAATGAAGAGTCAAATGTAAATTGAAATGATTCGTGGACTGATTCACAAGTTCCCGAAGAGGAACCGGAAGAAGAGTCGGAACCGGAAGAAGAATCGGAACCGGAAGAAGAAATAGAACCGGTGGGGGAAATAATAAAACGGTTAAGTAAAAGAGAATCCTCAACCAACCGACCAAGGTTAATTATGGTCAATGGTGTTTCCGCCAAGGAAGCAAAATATTGGGAGGATTACCAATTCTCCGATGAATCGGATTCCGACGAGAATTCTGATGATGTTATAGAAATTACCCCAACTGAATTTAAAAAGGCAAAAGAAAATAATAAGGGAAAGGGCATAAAAATAGAGAAATCTAATTCCAACCCCGATGAACTTTATATGTATCGTCAACCCCCGAAGTCCTTAAGTTGTAACAATGACCCGGGAACCTCTAAACCACCAGGTTTTTCTAAACCAATGTGGACAACGACGGCTCGTATTAGGGGAACATCATATATCCCTAGAAACTTGGCAAAACGAACCAAAACCGAACAAGAAGAAACGAGCGAGTCGGAATAAGATAGTTGTATTCGTGTGGTGTAATATATGTAATATAGTATGCTTATGCTTTATGATATATGTAAAAATTGCTTGTATTAATAAGTATTTTTTATGAATCTAACTCTTGTCTATTTTACAGTATAAAAACACAAAATGGATAGACAACCCAATATTTTAAGAGACCTACCCGGAGACATGATTGATGAAATCTTGTCTAGAGTCGGTCAGAATTCCTCGGCACAACTATTTAAGGCGAGATCAGTTTGTAAGACATTCGAAGAACGTTCCAAGAATGCCTTGGTTTATAAAAGGCTTTCGTTCGAAAGATGGGGGATATCACATTGGGAAATCCATAAGTTACGATGTGTTTACTTTGACGCATATATTGCGGGGAACCCAAATGCTATTTTACGCAACGGGTTAAGAAATTATTTTGACTCAGTATATCCGAATATAGGACTTCGTGATTTAGAAAAAGCGGCTAACATGCAACATAAAGAAGCATGTTATGCTTACGGGTTAGTAATGTTCGCTTCTCACCAAAGTGAGAACAAGAACATCGGGCTACAACTATTAAACAAAATGTTCCCACAAGTGACGGAGTCGGTAATTGGGGTAAGAAATGAGGTTTTTAGGTTATTACGAGACTGTTGGTCATTATGTAACCCTCGTCCCTTTGACGACGTTACAACACGCTGTCTTATCAACGGCCATAACGGTTATGTTCCACAAGACCAAGGATGGGAAGTAGTCCTAGTAAAACCAGAATGCATGACTTGTTTCTGGACGTATGAATTACGTGTCTTTATTGCCTTTGATGAACGACTTGTGTACTAGCTAGAATTATCTTCACAACTATCTTGTATCAAAGTTATTGTATGCTATATTTCATGCTTTATGTAAAATAAGCGGTATTGTAAGTTTGTAAAATATTGTATAAAAGTTTGAACGCGAAATATTATTACAATCAGTTTTTCATATAGAATTGTAGTAGTTGAATTGTATATTAGCTACTAAGTATGAACTTAACGGGTAGGTACTACCCAAATTTAAACTTATAAAATGCTAATATGAAGAAAAAGCTTTTATAAATGAGTTCATATTATGCTACGAAATACTATTAACTACTCTTAATATTCTGTATGATTAACTTGTTCCATTTGACTATTTTGAAGAAAATGGCACCGACTACTCGACACACCGTGAATATGAATGAAGAGGAATTCCGTACTTTTCAAGCTTCAAACATAGCCGCAGTACAGGCTGCGCTACATACCAACAATAACCTTGGATCTGGTAGTACAGGAAATCGTGTAGGATGCACCTACAAAGAATTCACTGCCTGCAAACCTTTGGAATTTGATGGAACCGAAGGACCGATCGGATTGAAACGGTGGACCGAGAAGGTCGAATCGGTGTTTGCCATAAGTAAGTGTACTGAAGAGGACAAAGTGAAGTACGCTACGCATACCTTCACAGGTTCTGCGTTAACATGGTGGAATACCTATCTAGAGCAAGTGGGACAAGATGATGCGTACGCACTACCGTGGTCAGCATTCAAGCACTTGATGAATGAGAAGTACCGTCCCAGAACCGAGGTCAATAAGCTCAAGACAGAACTTAGAGGGTTACGAACCCAAGGATTTGATATTACCACGTACGAAAGACGATTCACAGAATTGTGCCTATTGTGTCCGGGAGCATTCGAAGATGAGGAAGAGAAGATCGACGCGTTTGTGAAAGGATTACCGGAAAGAATCCAAGAAGATATAAGTTCACACGAGCCCGCCTCCATACAACAGGCATGTAGAATGGCTCACAAACTAGTGAACCAGATTGAAGAAAGAATTAAAGAACAGACTGCTGAAGAGGCCAATGTGAAGCAAGTCAAAAGAAAGTGGGAGGAAAACGGTGATAAGAATCACCAATACCACAACAACAGCAATTACAACAATAATCGCAACAATTATCCCAAAAATCACAACATCAATTGCAACTACAACAAACGGCCCAACAACAACAACAACAACAACAACAACAACAACAGCAACTACAACAATCATCCCAACAACAATAATAACCGCAACAACAACAACAATCAGAAGCAGCTATGCCAAAGGTGTGAAAAGTATCACTCGGGGTTCTGCACCAAATTTTGCAACAAGTGTAAAAGAAATGGTCATAGCGCGGAGAAGTGTGAGGTCTACGGACCAGGGGTTAATAGAACGAAAGGAACAAATGGTGTCGGAACGAGTAATGGCAGAGCAAGTAATGTCGGAGCAAGTTATGCCAATGTAGTTTGTTATAAATGTGGAAAACTGGGCCACATTATTAGAAATTGCCCGAACCAGGAGAACACGAATGGACAAGGCCGCGGAAGGGTTTTAAATATTAATGCGACAGAGGCACAGGAAGACCCGGAGCTTGTTACGGGTACGTTTCTTATTGACAATAAATCTGCTTACGTTTTATTTGATTCGAATGCGGATAGAAGCTATATGAGTAGAGATTTTTGTGCTAAATTAAGTTGTCCATTGACGCCTTTGGATAGTAAATTTTTACTCGAATTAGCAAATGGTAAATTAATTTCAGCAGATAATATATGTCGGAATCGAGAAATTAAACTGGTTAGCGAAACATTTAAGATTGATTTGATACCAGTAGAGTTAGGGAGTTTTGATGTGATAATCGATATGGACTGGTTGAAAGAAGTGAAAGCAGAGATCGTTTGTTACAAAAATGCAATTCGCATTATACGAGAAAAAGGAAAACCCTTAATGGTGTACGGAGAAAAGGGCAACACGAAGCTACATATTATTAGTAATTTGAAGGCACAAAAACTAATAAGAAAAGGTTGCTATGCTGTTCTAGCACACGTCGAGAAAGTACAAACTGAAGAAAAGAGCATCAATGATGTTCCCATTGCAAAAGAATTTCCCGATGTATTTCCGAAAGAATTACCGGGATTACCCCCACAGCGATCCGTTGAATTTCAAATAGATCTTGTACCAGGAGCTGCACCAATAGCTCGTGCTCCTTACAGAATCGCACTCAGCGAGATGAAAGAACTGCAAAGCCAATTACAAGAACTTTTAGAGCGTGGTTTCATTCGACCAAGTACATCACCGTGGGGAGCTCCTGTTTTGTTTGTCAAGAAGAAAGATGGTACATTCAGGTTGTGTATCGACTACCGAGAGTTGAACAAACTTACCATCAAGAACCGCTACCCACTACCGAGAATCGACGACTTATTTGATCAACTACAAGGCTCGTCTGTTTATTCAAAGATTGACTTACGTTCCGGGTATCATCAAATGCGGGTGAAAGAAGATGATATTCCAAAGACTGCTTTCAGAACACGTTACGATCATTACGAGTTTATGGTCATGCCGTTTGGTTTAACTAATGCACCAGCTGTGTTCATGGACCTTATGAACCGAGTGTGTGGACCATACCTTGACAAGTTTGTCATTGTTTTCATTGATGACATACTTATTTACTCAAAGAATGACCAAGAACACGGTAAACATTTGAGAAAGGTGTTAGAAGTATTAAGGAAGGAAGAATTGTACGCTAAGTTTTCAAAGTGTGCATTTTGGTTGGAAGAAGTTCAATTCCTCGGTCACATAGTGAACAAAGAAGGTATTAAGGTGGATCCGGCAAAGATAGAAACTGTTGAAAAGTGGGAAACCCCGAAAACTCCGAAACACATACGCCAGTTTTTAGGACTAGCTGGTTACTACAGAAGGTTCATCCAAGACTTTTCCAGAATAGCAAAACCCTTGACTGCATTAACGCATAAAGGGAAGAAATTTGAATGGAATGATGAACAAGAGAAAGCGTTTCAGTTATTGAAGAAAAAGCTAACTACGGCACCTATATTGTCATTGCCTGAAGGGAATGATGATTTTGTGATTTATTGTGACGCATCAAAGCAAGGTCTCGGTTGTGTATTAATGCAACGAACGAAGGTGATTGCTTATGCGTCTAGACAATTGAAGATTCACGAACAAAATTATACGACGCATGATTTGGAATTAGGCGCGGTTGTTTTTGCATTAAAGACTTGGAGGCACTACTTATATGGGGTCCAAAGTATTATATATACCGACCACAAAAGTCTTCAACACATATTTAATCAGAAACAACTGAATATGAGGTAGCGTAGGTGGATTGAATTATTGAATGATTACGACTTTGAGATTCGTTACCACCCGGGGAAGGCAAATGTGGTAGCCGATGCCTTGAGCAGGAAGGACAGAGAACCCATTCGAGTAAAATCTATGAATATAATGATTCATAATAACCTTACTACTCAAATAAAGGAGGCGCAACAAGGAGTTTTAAAAGAGGGAAATTTAAAGGATGAAATACCCAAAGGATCGGAGAAACATCTTAATATTCGGGAAGACAGAACCCGGTATAGGGCTGAAAGGATTTGGGTACCAAAATTTGGAGATCTGAGAGAAATGGTACTTAGAGAAGCTCATAAAACCAGATACTCAATACATCCTGGAACGGGGAAGATGTACAAGGATCTCAGGAAATATTTTTGGTGGCCGGGTATGAAAGCCGATGTTGCTAAATACGTAGGAGAATTTTTGACGTGTTCTAAGGTCAAAGCTGAGCATCAGAAACCATCAGGTCTACTTCAACAACCCGAAATCCCGGAATGGAAATGGGAAAAAATTACCATGGATTTCATCACTAAATTGCCAAGGACTGCAAGTGGTTTTGATACTATTTGGGTAATAGTTGATCGTCTCACCAAATCAGCACATTTCCTGCCAATAAGAGAAGATGGCAAGATGGAGAAGTTAGCACGACTGTATTTGAAGGAAGTCATCTCCAGACATGGAATACCAATCTCTATTATCTCTGATAGGGATGGCAGATTTATTTCAAGATTCTGGCAGACATTACAGCAAGCATTAGGAACTCGTCTAGACATGAGTACTGCCTATCATCCACAAACTGATGGGCAGAGCGAAAGGACGATACAAATGCTTGAAGACATGCTACGAGCATGTGTTATTGATTTCGGAAACAGTTGGGATCGACATCTACCATTAGCAGAATTTTCCTACAACAACAGCTACCATTCAAGCATTGAGATGGCGCTGTTTGAAGCACTTTATGGTAGAAAGTGCAGGTCTCCGATTTGTTGGAGTGAAGTGGGGGATAGACAGATTACGGGTCCGGAGATTATACAAGAAACTACCGATAAGATCATCCAAATTCAACAACGGTTGAAAACCGCCCAAAGTCGACAAAAGAGCTACGCTGACATTAAAAGAAAAGACATAGAATTTGAAATTGGAGAGATGGTCATGCTTAAAGTTGCACCTTGGAAAGGCGTTGTTCGATTTGGTAAACGAGGGAAATTAAATCCAAGGTATATTGGACCATTCAAGATTATTGATCGTGTCGGACCAGTAGCTTACCGACTTGAGTTACCTCAACAACTCGCGGCTGTACATAACACTTTCCACGTCTCGAATTTGAAGAAATGTTTTGCTAAAGAAGATCTCACTATTTCGTTAGATGAAATCCAAATCAACGAAAAACTCCAATTCATCGAAGAACCCGTCGAAATAATGGATCGTGAGGTTAAAAGACTTAAGCAAAACAAGATACCAATTGTTAAGGTTCAATGGAATGCTCGTAGAGGACCCGAGTTCACCTGGGAGCATGAAGATCAGATGAAGAAGAAATACCCGCATCTATTTCCAGAAGATTCGTCAACACCTTCAACAGCTTAAAATTTCGGGACGAAATTTATTTAACGGGTAGGTACTGTAGTGACCCGAACTTTTCCATGTTTATATATATTAATTGAGATTGATATTTACATGATTAAATGTTTCCAACATGTTAAGCAATCAAACTTGTTAAGACTTGATTAATTGAAATATGTTTCATATAGACAATTGACCACCCAAGTTGACCGGCGATTCACGAACGTTAAAACTTGTAAAAATGACATGACGATATATATATGGATATACATATGGTTAAAATGAGATTATGATAAGTAAGTATCTACATAAGTATATTAACAATGAGTTATATACATATAAACAAGACTACTAACTTAAGGATTTCGAAACGAGACATATATGTAACGATTATTGTTGTAACGACATTTAAATGTATATATATCATATTAAGATATATTAATATATCATAATATCATGATAATATAATAATTTAACATCTCATAAGATATAATAAACAATGGGTTAACAACATTAATTGAGATCGTTAACTTAAAGGTTTCAAAAAACACTTACATGTAACGACTAACGATGACTTAACGACTCAGTTAAAATGTATATACATGTAGTGTATTTAGATGTATTAAAATACTTTTGGAAGACTTCAAGACATATATCAAAACACTCATACTTAACGAAAAGGTTTACAGTTACTTTTCCATTCTTTTCTTTCATCAAGAATTCTAGTCGTATTCTTACCCGTATTATACACAGCTTCAAAACGTACTTACTATGAGTATATACCTATAGGAACTAGCATGGGATTCCACTCTTGATTATGTCATGTATGACTAATCAATTTTAACTTCTACCATGAGCTAGTCAACTAACTAGAACTCCTTTTAACCCCACTCACCACTCACCAATTACCACTCATCATTCACTCCATTTCACTTCCAATTCTCTTTCTAATTCTCTCTCACCACACACACACACTATTATGAACGTATTTTTCCAGTAGTTATTCATCATCTTCATCAAAAATCACTTCAAGAATCAAGCTATAATCATCATACGAAGAACACTTCAAGAACACTTCAAAAATCCCTTCAAGTTTACTAATTTACTTCCAAGCATTCAAATCCATTCCAAGTAATCATCTAAGATCAAGAAACCTTTGTTATATACAGTAGGTTATCTTTCTTATTCAAGGTAATATTCATATTCAAACTTTGATTCAATTTCTATAACTATAAACTATCTTAATTCGAGTAAAAATCTTACTTGAATTTGTTTTTGTGTCATGATCCTACTTCAAGAACTTTCAAGCCATCCAAGATCCTTTGAAGCTAGATCATTTCTTGTCACTTCCAGTAGGTTTACCTACTAAACTTGAGGTAGTAATGATGTTCATAACATCATTTGATTCATATATATAAAACTATCTTATTCGAAGGTTTAAACTCGTAATCACTAGAACATAGTTTAGTTAATTCTAAACTTGTTCGCAAACAAAAGTTAATCCTTCTAACTTGACTTTTAAAATTAACTACACACATGTTCTATATCTATATGATATGCTAACTTAATGATTTAAAACCTGGAAACACGAAAAACACCGTAAAACCGGATTTACGCCGTCGTAGTAACACCGCGGGCTGTTTTGGGTTAGTTAATTAAAAACTATGATAAACTTTGATTTAAAAGTTGTTATTCTGAGAAAATGATTTTTATTATGAACATGAAACTATATCCAAAAATTATGGTTAAACTCAAAGTGGAAGTATGTTTTCTAAAATGGTCATCTAGACGTCGTTCTTTCGACTGAAATGACTACCTTTACAAAAACAACTTGTAACTTATTTTTCCGACTATAAACCTATACTTTTCTGTTTAGATTCATAAAATAGAGTTCAATATGAAACCATAGCAATTTGATTCACTCAAAACGGATTTAAAATGAAGAAGTTATGGGTAAAACAAGATTGGATAATTTTTCTCATTTTAGCTACGTGAAAATTGGTAACAAATCTATTCCAACCATAACTTAATCAACTTGTATTGTATATTATGTAATCTTGAGATACCATAGACACGTATACAATGTTTCGACCTATCATGTCGACACATCTATATATATTTCGGAACAACCATAGACACTCTATATGTGAATGTTGGAGTTAGCTATACAGGGTTGAGGTTGATTCCAAAATATATATAGTTTGAGTTGTGATCAATACTGAGATACGTATACACTGGGTCGTGGATTGATTCAAGATAATATTTATCGATTTATTTCTGTACATCTAACTGTGGACAACTAGTTGTAGGTTACTAACGAGGACAGCTGACTTAATAAACTTAAAACATCAAAATATATTAAAAGTGTTGTAAATATATTTTAAACATACTTTGATATATATGTATATATTGTTATAGGTTCGTGAATCAACCAGTGGCCAAGTCTTACTTCTCGACGAAGTAAAAATCTGTGAAAGTGAGTTATAGTCTCACTTTTAAAAGCTAATATTTTTGGGATGAGAATACATGCAGGTTTTATAAATGATTTACAAAATAGACACAAGTACGTGAAACTACATTCTATGGTTGAATTATCGAAATCGAATATGCCCCTTTTTATTAAGTTTGGTAATCTAAGAATTAGGGAACAGACACCCTAATTGACGCGAATCCTAAAGATAGATCTATTGGGCCTAACAAACCCCATCCAAAGTACCGGATGCTTTAGTACTTCGAAATTTATATCATATCCGAAGGGTGTCCCGGAATGATGGGGATATTCTTATATATATGCATCTTGTTAATGATGGTTACCAGGTGTTCACCATATGAATGATTTTTATCTCTATGTATGGGATGTGTATTGAAATATGAAATCTTGTGGTCTATTGTTACGATTTGATATATATAGGTTAAACCTATAACTCACCAACATTTTTGTTGATGTTTAAAGCATGTTTATTCTCAGGTGAATACTAAGAGCTTCCGCTGTTGCATACTAAAATAAGGACAAGATTTGGAGTCCATGTTTGTATGATATTGTGTAAAAATTGCATTCAAGAAACTGATTTCGATGTAACATATTTGTATTGTAAACCATTATGTAATGGTCGTGTGTAAACAGGATATTTTTTATTATCATTATTTGATAATCTACGTAAAGCTTTTTAAACCTTTATTTATGAAATAAAGGTTATGGTTTGTTTTAAAAATGAATGCAGTCTTTGAAAAACGTCTCATATAGAGGTCAAAACCTCGCAACGAAATCAATTAATATGGAACGTTTTTAATCAATAAGAACGGGACATTTCAGTAACGACCATTGTGGTCACATACACTTATTATTTCCTTCTACTTAGTGAAGCATGCTTTTGAAATGTAAAACATTTGATGTCGGTTATGACATCACCTTTTTATCGTGAATGCAACTTCTTTAATTACAGCATATAGTACTTAACCTTGTAATGATCCTGTTGTTGATGATTCGTACATGATGGTTTTGTACGAGGCATCACATTTGGTATCAGAGCATTGGTTGTAGGGAATTAGGTTGCATTAGTGAGTCTAAGACCGACCCGAGTAGGATTCACTAATTGGACTAATCTACAACTTGCTAGTTTACTTGTTTTCACTGAATTTACTGCATGCTACTGCTTACTTTTTCCGCTATATGCCGTATGCTACTACATGATTTCACTACTGCATGATGCTACTTGCTTTCGATTGCATGCTACTTTCATACAAATTGCTGTTATTGCCATGCTAGTTACTGTTATACATGATTTAAACTGTTGACCTATTATTTGCTTGCTTTATGACATACTGACATGGAAAATTTATTTTTCCTTGTTCAGATGTCGGATGTTTCACCTGCTGGCATTTCGGGCAGTATAGACTCAGACCCCGTCGCCCTACCTACTGCTACACCTGCTACTGCTACTGCCGATACACCGGCCCCGACACCCACTAGTGATCCCAGCGCTTCTACTTCCGGAGCTGGTAGTAGTGCACCTGCCCCAGTGTCTGCTCCCGGACCCTCGAGGTCACAGCCCCGCATTGGTGGTATTGAGATCCCCGCAGAGTTCGGGGAAGGGCCATTTCATAACCACATGCGCACGCCTTGCCGACGCACTCCCGACAGACGTTTAGTCGTGATTCCGCCAGGCAGACACAGACAGATGTTGGCCGCCTTCGGACGCTTCGGATTACCAGCTCAGCCACCAGTGTCAGCACCACACGATTCGGATGACTCATCATCCGCCGATTCTTCATCATCGGACGACTCCAGCGATAATGAGGATCCTGGTGATAGACCTATTCAGGCACCCTCCACCCCGCCGAAGAAGCGGTACCGTTTCGACGGCACCGTCTTTCCAGGGGTGAATGGAGGTCGTGCTTTTACTGACGCATTTGGCCATCGTCGTAGGGTTACTGCTCGTAAACGAGTTGTGCCATACCCTGCCGACCCACAGATACGTAAGGTTCCCCGTTACGTATTGACTATACCTGGAACCGTACCACCTAGATTTAGATACGGACCACTTACATCTAGGGACGTACCATCTACATCCGGAGCTGGACCATCTACATCAGCACCACCCGCACCACCTGCACCGCCTGCCCCACCAGCTCCCTCTAACGAGGAACTGATGAGGGAGATTGAGACTCTCCGAGCTCGAGTCACTGAGCTCGAGGAGCAGTTGGCTCGAGGAGCAGTTCACCCGCCTTCACCGTAGGACCTTGTATTTAGATTTCATGATGTAATCTAGATATAGTTTCATGTATTTCATATGTATTGTACGAACTTATTCAGATGTATGAAACTTATTATTATTAATGAATGGAATTTTGCGTTATTTAATTCTTGCACGATGTTCTATTTACATTGCTGTACGATGATTCTGTGGTATTTGTACCTAGATGCATTATTTAATAACATGTGATGTTTTGATTCCATGTTGGTTAATATATACTATATTATTACATATTGAATGCTGGATTTTGACTTAAGTCAAAACTTTTACTTAGAATACCATGGCCAACGGAAGAACCACACCTACCGCAGCCCAGATTGAGGACATGATCAGCGAACGGGTCGCTGCAGCCCTAGCAGAAAGAAATCTCGAAGCTCCACCGCCACCACCACCGGTTATTCCACCCGTTCGAAATGGGTGTACATACAAGGAATTCCAGAGCTGCAAACCGCATAACTTCAGCGGCACCGAGGGACCAGTTGGTCTCACCAGATGGTTCGAGAAACTTGAATCAGTATTCCGAGTTAGCAACTGTTCAGAGGACAATAAGACCAAGTTTGCATCTTGCACGCTATCTGACGGCGCGCTAACGTGGTGGAACACGTTAGCTCAAGTGAAAGGTATCGATGAGGCGTATGCTACGCCATGGGAGGAATTCAAGGCGGCTATGATTGATGAGTATTGTCCGAGAACCGAAATTCAGAAGATGGAAATTGAATTCATGCAGTTGAAGGCCGTAGGGAACGACCTTAACAGTTACAATCGTAGGTTTTTGGAGTTGGCTCTTATGTGTCCGACCATGGTCACCCCCGAATTTAAGCGCTTGGAGAAATACTTCTCGGGACTTCCTAAGTCCATCAAGGGTAATGTTACCTCATCCAAACCACCGAATGTTCCCGAAGCAATGCGCATGGCGCATACTCTCATGAATCAGATTCTTATTGATGAGCCGGAGAAGGCTAAGTTTGAGCCTGGTAGTAGCGAAAAGAGGAAATGGGACAACAACCATAACAACCACAACAACAACAACAACAACAACAACAACAACAACAACAACAGGGGGAGAAACTACGATCAAACCTCCGCCAAGAGGCACAACAACGGTGGAAACCCTAATCCCAACAACAACACCAACACCAACCCGAACTACAAAGGAACCTTACCACAATGCAAGCGGTGCTACAAGCACCATACTGGATATTGCAATGTTGTCTGTGAGAAGTGCCAACGGGCTGGGCATATCGGAAAGGACTGCAAGGTCACCACTTTGAATGGGAAATCGAACACCAATGGACCGAAGAAGTGCTACGAATGTGGGCAGATGGGCCATTTCAGAAACGCATGCCCAAACAAGCAAAAAGATGGAGGACCACCCCGAGGTAGAGCCTTCAATGTTAATGCAAGGGATGCACGCGATAACCCCGACTTGGTGACAGGTATATTCACAATCAACAATCTTTTAGCTTCTGTCTTGTTTGATACTGGTGCAGATAGAAGTTATGTATGTAGACATTTTTGCGATAAGATTAATTGGTCATTAGTCCCGTTAAAAGAGAGTATGCTTGTCGAGGTCGCCAATGGAAAACTTGAAAAGGTTGACCATATTAGTCGTGGAGCTATTATCAACATAGCTGGTGCAGATTTCGAAATTGATTTGATACCTATCAAACTGGGAAGCTTTGACGTGATCGTTGGTATGGATTGGTTGAGCAAGATAAAGGCCGATATTATCTGTGGAGATAAAGCACTTCGCATACCACAAGGAGATTGCGAACCACTGGTTATCTATGTAGAGAGATGTACCTCGAAGTTGAACCTCATTAGTTGCATGAAAGCGCAAAAGATTATGAAGAAGGGACGTTTTGCTGTCCTAGCACATGTGAAAGCGGTAGAAACTGAGGTAAAGAACGTGGACGACGTTCGAATTGTGAACGAATTTTCCGATGTCTTCTCAGAGGAATTGCCTGGATTGCCGCCGCAGAGAGTAGTAGAGTTTCAGATTGATTTAGTGCCAGGAGCTGCACCTGTAGCTCGCGCACCTTATAGACTCGCACCTTCCGAGATGCAAGAATTACAGAGTCAACTACAAGAGCTGTTAGACCGTGGGTTTATCCAACCAAGTTTCTCGCCTTGGGGCGCACCTGTGTTGTTTGTGAAGAAGAAGGATGGATCCTTCCGTATGTGTATCGACTACCGTGAACTCACCAAATTGACTATCAAGAATCGGTATCCTCTTCCACGAATTGACGATCTTTTTAATCAACTACAAGGATCGAGCGTTTATTCAAAGATCGATTTACGATTCGGATATCACCAGCTGAGGGTGAAGGAAAGTGACGTGATGAAAACTGCATTCAGGACCCGTTATGGTCATTATGAGTTTCTCGTGATGCCATTCGGTTTGACAAATGCACCTGCCGTGTTCATGGACCTCATGAATCGTGTCTGCAAGCCTTACTTGGACAAGTTTGTTATCGTCTTCATAGATGATATCCTCATCTACTCTAAGAGCGAAGAAGAACATGAGCAACACCTCCGATTAGTGCTTGAACTCTTAAGACAAGAGAAACTTTACGCCAAATTCTCCAAGTGTGAATTTTGGTTGAAGGAAGTCCAGTTTCTGGGTCATGTTGTGAGCGACCAGGGTATCAAAGTTGACCCCGCCAAGATTGAAGCTATCAGCAAGTGGGAGACCCCCACTACTCCGACGCATATTTGCCAATTCCTAGGTCTCGCCGGTTATTACCGAAGATTCATCGAAGGATTTTCTCTGATTGCGCGTCCTTTGACCGCACTGACTCACAAGGGCAAGAAGTTCATTTGGGAACTCGCACACGAATCAGCGTTTCAAACTTTGAAGAAGAAGTTAACCACCGCACCTATCCTATCACTTCCTGAAGGCAGTGACGACTTTGTTATTTATTGTGATGCATCGAAGAGTGGTTTTGGTTGTGTACTGATGCAACGATCAAAGGTTATTGCCTATGCCTCCCGCCAATTGAAGATTCACGAGCGGAACTACACTACGCATGATCTTGAACTCGGAGCCGTTGTCTTTGCGCTCAAATTATGGAGACATTATTTGTATGGAACTAAGAGCACTATATTCACCGATCACAAGAGTCTCCAGCACATCTTTGATCAGAAGCAACTGAATATGAGACAACGTCGATGGATCGAGATGCTCAACGACTACGATTGTGAACTCCGTTATCACCCTGGCAAGGCCAATGTTGTAGCTGAAGCTTTAAGCAGAAAGGAGAGGACGGCACCTCTTCGTGTTAGGGCTCTGAACATCACCATCCATTCGAACCTCAACAGCCAGATCAGAGTAGCCCAAGATGAGGCTCTCAAGGAGGAGAATATATCTCACGAACATTTGAACATACTTGTCTCTCGATTCGAGGTTAGGGAGTCTGGACTCTGATGTTATGCCGGAAGAATTTGTGTACCTCTTTATGGAGATCTACGAAACCTGATACTTGATGAAGCACACAAATCGAGATATTCGATTCACCCCGGTGCAGGCAAGATGTACCACGACCTCAAAGAACAGTATTGGTGGCCGAATCTCAAGAAGGACGTTGCGACTTATGTTGGTAAGTGTTTGACTTGCTCGAAGGTTAAAGCCGAGCATCAGAGACCTTCTGGTTTACTTCAACAACCAGAAATCCCACAATGGAAGTGGGAACGGATAACAATGGATTTCATCACCAAGCTACCAAAGACGGCGGGCGGATACGATACTATTTGGGTTATTGTTGACCGCCTTACCAAATCTGCACACTTTCTAGCGATGAAGGTAACTGATACAATGGAAAGACTTGCTCAGTTATACATCAAAGAGGTTGTATCTCTTCATGGTGTACCTTTATCGATCATCTCAGATCGTGATCCCCGTTTTGCTTTGCAAGAAGCCATGGGAACTCGTCTCGACATGAGCACTGCTTATCATCCCCAGACTGACGGGCAAAGTGAACGAACGATCCAGACATTGGAGGACATGTTGCGTGCATGTGTCATTGATTTCGGAAAGGCCTGGGAAAGGCATTTGCCACTCACCGAATTCTCGTACAACAACAGTTATCACTCTAGCATTAATGCTGCACCTTTTGAAGCATTGTATGGCCGTAAGTGCCGATCTCCTATTTGTTGGGCTGAAGTAGGCGAAAATCAAATCACCGGACCCGAGGTAGTCCATGAAACAACGGAGAAGATTGCTCTGATTCAAGCTAGACTTAAGACTGCCCGCGATCATCAGAAGAGTTATGTCGATCTTAAACGTAAGGACTTTGAATTCAACGTTGGTGATCGTGTAATGTTGAAGGTTGCACCTTGGAAAGGTGTGATTCACTTTGGAAAACGTGGAAAGTTAAACCCACGATACATTGGTCCTTTTGAAATCTTGGAACGTGTTGGACCCGTTGCATACCGTTTGGATCTACCAGCACAATTGAGCTCAGTTCATCCTACCTTCTATGTGTCAAACTTGAAGAAGTGTCTTGCTGCACCGGAACTTATCATACCACTTGAGGAACTTACGATTGAAGACAAACTTCACTTTGTGGAAGAACCTGTTGAGATCATGGATCGTGAGATCAAAACTTTGAAACACAACAAGATTCCGATCGTTCGAGTGCGATGGAATGCTAAACGAGGACCTGAGTTTACTTGGGAGCGAGAGGATCAAATGATGCGGAAGTATCCTCACCTTTTCCCGACTCCTCCATCTACCTCAGCTTAAATTTCGGGACAAAATTTTCTTCAACAGGTGGGTAATGTAACGACCCTAGAATTTCCAACATTTATTTATTAATAATTACTATTATTAATATGTGTGGTTAAACGAATGTATGTTATTACATTTACATGTTGCTATGATTGCCCGTACTTGACTTTTAAGTGCCCGAAACGTCTTTGTGACACCCGGAACTTTCACGAATAATATTTCTAGATATTATTTGCATTCATGATTAATTTTATTAATCATTTTAATTAACTATGGTGACTAGTTAGTTACTTGGACTTTAATTGGTTTAACTTGTGAATTATTGAACTTGGGCTTGTTTAAAGTAAATGGACTTATGTTATTGGGCTTCCAAGCCCACCCTACCTTTTAAATGGACTTGACTAGCCCACTTAGTCATGTAAGTAGTACTTGTAAATGTAACTAGTTAGTTTTGTCACATGAGAATCTAGTTATCATCTAATCCCCATGAACTAACACCAAGTATCCAACTTTTAAGACTTTTCATCCATGTAACCAACAAACAAACTCTTTCCCCCTCCCCCACTCCAAAAGCCGTCGGCCTTGGTGGCCATTTAGTGGTGTTTTGAATTTTTTTTACACTACATACTCACTAGTATTCATATTACTCTTTCATTTACACACACACACTCACTTTTCTCTCAAACATCCTCTCATCTTTTGCTCTCAAGTGTGAGTGTTCTTTCAAGCTCTTTCTCTTCTTCTTTTCTTGTTAGAAACCGAATTATATACACACTAAATCATCATCATCATCTTTTGTTACTTGCTTGTTTGATTTCTTGTTTGTTGTTGTTACTTGTTTCATCTTGTTGTTGTAGTTACTTACTAGCTTTCAAGAACCTAACTTTCTAGTTTTGGTTCTTCTATTATCTTGTAAGTTCATGAACACAAGAACATAAACTCACTAGTTTATGATTCTACTTCAATTGTTTCAAAAGTTGCAAGTTCCATGTGTTGATTAAAGACATACTTGAAGCTCATGAAGTAAACTTTAAAGTTTACTTTCTAAAGATCAAACTTTGGTTTGAATCTTTAAAGTATGAACAACCATGAACCTTTTCTTGTTTATTTAAGTTTACTTCTTCAATTTATGCACTTTAATTTCATGTAGTTAGTTTATATGGTCAAATACTACAAGTTAGTCTTGATCTCATATCTCTTGAACAAATTAAGTTAACCTTGAAAGTTCAAGAACACACAAATAAGTTTTCTTTAAATATAACTTTGGATGTAGACTTTTGAGTCTTGGATCTTCAAGATCAAACTAAGAACTATGTTCTACTACTTATGATCTTGATTAGTTAGTTTACTTTCAAGTTTGTAACTTGTAATTAGCTTTAAAGTCCATGTAAGTGTCAAACCTAAGACTTTGATGTAACTTTGATTCATCAAACTACATGCAACTCTTAAGTGAGTTGTGCTTCATGTCTTAGACTTGCACTAGGGTTATGATGGTCAAGACTTGGTTAAGATGATGTAGATACATCAATGAGTTGTACACTTGAAGCTATATGCATCAAGGATGAGAACCATGATGAACATCAAGCACCAAGACCACCGGAACCCTTTTAAACTTACTGTTTCTGTCCAAAACTTTATGACCTGATGCTTCTGGAACATACCAGTAGACCTGGGATGTTCTAACCTTGATTTTTAGATAGATCTTTTCGAGTAGATAACTTTTCATATAGGACTCGTCTTAATCCGAGTTACGGTTTAGGATTTATGGCCCTCCGATCGTTACTATGTCCTTTAACGTTGTGCAGAAATTTCTGACCTACTCGCACTTAGACCGTCGCCACGGTCAAACCAAGACGAGTTTGCTTCTGTAAATTTTACCACACTTAAGGGACTCATAAACGGAGCCATGGCCACTGGTCTCACCTTAATTCAGTAAGGGTAGAGGCCGTGGTGACTGACTGAAGTCAGACTTTGTTGAAAACTACTTTCATAAACGAAACTTACTTTACGCCTTTTGTTTAATGATGAATGATGATGACCCTTAAGACCTTAAATACATACTTTTAAACCTATTAAGACGATTTACTGACTTAGTACTATTTGACTTAGGTTGAGGACCTCGGACCGTTTACTTGCACACCTTTCCCGACTACTACTTTACCGCTACATATCATTGTGAGTTATAGCATTCCCTTTTTTACTTTAACTTATTTTGGGAACTGAGAATACATGCGGATTTTATGTTTTACATACTAGGCACGAGTACTTAAACTTATATATGTGTGGGTTATACAACGGCATAAACATTCCCTTTAGCTCGGTAACGTTTAATCATTGGTTTTTGAACCGTGAACGCGAATCTTAGATATGGATCCATAGGGTTTGACATCCCCACTCGGGCTAGTAGCGCTAGCATTTAACGAGTGTTTAATACTTCGTAGATATACGCACTTGCCAAGTGTACTTTCAGGGGGTATAAATGTTAAGTTAGTTACCGAGTGCCCACGGTTAACATATACTTTATCATACTGTTTTGAAACGCTCTTTGTAGCACTGAAATCTCGTGGCCTACCTTACATACTGTTATACTTAAACTATAGCTCACCAACCTTTGTGTTGACGTTTTTAAGCATGTATTTCTCAGGTGCTTGAGGTTGCTTCCGCTGTCTTACTTGTTGTGCTGTAGACACCCGCTGCTTAGAGTTGTCCACGCATGAACTACTTTACTTTGCATTCAAACATTCGTACTTTTGAACTATGACTTGTAACGACCATTGTGGTCACATACACTTATTATTTGCTTCTACTTAGTGAAGCATGCTTTTGAAATGTAAAACATTTGATGTCGGTTATGACATCACCTTTTTATCGTGAATGCAACTTCTTTAATTACAGCATATAGTACTTAACCTTGTAATGATCCTGTTGTTGATGATTCGTACACGATTGTTTTGTACGAGGCATCACACTAGCCATGCCTTCAAATGATTTCCATAACTTAAGTTACATACGATTTTTACCAACTCAGTTTCTGCACGCGCAACAGTTTTGTTTCATTATAATTTATTCTAAAAAAATGTAATTGACACATGGCCAGTGGGTGATGATCACTAACATCCCAAAGTTTAATTGGTAAAAAGATCTAAGATTTTTGTTTTGCCAATGTGTACAGTTTTAGCACGAAAGTCAAGTGTTCTGATTTGGACAGAATCCAGACACATCATTTTATGAGGCATGTAGCACACAATGTATAAGGTTTCAGATGCTGACATACAAATTTAACATGCTTCTTATCATCCAAATATCAACATATCAGAAGGCCAAATCTCTAATCAACATCTAGTTCATGTTAGACCAAACTTTGTGCATACGAGACAGATTTGACTCTATTCAGGTAGTCATTTTCGGACACAATTATTTAAACATCTAGGAACAATTAGCATGCATAATCTGCATGAAAAGTGAAGTACTAATCATGTACTTTCCAAAAATCAAAATTTTATATTCCAGAAGTTAATTTAAAATAGTCGTTTGCATCAATTTTAATTGTTGATCAACAAAAGTAGTCGTAAACAAACAAACTAACATATCATGAGCATTACGAATCCGATTCACATGATTCTTAAGTCTAAATTGACCGATTTTTAATTATATTTTAGTTGGTAAACAATTCATATTCTCAACCATAAAGTATTTTGCTCAGAAAATTCAAATTCCATGCATAAACAAATCAAAACTTCAAATAAGTATAACGGGAGCAATTCTTAACGAAATCTAGTGATTCTTGCGAGCAAACTTAATAAATTTTTAATAAATTTTCATCTAAATACATATTATTTACTGTTTCATATATACATATGATTTAGGTCAGATTCGAAAATTGAATTTTACAATAAGTGCACAAACAACGCAATCTAGCAATCTATAACGAGTAATTGGTCATGGACTTGAGCTATAACAACATCCACCATGAATAATTAAAAAAAATGAAATTAACAATTAGGGTTTTGAGTTTTATAATAATAATAATTGATATATTACAAGAGACTAAGACTAAGGGTATTTGATTACCTCTTAATTGAATAGTTCATTATTGAATGCTTAAATGCATTCAATGCATTTGTTTCTGACATCTGAATGTCAGTTGATGTTGAATGATTCAACACTCACCATTCAGAGCTGAAACATTCTCTTAACCATTACGCCTAATTTTTTTGTAACATCATCCTCAAATCATATCTAACACTTAACAAACAAATATATTGATTTTTTTTATTCTTGTAACACGTAATTATGTCCAATTCATATCGTTCATTCAAGATGATTATCAAAACAACTTATATTCATTCAATACGAAGTTTTTTCAGAGACTTTGAATCTTTCATATTATGACCCATTCAACGCAAAATAATTATGTTTTATCAAACGCAGCCTAAATAAGAAAAAAAATTCAACTGATGGGCTAGCAAGGTTATATCCATTGGTAAGCCGGCCCGTAGCACGCTGAGTGGGATAATCGATCCCATAAAGAGGTGAATCGGCTCGTGCAAGGGTAACCAAGTAGGCCTTTTTGCCGCTATCAACCAACGAGTCACCAAACAAAAAGAAATTTTTTTAGCTTCAGCTACAACATGCTCAATATCATACACAATATGACTAGCAATGTTTTTGAGCTAGTCATTATTGTGTACATAAACTTATAACTAAGGGAAAAAAACAACGGAGAGATATATACATGTGTGTTTTTTGGTGTATTTTAAAAAAGGAATGTGTTATTTATTTTATAAGCGTCGAAATACACATCAACACATCAAATCAGAAAGTATGAATCATAACACAATTATCATTTATCATTATCGCTATATCAAACCAATATAAAATGTAGCTCCGCACATGCTGTACAATTAGAGTTTCATAAAGGGTTTAAGCTACCAAATAACTTTATACATTCATTTTTGTTTCAATGTAGGTTATATACTCAGAAAAATACCAGTCACATACTTTCAAAACGTGTTCTAATGTATGCTATTGGTGACCAGTTACATGTGTGTGCACTCCTTCAGGCTAACAGCCATTAACAAGGTTCGTTAAGTCGGATGGGGACCAGCCTACAGGTTCTTCAAATTTGGAATATTACCCCTGACTAATTTGTCTTTTCTGCAACTCGTGCCTTTTTCTTCTTCAAACACCTATACGAATATTACCTCTTTTCGCTTTCAAAATTTGCCAAGATTACACATTATTCGCACGAAATAACATCCTCATTCGTTTGTACTCTTGATCAATCGCATGATTTTGGATCTCGTTCGCACGGAGGAGCTTGTTCTTGGTGTTTTTGATCTCGCTGGAGTTGGTGGCGGTTCATGGCGGACGGTGGTGGCGAACATGGAAAATTGCTCTAAACACCACAAAAGTTACACGCATATTTCATGATATTGATCAAATTAGCAACCTCCTACATATAGTTTAATTTGGTTTTATCATCATTTTCCATTTTACAATAATAAATTACTATGGTTGATATGAGGGACAAAATCATGAAACTTGTACCAATATAGGTTGTTCTTAATTTGGATATTAAAATATATTTGACTTTACCTTAGTATGGTATGATTTATTTATACGATTGTGTTCACCCTGGCGGGCTTTGTCATCTAGTATGGTATGATATATACGATTGATTGTGTTCACCCTTTAAAGATGATTAATGATGATAATGATAATAATGATGATCAACGATATGTAGGCCCAGGTAACTAATTTAGCCCAAGGAGTTCGTTAGGCCGATAGTCAATTACAAGAATTTACAAGCCCATCAACTAAAATCCCACAATTAGAAATCCACCTAGCGGTCCTAGCCTTGCGTCTTTCTTCTGTTCACCAACAACAATTCCAGTGAGTCAAACAAAATCTATCTTAAGCTACCATCTTCAACAATCAACCCTAAATCAATCGATCGTTCCACACTCTTTCGCTGATGGAAATCGAGACAAGTGACAGGTACGTTCTTTCAATTAAGTTCTGAATTAGTCATAATTATAATTATAATTGTAATAATTAATTATTATCATAATCACATTACTACTTAAAAGAAGAAGCTTATTCCGAAATTGTTTGATTTCTTCTCTTCATATGCCTGCCTGCCTGCCTGCCATTCTTAACCTTAAAACCTAGTAAGGATTTATTCATTTCATTTATGGATGATAATAATAATCAATTTATAATTTGACACACAAGTGCCTCCCTCCCTCCCTGCTTGCCTGCCAGCCATTCTTTTATTATGTTCTATTCTTGTTTATTAGTGACCATTTTTTTTAAATTTAATAATAAATTTGCTTCTGTTTGTTTTTCTTTCAGGCTGCTGTGAATTTGGAGTCAAGAAGCCTTGTAGATGTGATGCTGAAAGTCATTGATAAAGTGTTCTCCGACATGACTAGTGATGAGGTTTACAAAATCTTATCCGTGAATTTGAAAGAGTTTGATGATTATAAATATTTTCGTATGGTTAAATTTATTAATCGTTGGAATGATCTCGATGATTGGAAGTTGTATTCTACAGACGGCCTTAACAAGTAGGTACGTAGGTACACGTCTTATCCTTGTTTCTGCTGCTGCTGCTGCCGCCGCCTTCTTTGTCCTAGTTGTCTTGATGATGGTAACACTAATTCCCCTTTTTAATATAACTAGTTTTCTGGTCCGCGCGTTGCTGCGGTTTATGACGAACTGTTTCAATACATCATTGTTTAAAAAGGATAGTTGCGACACATTCTATTGCATATGTTTATAGCATGGTTATACAAAAGGATGTTGTCACAACATGGTTGTCCAAAAGGAAGTTCAAACAAAAGGATAGCAGATTGTTCCAAAAGCATCCCCTCATATGGAGATGGTGGATACAAAAAAAAGGTCACTATCTTCGGTGAAGTCAGTCTTTTTTCATATTGGGCTGCTGTTCGTGCGTACCTGCAGTAGTGTATATTTGTGAGGCCTTTGAGAGCTACCTGGATCATTGAGGAGTCTTCTTTTCTGCTCCTGCAGTTATGTTTGTGGAATTTGTTGCTTGTATTCGGTAAAAAAATACCTCTGAATGATTCGACGTCATTTTTATGAAGATATCATCTGTTGTCTTTGAGTGATTGCAATATATAACCATACGTAAATAAATTTGGTGACAACAGACAATACGATATATTACCTCTTTGAGCTCGTCCGTTCGTTAGGTGATCCCTTACTTTTATGTTCGACAGCCAGACAGCAAAACATTCACTACTACCAAATATTCTTGGCCTTTTTAACATGGCATCATGTTATTTAGTACTTGAAAAGATGAACTTCATTGCTAAAATGCCCCCCACAAATGCAGATGCCAGAATAAACTCATGGTCAGTAACAACACAGAAGCAAACACATTAAGATAATTATAAAGAGCACAAATACTTAAGTTACCATAGAAGAAAATGAAATGATGAACCATAAGACTAAATTACACATGATGCACTGTAGAAAAAATTTATGTTTATTTTTCTGCTTTTCAAAGCAAGAGCAACTGCAATTCTGAATTAAAATTAAGTCACAATCTTCATAATACATAAACAATTTGAATGGGTAAAGTCAATACCTTTCAAATGGAAGCTAAATTCACCATATTGAATCATCAATTTACTTGACATATCAGTCTACACATATAATCATCATAGAACAATTAATATTTAATGAAGGTTGTTAAACGAAATAACCTGCTTTTTAAGTTGGACAAATAAACTTTCAATAATGGTTGCTTACCAACATTAACTTTAAAGTTAAATTTTGTCAATTTGAAAGAACATCTCGATTTGCAAATTTTATAGTGTCATTTTTTAGCAACACATTATTGAACCAAGAAAATAATAGTAAGGCTACTTATGCATAGCAATATTAAACATGACTAAACCTTAAAAAAGTTAAACATATGGAGAAGATACCTGTAAATAACCACCAGTTGTTGTATACTACATCTCTTTAACAAACGCAAGAAAGATTTATAAGAAGAAAAAAAAAGAGGAGGAGGCTCAGATATATATACAAAGCGAAGCAAGGGATCACGAATAGCTATGGCTGCAACCTTTAGCTCGCCCCATCAAGATGCAAATACATTCTTTCTGATGCTCGGCCAAGTTCCCCACGTACTTACCATCATAGCCTTTATTTTTAGAAAAATGGGAACTGCAAGTAGCATTAAACATAGTCAGTAAACAAATAACAGTGCTGTCAATCCTGCAAAAGTGTACACTTTCAATCATTTAGCAAAGCAGCTGCTACCATGTTCGAAAATGGCACCCAAATTCCACTGAGGGGCTGTTATGTCCAAAGACAGCGATTGGGTATAGTTGCAAGTTGAATGTTTTGTTGGCAATACACGGACCCTAATCAACAAAACATGATTGAGCATGCCTACAAATTAGATGTTGCACTGCCAATCGCCATCGCAAAATTTCAAGAACCATAAGCCCTACTTTTTTTAAGACGGCTTTGGAAAATAATAAGTTTAACGGGTCAGAGAAGTTACTTTTAACGGGTTAGGTAGTACGGTTCGGGTTTACAAAACAGTTTCTACAATGAGAACACCATCTTCTGTAACCAATTAGAAAGTAAAACCACTTACACTACTTAGAAAGTAGGATAAAGCCACCATAACAAAACAAAAAAAAAAAAAAAAAAAATCACCAGTTTATTATTTAACTACAAAAAACATGTCATTTTCTTGATTAATCATCAGACTCATTCAGCCAACCCAATGTTACTGCAGTGCAGTATGACAACTAACAACTTGATTCTGTATTACAAATAAGGCAAATGCATACAAATTTTATATTTAAACAGCAAAAAGAAAAAATTAGTAGATGAGAAGATATAAAAGCCAATTAACTTTAGCAACGACAAACACATACGTTAACTAACAACTTGATTCACTGTCACAAATAAGGCATATGCATACAAATTGTAGATTTAATCAGCAAAACGCAAAAAATAGTAAATGAGAAGACTATAAAATCAAGTTACCTTTATGAATTCGTTACACGAAAAATGGCTATCGCCACAACGAACGATGGCACATCAGAAAAATTACCAAAAAACGCAATTTTGTTAACTGTCAAGGAAGGTCGTTACTAAATAGTGACGCGTAGATCAATGGTTGTCGAAGAAATCGCCAGGAAGCCTACAGTCGCCGTCGCAAAATCACAAGAACCGTAAGCCCTAATTTTTTTAGACGACTTTGGAGGATAACGGGTTCGAAATCCTATTTTCTCACATAGGGAAACGGGTGAAAACATGGTGAATGATGGTGTAGGGAAGATTATGGGTGGTGGTTGGAATGGAAGATCTTTGATGGTGGTGTTGAAAGAAATCTGGGAGTTTGTATTTATTTATTTTTTTTATTTTATTTTATTTTTTCATTCAGCAGTGAAGTCCGACAAATTAGCCAATCGTTTTTTGACACCAAATAGGACAATTGAAAATATGGGTACAACAGATTCAGCGAGGAGTCCAAGTAAGTAAAGAATAAGATGGGGTACTGTTAACGTTGGGCATTGACCAATGAGGAGGTGACACCATTTACGGGAATTTATATGTATATAAATATTATTTATCATTATTGTTTGTTGTGGTTATAATAAATATTATTATTATTATTGCTATTATGTGTCTTTATTATTATTATTATTATTATTATTATTATTATTATTATTATTATTATTATTATTATTATTATTATTATAACCAATCAGCGCAAGCTTTCTATTTTGTGTTCTAGTGTTTGTTAGTATTATCTTCAGTCTTTCTTTAGTATTTTTTAATTAATCTTCATCTAAACAATTTTTTTGTGTTATATCGTAACAATTAGCTTGTTATGACATGTTCTTTATTTAACTATCAAGCTATATTATATATGTGACCCATTCTAGATAAATATAACCCAAATTGACCCCCATATGGCCGCACAAAAATACACAGTCTTGTTTCGGTTCAAATCTTTTTTAACACTTTTTTGTCATCTGTATTTTATATATCTATATCTATATTTGCAGTTTCACTTGTACTGACAGAAATTGCTTTTTTATGTGGTTAGTTTCTAATCGGATCCTAATTTGGTGTTTTTTTTTTTTTTTTTTTTTTTTGTTTTTTCTTAGCTGAATTGATAGTTGACTGCGTTTAGTTTGTTTAATTTTAAACATTTTCATTGGGGCTATAAGTTGTCATTTAAAGTAGTAGTAAGTATGGAACACATTTGTGGAAAGATCTTTTTGGATTATTGATTTGTTTTGTAGACAAACGTTGATTTATTAGTCAGGATATTAAAATCATATTTTTTTTATCTCAACAATGTTTGTTTTCTATACGGGGGTCATTACTCATTAATGGCACCGTGCCATTGTCTATCTTCATAATGTTGAGCTGCAAGTGTCTTATAATAAATGGAGGTGGCAATTTTGACCTATACACTCTGAAATGGGTTGCATTATTAGGGTTTATATTTGTGTCAATGAATGGGTAAATGTCAGTTTTAGAACTTGGCTAAAAATGATTGGTCAAAATATGATGATCATAATGTAAACATTTTGACCGTTTCAAATATTTGTATTTATTTATCAAGTTCCAAAAATATGGACCAAAAAGTTTGTTGTTGCCTTGCCTTGCCTAGTTGCCTTGGTGTGCAGTGGTTAACAACAGCATATTTGATATGTCCTCTCATGTATTAAAATTAACCCCTTACCTAAATTTCTGACTAGCCCCCATTGTCATCTAGATCCCGTTGAGGATGTAAATCATTTTAAACCACGGGTGGTTGTAAGTTGAGTTTTAAACAAAAAGCAACCAACCATGAAGTAGCCTCTATCTCTTAGACATATCTTAATTAATTAGGTGGTCATCTGGTTGTGTTTTTGGATGTCTTTTAATCTTTAGCTGGATGGATGGATTAACCATATATACTACTCTGTACATCTTATGTGGAAGTTTAATAAATACATTGTTTTTTGATATGCAGGATTCTATTTAAGGATGTGCGTTAAAAGTCATCTCCTCTTCTTTGGGCATAAATAAACCATATACATACGAGTATTTTCGATGTCTTTTAACGTTTAGTTGGATTGGATGGATGGTTGTAATGTTAATTTGGTTACGTTAGATGGTTTATCATGCAAGTGTGTGGGTGTCTGGGTGAGATGTGACTAAAACTCATGTCCGAATGAATTTGTTAGAGAATTTAAATGAAATGACTGCTCATCATGTTAAACTTTTCGCTTTTATTTTTTATTTTTATTATTTTTTTAATTATATAATTTTAGTTCTTGTTTTGTTTTTGTTTAGACTTGAGTGTGAATGTGAATGTTGGTGTTTTGAATTCCTTTTAATGACTAGTACTAGTATTAAGATGACACTGTTTTATTGATTATTAGTTCTCGATTGATTTAATGGTGAATCGATTCAAATAAATCGGCTTCATATTTGTTTCGTATAAATAAAGTAGCATATGTCTAGGACCACGCTAAAGTTTATCTTAGACAAACATGCTACGTACATTCAGAGGCGAAGCCAGGAATACAGAATAGGGGATGCTTACGGACAGTGGCGGAAGCAGTATTTTTTTTCACCGGGGGCAAAAAAAATTAAAACCGTATCAATTTTTTAGTCAAAATATGGAGGTTTTTGGGCAAAAAATAGAGGCTTTTAGGCAAATTATGAAGGTTTTCGGGTAAATTTTGGAGAATTTTGAACAAAATTTGATGATTTTAGAGGAAAATATGTAGGTTTTTGAGAAAAAAAAATGGTTATAATAATAAAGTTAAATATATATAAACAATAAAGGTTTAATGAGCTAAAGAAACTTTGAAAAGAAAAACAATTACTCCATAGACTAGAACTAGACTCACAAAATTAGTGAATCGTCTTTAACTCTTTATCGTAATTACACGCTTAAATCACTATATTCTTCATTAGATATGTGTATAATATAACGTTAAGGGGAAAAATAAATTTTAATTAGAGGCTTATATTATACTCCGTAAAACTTAGGGAGTAAATACATTTTGATGATATTAAATAAATAAATATTAGAAAGTGGAGACAGGAACTAACTGATACAAGTCCAAAAAATTTACGGAGTATAAAGTCTATAACAATTTTTAAGGAGAAAATTAACTTTAACTAGGGATTGATAATTAAATAGCAAACTTTAAGAGGACCGAAATGATCTATAGGTAAAAATAGGAGAGTGGAAACTGAAATATAATAAAGATATTGGTACTTGTGTCATCTTCCTCATCCACCATCTACAATTGAACTAAAAAACTCCATTAAAGTAGAATTCTGAACTCTCGATTTTTTGAAAAGCAAACTATAGGGGATGCTTGAATCTTGAAAATATTTTTTCTCCATTGAAATACAAATTATATAGTGTATACAGAAACATGATTAGGGGATGCTTGACACCCCCAAACATCCCTACTAGCTCCGCCATTGCGTACATTTAACGAAAAGATCCAGTCTGAAGATAATGATATGCTTTTGACAAACATGTTTCTTAAGAGGGCTTTTTGGTTATGTAACCAAGTCTTTAATTGATAGTGGGTAAGTAATCATACTACGACTAGGCTGAATGATGGATGGTTTTTGAAACACAAAAGATACGATATGGATACGTTTAAGAGGATTGACGATTCTTATGAACTTTTCTAATGACAACTCCAAAGGTTGTCATTAAAAAATAAATATATGCATAAATAAGTGGTACATGTAGGTGGTTTTATGTAAGAAGTAGGTAGTTATATTGAGTGTACAATTGTTTGATGCATATCTGAATGGTTTAAAGGCAGCATTTAGGGCTCTCATTAGAAATTTTCATATATTATATACTCCATTTGTTATTATTATTTTATTACTATGTTATATGAAAATACGAATACGATATACATACGATTGTGTTCAGTCTTCACAATTGGGATTATCACTAAAATACCTATTTCCCGCCCCCCCCCCCCCCCCCCCCCATTTTTTGACTTAGAACCCATAAAAAAACAAAAGTTGACAATTTGGCCGCGCAATGGTGCAATGTTCCTGTTTTGTGACCTTGCTTCCCAGTGGACGCAAGGTGCCTCTTGCGACCTTGCCCCGGGGACGCAAGGACGCAAGGTGCATCTTGCTCCTGCCTGATGTCATGATCAATGTTTTCTTTCAGATATTTCATCAAACACTTTACGTGCATCTTACGTGATATGATTTTTTGCGAAGATGAAGTAAATAAGAAGCACGTATCGATTTCATCATCCATATCAGTATTAGTGACAATATCGTTACCATCAACATAATATATTGTTATTCCCTTTGAAATACGATGTGTTAGATTTGCTTTAATTACATGGAGCTTAGATACAATTCTTGTAAGGAATATCAGTTGATTTGAATGTCATATTTTCTTTTTTAAATTTGCGACCCTTATTGAATGTATATTCAAGATCTTTTATCATAGCTTCTTGAGGCTGTAACATTATAGTTTCTTCAAAAATTAATACGGAATAGTTTGTAAATGAATCCATAAAAGCAGGGCCGGTCCTGAGAAAATGAGTGCCCCGTGCGAGGCGGAAAATGTAGCGACCCGACAAAATCGTCATTTACGGCGCCGCTAACTTAGGTCCCATTACGTGGTTGTAGTCCCTATATGAGACTCGTTTGACCAAAAATTATGTCGCATTCATTTGAAACGTATAAGACTTACAAAGTTAGTTTACAAACGGTTCGACAACAAGTTTAAGTTTACAAAAGTTATAAAGTATAAATGAAATAACTTGCGACATAATAAGTTTAAAATCACTGTTGCTATAAATAGCGTAAGTATGTATGTTTGACTCCAAACAAGTAATCAGAGTGTATGCATGTATGCTTGACCCCAAACAAGTATAAGTGTATGCGGAAGCATGTATCAAATAGCCAAGTATGAACCTGAGAAAACATGTAGAAAACTGTCAACGAAAAACGTTGGTGAGATCATAAGTGTATTTGTAAAAGTATGTTTTTGAACCACAAGGTTTAGTATCAAAGCGTATACATCTCTAAAGATGTGTTTGTATCAAGCGTATACATCTCAAAAGATGTTGTTTGTGAACCATAAGATTTAGTATAAAGTGAATATCAAGTGTATACATCCCAAAGGATGTTGTTTGTATCACGAGCACTCAATTACCAAGACTTAACTGAATCTTACCTCTGCATAATAGTGTTAGAACCTACACTATACCCTGAAAATACGTTTCATCCGTCAGATGAGGGTTCGTCAAACCCGTATGGCCACACAACATAAGTTCTCGCTTACACCCTACGAGTGTAACTAATGGTAATTGAACTTGAGGATTTTTGTTCTAACTCGTATGTATCTTTGCTTCTGTATTCGCATTTAAGTATAAAAGTATGAAAAGTATATATACATATGAAATGTATATAAGTATGTAATGTATATGTTTCTCAGCCCACGATTTAAAAGTATAAAAGTAATTGAAAAGGTGGGACTATGATCTCACCTCGAGTGCACGAGTATAAATGTATTTCACAAAGTAAACGTGTGCATGAAAGTTGTTTAGCCTTGACCTAAACAAGTAAGTTGTATCAATTAACTGGTTACGACACATGGTCGGGTGAAATGTGTTCAATTAGTCATATGGCTAGTTACGACTCGAATATATAGCATGTGAATCACGTTGTCAAGTTTCATGCAAGAATCAAGTATAAAAGCATGCTAGAACGATCGTATAAACATTTGGTTAAGTTTGACTAAAAGTCAAACTTGGTCAAAGTAAAATTCAACGAGGTCGGGTCGGGTATCCGACAATTTTTCCATGATGAGAAATCATGTGTGAGCATGCTGAAATGTCCCGTTCTTATTGATTAAAAACGTTCCATATTAATTGATTTCGTTGCGAGGTTTTGACCTCTATATGAGACGTTTTTCAAAGACTGCATTCATTTTAAAACAAACCATAACCTTTATTTCATCAATAAAGGTTTAAAAAGCTTTACGTAGATTATCAAATAATGATAATCTAAAATATCCTGTTTACACACGACCATTACATAATGGTTTACAATACAAATATGTTACAACAAAATAAGTTTCTTGAATGCAGTTTTTACACAATATCATACAAGCATGGACTCCAAATCTCGTCCTTATTTAAGTATGCGACAGCGGAAGCTCTTAATAATCACCTGAGAATAAACATGCTTAAAACGTCAACAAAAATGTTGGTGAGTTATAGGTTTAACCTATATATATCAAATCATAATAATAGACCACAAGATTTCATATTTCAATACACATCCCATACATAGAGATAAAAATCATTCATATGGTGAACACCTGGTAACCGACAATAACAAGATGCATATATAAGAATATCCCCATCATTCCGGGACACCCTTCGGATATGATATAATTTCGAAGTACTAAAGCATCCGGTACTTTGGATGGGGTTTGTTAGGCCCAATAGATCTATCTTTAGGATTCGCGTCAATTAGGGTGTCTGTTCCCTAATTCTTAGATTACCAGACTTAATAAAAAGGGGCATATTCGATTTCGATAATTCAACCATAGAATGTAGTTTCACGTACTTGTGTCTATTTTGTAAATCATTTATAAAACCTGCATGTATTCTCATCCCAAAAATATTAGATTTTAAAAATGGGACTATAACTCACTTTCACAGATTTTTACTTCGTCGAGAAGTAAGACTTGGCCACTGTTGATTCACGAACCTATAACAATATATACATATATATTAAAGTATGTTCAAAATATATTTACAACACTTTTAATATATTTTGATGTTTTAAGTTTATTAAGTCAGATGTCCTCGTTAGTAACCTACAACTAGTTGTCCACAGTTAGATGTACAGAAATAAATCAATAAATATTATCTTGAATCAATCCACGACCCAGTGTATACGTATCTCAGTATTGATCACAACTCAAACTATATATATTTTGGAATCAACCTCAACCCTGTATAGCTAACTCCAACATTCACATATAGAGTGTCTATGGTTGTTCCGAAATATATATAGATGTGTCGACATGATAGGTCGAAACATTGTATACGTGTCTATGGTATCTCAAGATTACATAATATACAATACAAGTTGATTAAGTTATGGTTGGAATAGATTTGTTACCAATTTTCACGTAGCTAAAATGATAAAAATTATCCAATCTTGTTTTACCCATAACTTCTTCATTTTAAATCCGTTTTGAATGAATCAAATTGCTATGGTTTCATATTGAACTGTATTTTATGAATCTACACAGAAAAAGTATAGGTTTATAGTCGGAAAAATAAGTTACAAGTCGTTTTTGTAAAGGTAGTCATTTCAGTCGAAAGAACGACGTCTAGATGACCATTTTAGAAAACATACTTCCACTTTGAGTTTAACCATAATTTTTGGATATAGTTTCATGTTCATAATAAAAATCATTTTCTCAGAATAACAAGTTTTAAATCAAAGTTTATCATAGTTTTTAATTAACTAACCCAAAACAGCCCGCGGTGTTACTACGACGGCGTAAATCCGGTTTTACGGTGTTTTTCGTGTTTCCAGGTTTTAAATCATTAAGTTAGCATATCATATAGATATAGAACATGTGTTTAGTTAATTTTAAAAGTCAAGTTAGAAGGATTAACTTTTGTTTGCGAACAAGTTTAGAATTAACTAAACTATGTTCTAGTGATTACGAGTTTAAACCTTCGAATAAGATAGTTTTATATATATGAATCGAATGATGTTATGAACATCATTACTACCTCAAGTTTAGTAGGTAAACCTACTGGAAGTGACAAGAAATGATCTAGCTTCAAAGGATCTTGGATGGCTTGAAAGTTCTTGAAGTAGGATCATGACACAAAAACAAGTTCAAGTAAGATTTTTGCTCGAATTAAGATAGTTTATAGTTATAGAAATTGAATCAAAGTTTGAATATGAATATTACCTTGAATAAGAAAGATAACCTACTGTATATAACAAAGGTTTCTTGATCTTAGATGATTACTTGGAATGGATTAGAAAGCTTGGAAGTAAATTAGTAAACTTGAAGGGATTTTTGAAGTATTCTTGAAGTGTTCTTCCTATGATGATTATAGCTTGATTCTTGAAGTGATTTTTGATGAAGATGATGATTAACTACTGGAAAAATACGTTCATAATAGTGTGGGTGTGTTGAGAGAGAATTAGAAAGAGATTTGGAAGTGAAATGGAGTGAATGATGAGTGTTAATTGGTGAGTGGTGAGTGGGGTTAAAAGGAGTTCTAGTTAGTTGACTAGCTCATGGTAGAAGTTAAAATTGATTAGTCATACATGACATAATCAAGAGTGGAATCCCATGCTAGTTCCTATTGGTATATACCCATAGTAAGTACGTTTTGAAGCTGTGTATAATACGGGTAAGAATACGACTAGAATTCTTGATGAAAGAAAAGAATGGGAAAGTAACTGTAACCATTTTCGTTAAGTATGAGTGTTTCGATATATGTCTTGAAGTCTTCCAAAAGTATTTTAATACATCTAAATACACTACATGTATATACATTTTAACGGAGTCGTTAAGTCATCGTTAGTCGTTACATGTAAGTGTTGTTTTGAAACCTTTAAGTTAACGATCTCAATTAATGTTGTTAACCCATTGTTTATTATATCTAATGAGATGTTAAATTATTATATTATCATAATATTATGATATATTAATATATCTTAATATGATATATATACATTTAAATGTCGTTACAACGATAATCGTTACATATATGTCTCGTTTAAAAATCATTAAGTTAGTAGTCTTGTTTTTACATATGTAGTTCATTGTTAATATACTTAATGATATGTTTACTTATCATAATATCATGTTAACTATATATATAACCATATATATGTCATCATATAGTTTTTACAAGTTTTAACGTTCGTGAATCACCGGTCAACTTGGGTAGTCAATTGTCTATATGAAACCTATTTCAATTAATCAAGTCTTAACAAGTTTGATTGCTTAACATGTTGGAAACGTTTAATCATGTAAATATCAATCTCAATTAATATATATAAACATGGAAAAGTTCGGGTCACTACAGTACCTACCCGTTAAATAAATTTCGTCCCGAAATTTTAAGCTGTTGAAGGTGTTGACGAATCTTCTGGAAATAGATGCGGGTATTTCTTCTTCATCTGATCTTCACGCTCCCAGGTGAACTCGGGTCCTCTACGAGCATTCCATCGAACCTTAACAATTGGTATCTTGTTTTGCTTAAGTCTTTTAACCTCACGATCCATTATTTCGACAGGTTCTTCGATGAATTGAAGTTTTTCGTTGATTTGGATTTCATCTAACGGAATAGTGAGATCTTCTTTAGCAAAACATTTCTTCAAATTCGAGACGTGGAAAGTGTTATGTACAGCCGCGAGTTGTTGAGGTAACTCTAGTCGGTAAGCTACTGGTCCGACACGATCAATAATCTTGAATGGTCCAATATACCTTGGATTTAATTTCCCTCGTTTACCAAATCGAACAACGCCTTTCCAAGGTGCAACTTTAAGCATGACCATCTCTCCAATTTCAAATTCTATATCTTTTCTTTTAATGTCAGCGTAGCTCTTTTGTCGACTTTGGGCAGTTTTCAACCGTTGTTGAATTTGGATGATCTTCTCGGTAGTTTCTTGTATAATCTCCGGACCCGTAATCTGTCTATCCCCCACTTCACTCCAACAAATCGGAGACCTGCACTTTCTACCATAAAGTGCTTCAAACGGCGCCATCTCAATGCTTGAATGGTAGCTGTTGTTGTAGGAAAATTCTGCTAACGGTAGATGTCGATCCCAACTGTTTCCGAAATCAATAACACATGCTCGTAGCATGTCTTCAAGCGTTTGTATCGTCCTTTCGCTCTGCCCATCGGTTTGTGGATGATAGGCAGTACTCATGTCTAGACGAGTTCCTAATGCTTGCTGTAATGTCTGCCAGAATCTTGAAATAAATCTGCCATCCCTATCAGAGATAATAGAGATTGGTATTCCATGTCTGGAGACGACTTCCTTCAAATACAGTCGTGCTAACTTCTCCATCTTGTCATCTTCTCTTATTGGCAGGAAGTGTGCTGATTTGGTGAGACGATCAACTATTACCCAAATAGTATCAAAACCACTTGCAGTCCTTGGCAATTTAGTGATGAAATCCATGGTAATGTTTTCCCATTTCCATTCCGGGATTTCGGGTTGTTGAAGTAGACCTGATGGTTTCTGATGCTCAGCTTTGACCTTAGAACACGTCAAACATTCTCCTACATATTTAGCAACATCGGCTTTCATACCCGGCCACCAAAAATGTTTCTTGAGATCCTTGTACATCTTCCCCGTTCCAGGATGTATTGAGTATCTGGTTTTATGAGCTTCTCTAAGTACCATTTCTCTCATATCTCCAAATTTTGGTACCCAAATCCTTTCAGCCCTATACCGGGTTCCGTCTTCCCGAATATTAAGATGCTTCTCCGATCCTTTGGGTATTTCATCCTTTAAATTTCCTTCTTTTAAAACTCCTTGTTGCGCCTCCTTTATTTGAGTAGTAAGGTTATTATGAATCATTATATTCATAGATTTTACTCGAATGGGTTCTCTGTCCTTCCTGCTCAAGGCATCGGCTACCACATTTGCCTTTCCCGGGTGGTAACGAATCTCAAAGTCGTAATCATTCAATAATTCAATCCACCTACGCTGCCTCATATTCAGTTGTTTCTGATTAAATATGTGTTGAAGACTTTTGTGGTCGGTATATATAATACTTTTGACCCCATATAAGTAGTGCCTCCAAGTCTTTAATGCAAAAACAACCGCACCTAATTCCAAATCATGCGTCGTATAATTTTGTTCGTGAATCTTCAATTGTCTAGACGCATAAGCAATCACCTTCGTTCGTTGCATTAATACACAACCGAGACCTTGCTTTGATGCGTCACAATAAATCACAAAATCATCATTCCCTTCAGGCAATGACAATATAGGTGCCGTAGTTAGCTTTTTCTTCAATAACTGAAACGCTTTCTCTTGTTCATCATTCCATTCAAATTTCTTCCCTTTATGCGTTAATGCAGTCAAGGGTTTTGCTATTCTGGAAAAGTCTTGGATGAACCTTCTGTAGTAACCAGCTAGTCCTAAAAACTGGCGTACGTGTTTCGGAGTTTTCGGTGTTTCCCACTTTTCAACAGTTTCTATCTTTGCTGGATCCACCTTAATACCTTCTTTGTTCACTATGTGACCGAGGAATTGAACTTCTTCCAACCAAAATGCACACTTTGAAAACTTAGCGTACAATTCTTCCTTCCTCAATACTTCTAACACCTTTCTCAAATGTTCACCGTGTTCTTGGTCATTCTTTGAGTAAATAAGTATGTCATCAATGAAAACGATGACAAACTTGTCAAGGTATGGTCCACACACTCGGTTCATAAGGTCCATGAACACAGCTGGTGCATTAGTTAAACCAAACGGCATGACCATAAACTCGTAATGACCGTAACGTGTTCTGAAAGCAGTCTTTGGAATATCATCTTCTTTCACCCGCATTTGATGATACCCGGAACGTAAGTCAATCTTTGAATAAACAGACGAGCCTTGTAGTTGATCAAATAAGTCGTCGATTCTCGGTAGTGGGTAGCGGTTCTTGATGGTAAGTTTGTTCAACTCTCGGTAGTCGATACACAACCTGAATGTACCATCTTTCTTCTTGACAAACAAAACAGGAGCTCCCCACGGTGATGTGCTTGGTCGAATGAAACCACGCTCTAAAAGTTCTTGTAATTGGCTTTGCAGTTCTTTCATCTCGCTGGGTGCAAGTCTGTAAGGAGCACGAGCTATTGGTGCAGCTCCTGGTACAAGATCTATTTGAAATTCAACGGATCGATGTGGGGGTAATCCCGGTAATTCTTTCGGAAATACATCGGGAAATTCTTTTGCAATGGGAACATCATTGATGCTCTTTTCTTCAGTTTGTACTTTCTCGACGTGTGCTAGAACAGCATAGCAACCTTTTCTTATTAGTTTTTGTGCCTTCAAATTACTAATAAGATGTAGCTTCGTGTTGCCCTTTTCTCCGTACACCATTAAGGGTTTTCCTTTTTCTCGTATAATGCGAATTGCATTTTTGTAACAGACGATCTCTGCTTTCACTTCTTTCAACCAGTCCATACCGATTATCACATCAAAACTCCCTAACTCTACTGGTATCAAATCAATCTTAAATGTTTCGCTAACCAGTTTAATTTCTCGATTCCGACATATATTATCTGCTGAAATTAATTTACCATTTGCTAATTCGAGTAAAAATTTACTATCCAAAGGCGTCAATGGACAACTTAATTTAGCACAAAAATCTCTACTCATATAGCTTCTATCCGCACCCGAATCAAATAAAACGTAAGCAGATTTATTGTCAATAAGAAACGTACCCGTAACAAGCTCCGGGTCTTCCTGTGCCTCTGCCGCATTAATATTGAAAACTCTTCCACGACCTTGTCCATTCGTGTTCTCCTGGTTCGGGCAATTTCTAATAATGTGGCCCGGTTTTCCACATTTATAACAAACTACATTGGCATAACTTGCTCCGACACTACTTGCTCCGCCATTACTCGTTCCGACACCATTTGTTCCTTTCGTTCTATTAACCCCTGGTCCGTAGACCTCACACTTCGCCGCGCTATGACCATTTCTTTTACACTTGTTGCAAAATTTGGTGCAGAACCCCGAGTGATTCTTTTCACACCTTTGGCATAGCTGCTTCTGATTGTTGTTGTTGTTGCGGTTATTATTGTTGTTAGGATGATTGTTGTAGTTGCTGTTGTTGTTGTTGTTGTTGTTGTTGGGCCGTTTGTTGTAGTTGCGATTGTTGGGATAATTGTTGCGATTATTGTTGTAATTGCTGTTGTTGCTGTATTGGCGATTCTTATCACCGTTTTCCTCCCACTTTCTTTTGACTTGCTTCACATTGGCCTCTTCAGCAGTCTGTTCTTTAATTCTTTCTTCAATCTGGTTCACTAGTTTGTGAGCCATTCTACATGCCTGTTGTATGGAGGCGGGCTCGTGTGAACTTATATCTTCTTGGATTCTTTCCGGTAATCCTTTCACAAACGCGTCGATCTTCTCTTCCTCATCTTCGAACGCTCCCGGACACAATAGGCACAATTCTGTGAATCATCTTTCGTACGTGGTAATATCAAATCCTTGGGTTCGTAACCCTCTAAGTTCTGTCTTGAGCTTATTGACCTCGGTTCTGGGACGGTACTTCTCGTTCATCAAGTGCTTGAATGCTGACCACGGTAGTGCGTACGCATCATCTTGTCCCACTTGCTCTAGATAGGTATTCCACCATGTTAACGCAGAACCTGTGAAGGTATGCGTAGCGTACTTCACTTTGTCCTCTTCAGTACACTTACTTATGGAAAACACCGATTCAACCTTCTCGGTCCACCGTTTCAATCCGATCGGTCCTTCGGTTCCATCAAATTCCAAAGGTTTGCAGGCAGTGAATTCTTTGTAGGTGCATCCTACACGATTTCCTGTACTGCCAGATCCAAGGTTATTGTTGGTATATAGCGCAGCCTGTACTGCGGCTATGTTTGAAGCTAGAAAAGTACGGAATTCCTCTTCATTCATATTCACGGTGTGTCGAGTAGTCGGTGCCATTTCCTTCAAAATAGTCAAATGGAACAAGTTAATCATATAGAATATTAAGAGTAGTTAATAGTATTTTGTAGCATAATATGAACTCATTTATAAAAGCTTTTTCTTCATATTAGCGTTTTATAAGTTTAAATTCGGGTAGTACCTACCCGTTAAGTTCATACTTAGTAGCTAATATACAATTCAACTACTACAATTCTATATGAAAAACTGATTATAATAATATTTCGCGTTCAAACTTTTATACAATATTTTACAAACTTACAATACCGCTTATTTTACATAAAGCATGAAATATAGCACACAATAACTTTGATACAAGATAGTTGTGAAGATAATTCTAGCTAGTACACAAGTCGTTCAGCAAAGGTAATAAAGACACGTAATTCATACGTCCAGAAACAAGTCATGCATTCTGGTTTTACTAGGACTACTTCCCATCCTTGGTCTTGTGGAACATAACCGTTATGGCCGTTGATAAGACAGCGTGTTGTAACGTCGTCAAAGGGACGAGGGTTACGTAATGACCAACAGTCTCGTAATAACCTAAAAACCTCATTTCTTACCCCAATTACCGACTCCGTCACTTGAGGGAACGTTTTGTTTAATAGTTGTAGCCCGATGTTCTTGTTCTCACTTTGGTGAGAAGCGAACATTACTAACCCGTAAGCATAACATGCTTCTTTATGTTGCATGTTAGCCGCTTTTTCTAAATCACGAAGTCCTATATTTGGATATACTGAGTCAAAATAATTTCTTAACCCGTTGCGTAAAATAGCATTTGGGTTCCCCGCAATATATGCGTCAAAGTAAACACATCGTAACTTATGGATTTCCCAATGTGATATCCCCCATCTTCCGAACGAAAGCCTTTTATAAACCAAATCATTCTTGGAACGTTCTTCGAATGTCTTACAAACTGATCTCGCCTTAAATAGTTGTGCCGAGGAATTCTGACCGACTCTAGACAAGATTTCATCAATCATGTCTCCGGGTAGGTCTCTTAAAATATTGGGTTGTCTATCCATTTTGTGTTTTTATACTGTAAAATAGACAAAAGTTAGATTCATAAAAAAAAAAAATACTTATTAATACAAGCAATTTTTACATATATCATAAAGCATAAGCACACTATATTACATATATTACACCACACGAATACAACTATCTTATTCCGACTCGCTTGTTTCTTCTTCTTCGGTTTTGGTTCGTTTTGCCAAGTTTCTAGGGATATATGATGTTCCCCTAATACGAGCCGTAATTTTCCACATTGGTTTAGAAAAACCTGGTGGTTTAGAGGTTCCCGGGTCATTGTTACAACTTAAGGACTTCGGGGGTTGACGATACATATAAAGTTCATCGGGGTTGGAATTAGATTTCTCTATTTTTATGCCGTTTCCCTTATTATTTTCTTTTGCCTTTTTAAATTCAGTTGGGGTAATTTCTATAACATCATCGGAATTCTCGTCGGAATCCGATTCATCGGAGAATTGGTAATCCTCCCAATATTTTGCTTCCTTGGCGGAAACACCATTGACCATAATTAACCTTGGTCGGTTGGTTGAGGATTCTCTTTTACTTAACCGTTTTATTATTTCCCCCACCGGTTCCGATTCTTCTTCCGGTTCCGATTCTTCTTCCGGTTCTGATTCTTCTTCCGGTTCCGACTCTTCTTCCGGTTCCTCTTCGGGAACTTGTGAATCAGTCCACGAATCATTCCAATTTACATTTGACTCTTCATTATTATTAGGTGAGTCAATGGGACTTGTTCTAGAGGTAGACATCTATCACATAATATCAAACACGTTAAGAGATTAATATATCACATAATATTCATATGTTAAAAATATATAGTTTCCAACAAAAATGTTAAGCAATCATTTTTAAAGAAAACACGGTCGAAGTCCAGAATCACTAATGCATCCTAACAAACTCGATAAGACACACTAATGCAAATTTTCTGGTTCTCTAAGACCAACGCTCGGATACCAACTGAAATGTCCCGTTCTTATTGATTAAAAACGTTCCATATTAATTGATTTCGTTGCGAGGTTTTGACCTCTATATGAGACGTTTTTCAAAGACTGCATTCATTTTAAAACAAACCATAACCTTTATTTCATCAATAAAGGTTTAAAAAGCTTTACGTAGATTATCAAATAATGATAATCTAAAATATCCTGTTTACACACGACCATTACATAATGGTTTACAATACAAATATGTTACAACAAAATAAGTTTCTTGAATGCAGTTTTTACACAATATCATACAAGCATGGACTCCAAATCTCGTCCTTATTTAAGTATGCGACAGCGGAAGCTCTTAATAATCACCTGAGAATAAACATGCTTAAAACGTCAACAAAAATGTTGGTGAGTTATAGGTTTAACCTATATATATCAAATCATAATAATAGACCACAAGATTTCATATTTCAATACACATCCCATACATAGAGATAAAAATCATTCATATGGTGAACACCTGGTAACCGACAATAACAAGATGCATATATAAGAATATCCCCATCATTCCGGGACACCCTTCGGATATGATATAATTTCGAAGTACTAAAGCATCCGGTACTTTGGATGGGGTTTGTTAGGCCCAATAGATCTATCTTTAGGATTCGCGTCAATTAGGGTGTCTGTTCCCTAATTCTTAGATTACCAGACTTAATAAAAAGGGGCATATTCGATTTCGATAATTCAACCATAGAATGTAGTTTCACGTACTTGTGTCTATTTTGTAAATCATTTATAAAACCTGCATGTATTCTCATCCCAAAAATATTAGATTTTAAAAATGGGACTATAACTCACTTTCACAGATTTTTACTTCGTCGAGAAGTAAGACTTGGCCACTGTTGATTCACGAACCTATAACAATATATACATATATATTAAAGTATGTTCAAAATATATTTACAACACTTTTAATATATTTTGATGTTTTAAGTTTATTAAGTCAGCTGTCCTCGTTAGTAACCTACAACTAGTTGTCCACAGTTAGATGTACAGAAATAAATCAATAAATATTATCTTGAATCAATCCACGACCCAGTGTATACGTATCTCAGTATTGATCACAACTCAAACTATATATATTTTGGAATCAACCTCAACCCTGTATAGCTAACTCCAACATTCACATATAGAGTGTCTATGGTTGTTCCGAAATATATATAGATGTGTCGACATGATAGGTCGAAACATTGTATACGTGTCTATGGTATCTCAAGATTACATAATATACAATACAAGTTGATTAAGTTATGGTTGGAATAGATTTGTTACCAATTTTCACGTAGCTAAAATGATAAAAATTATCCAATCTTGTTTTACCCATAACTTCTTCATTTTAAATCCGTTTTGAATGAATCAAATTGCTATGGTTTCATATTGAACTGTATTTTATGAATCTACACAGAAAAAGTATAGGTTTATAGTCGGAAAAATAAGTTACAAGTCGTTTTTGTAAAGGTAGTCATTTCAGTCGAAAGAACGACGTCTAGATGACCATTTTAGAAAACATACTTCCACTTTGAGTTTAACCATAATTTTTGGATATAGTTTCATGTTCATAATAAAAATCATTTTCTCAGAATAACAAGTTTTAAATCAAAGTTTATCATAGTTTTTAATTAACTAACCCAAAACAGCCCGCGGTGTTACTACGACGGCGTAAATCCGGTTTTACGGTGTTTTTCGTGTTTCCAGGTTTTAAATCATTAAGTTAGCATATCATATAGATATAGAACATGTGTTTAGTTAATTTTAAAAGTCAAGTTAGAAGGATTAACTTTTGTTTGCGAACAAGTTTAGAATTAACTAAACTATGTTCTAGTGATTACGAGTTTAAACCTTCGAATAAGATAGTTTTATATATATGAATCGAATGATGTTATGAACATCATTACTACCTCAAGTTTAGTAGGTAAACCTACTGGAAGTGACAAGAAATGATCTAGCTTCAAAGGATCTTGGATGGCTTGAAAGTTCTTGAAGTAGGATCATGACACAAAAACAAGTTCAAGTAAGATTTTTGCTCGAATTAAGATAGTTTATAGTTATAGAAATTGAATCAAAGTTTGAATATGAATATTACCTTGAATAAGAAAGATAACCTACTGTATATAACAAAGGTTTCTTGATCTTAGATGATTACTTGGAATGGATTAGAAAGCTTGGAAGTAAATTAGTAAACTTGAAGGGATTTTTGAAGTATTCTTGAAGTGTTCTTCCTATGATGATTATAGCTTGATTCTTGAAGTGATTTTTGATGAAGATGATGATTAACTACTGGAAAAATACGTTCATAATAGTGTGGGTGTGTTGAGAGAGAATTAGAAAGAGATTTGGAAGTGAAATGGAGTGAATGATGAGTGTTAATTGGTGAGTGGTGAGTGGGGTTAAAAGGAGTTCTAGTTAGTTGACTAGCTCATGGTAGAAGTTAAAATTGATTAGTCATACATGACATAATCAAGAGTGGAATCCCATGCTAGTTCCTATTGGTATATACCCATAGTAAGTACGTTTTGAAGCTGTGTATAATACGGGTAAGAATACGACTAGAATTCTTGATGAAAGAAAAGAATGGGAAAGTAACTGTAACCATTTTCGTTAAGTATGAGTGTTTCGATATATGTCTTGAAGTCTTCCAAAAGTATTTTAATACATCTAAATACACTACATGTATATACATTTTAACGGAGTCGTTAAGTCATCGTTAGTCGTTACATGTAAGTGTTGTTTTGAAACCTTTAAGTTAACGATCTCAATTAATGTTGTTAACCCATTGTTTATTATATCTAATGAGATGTTAAATTATTATATTATCATAATATTATGATATATTAATATATCTTAATATGATATATATACATTTAAATGTCGTTACAACGATAATCGTTACATATATGTCTCGTTTAAAAATCATTAAGTTAGTAGTCTTGTTTTTACATATGTAGTTCATTGTTAATATACTTAATGATATGTTTACTTATCATAATATCATGTTAACTATATATATAACCATATATATGTCATCATATAGTTTTTACAAGTTTTAACGTTCGTGAATCACCGGTCAACTTGGGTAGTCAATTGTCTATATGAAACCTATTTCAATTAATCAAGTCTTAACAAGTTTGATTGCTTAACATGTTGGAAACATTTAATCATGTAAATATCAATCTCAATTAATATATATAAACATGGAAAAGTTCGGGTCACTACACATGCTATCCAAATTTCATGTTAATCGGAGTTACGGTTAAGCGGAAAAGATTTTATGAAGAATAAAACAAAATTTAAAAGTAGCTGGGCAAATGCGCGGCGCGCGCTTCAACGTGGAACCAGGCCAGAAATCATCTAAAAGGGTCAAGAATCTGAGATTTCACATTTGCGCGGCGCGCGGAAGGTGCGCGGCGCGCTTTCCTGGAAATTATGCTGGTTGCAGTATTTTTCTAAGCCTCGAACCAAAACCCAAACAATCCCAAATTATGACTCGCAAACAACCAAAACATGTATCTTATATCATCGAAAAGGTATTTTAACAAGGAATACAACTAAACACATTTCATAAATCAAATCCATCATTAACAACAATGAAAACCTCAATAAATGATCATTATATGTTCAAAATCAAAGTTTCAAGTTCATAAAACGCATTTCTTGACTCGGGAATCCAATTTAAACATACGATACGCCGTTTTGAATTTAATGAAACACACAATACAACTAAAAACTTACTAATAACATTTCATGGCATTCAAAGTATCAAAAGTTCATTTTAAAGGCTATCAAACCCTAACCAAGAATCACAAAATCAATAATCACGTTAGTGATGTTTTCCAAATCAACCTACACATCAAATTGAAGCTAATGATGCTAGTAACACTTTTAATACATGAACTTTAACATTTAAACAACATTAACTCATCCAAAATCAAAGATTAAGCACACCCATTTCAAGTTCATGTTAGTTACTCCAAAAACAACAAATCGAGCAAACAAAACATATATGCATGTTATACTTGAGCCATAGATACTAATTAACACCATTTCAAGTATATAAAACGAATTTAGAGAAATCTAGTGTTTTTAGAAAGTTACCCAAACTTGATGAAATTGGTACCAAAATGTAGAGGATGAAGAGAGGATCACGAAAATGTAATTTGTTTTGATGTTTGCTTCTTGATTCGGATTTGGATGATGATTTAGTGAAATGGGTGTTTGAGTTCAAAAATGGAAGAGAGAAAAGAGAGAAGAGATGAGGAGGTTGAATGAGTGGTGGGGATGAATGGTTGACTAGTTGACCTAGTCAACTAGTTTGTCCCCTAGCCAATTTTGGTCCCTCAAGTTTCAAAGCGGGTGCGGGAATTAACCAAACGAATTATTTTATATACGCGAATTAACGGGAGATGTTATAATCGAATAACAGAATTATTAAGAACGTTAGCTAACGAAAGATACGAATTTAGATAACGAAAGTTATTATCTAAAAAAAAGACAGTGTTAAAAATAAATTTAACGAAAAAACGCGAGATGTTACATTACCTACACCTTAAAAGAAATTTCGTCCCGAAATTTAGTTGGAAGTGGTAGTTGTTGTTTCTTCTTCGAATTCTTGCGTTGCAAAATCTACGGATATATGAAGGTACTTCCTTGGGCATTTCAACAAACTTTGGCAGTCGAAATTTCGCGTCGTCTCAGAGTTTGGTTTCACGATTCATAGCTCCAATCGGTTCTCCTAGGAAGTGAAGTTTATCATTGATAGTAAGTTCATCAAAAGGATAACAAGTTCTTGTTCGGCAAGACACTTCTTTAAGTTTGATACATATAGTGTAGGATGAACGGAGACTCAAATGAGTCAGAAAATCTAAACGGCTAGCAGCGGGTTCAAAATGCCCCAAGATTTTAAAAGGATCAAAATATCGCGGATTTAGCTTTCTACGTTTCCCGAAACGGATTACACCTTTTCAAGGTGCGACTTAACATCACGTGGTCACCCACTTGGAATTCGAAAGGTTTACGTCTAACATCGGCGTAGCTCTTTTGGCAACTACGGGCTGTCTTGAGCCTTTCTTGGATTTGAACGATATTAACGGTTATTTCATGAAGGAGTTCGGGTTCGGTGGTTTGATTGTCACCTAATTTGGTTCAACAATTAAGAAAACGACAATTGCGGCTATATGAGTTTTCGAAAGGTGTGGCGTTAATACTCAAGTGGAAATTATTGTAGTAAGAGAATTCGGCTAGAGGCAATTACTTTTCTCAAGTAAATTTGAAGTTGATAATACAAACTCGTATTATGGTTTCCAAGGTTTGAATCGTACATTTGCTTCGTTCGTCGGTTTGTGGTTGACACGCGGTACTTATGTCTAAACGTGGTCCCGAGACTTTTTGTAAAGCACTCCGAAATCTAGAAGTGAAACGAGGATCTCGATCCAAAACGAAGTACATTTCGGTAAGGTATATTCGAACAAGTTTGTTAGGACTTGAAAATATTTGTTGGAACAAGTTTCTGTTTCTAAAGAATTTCGCGCCGCGGAAGATTTATCGGTTTTCAAAAACGTTCGTCAGGACTATTCACCCTCGTGGTGAATACTAGTATAGCGTGAAGAGTCTCTCCCTCCATTGAGAATTTAGAATAAAGATTTCCTCAAATGGAAGTACGAGTGTAAGGCGAGAGAAGTTTCCGCCTCGATGTGAGCATACCAAGCATTTTGTAGTTCGTCGATAAAACTGCGCGAAAACGAGATAGTATACATGTGTAACATATGGTTGAAGTCGAAAGAATTCGTCATTCATTCGGAAGCATAAATATGGTTCGGCAATAATCGAAGATGAGTCCCTGGTATGATTGTTATCAACATTCTCGGAGTTTTCGGATACCCAACAAGAAAGATGAAGTCATGTCCATGGCACATGGTGGTGATTAGGTTGATCGAGTCCAATCACCATCACGTGTCATTAGAACTTTGGTATGACTTACCATAATATAACCACGTTGATCGAGTGTCGTTATATTACGCTAACTCATACCTCCATTCCCACATCACTCCATAGATTCAAGTTCGTGCAATCGTGAAGTTCTAAAATGAATAAAGTGTAACGACGTCTCTAACGTGACTCGTATAAATCGAAAGAATTAGTGCAACTCTGAAGATGCGTTTCCCGAGGGAAGTGTATAAATGATTGTTCACGTCAATGAGGTTCAAGTGAAACAATAATGTATTTCGGTACGAGAAGTGTAACGAATCATGATAACGAATAGTACGCAACCGTAGTGATAAGTAGGGACGACGATACTCACCTAGAGTAGTGATGGTTGTAACAAGAAGTGGTAGATAGTAAGGAACACTGGGTGACACCGATAGTAAGCTGAGACAGTGACGAAAAACAATCTGAGAGACAGAGTTCCCGAACAAGTGTGACTAATGAAGTCGTCGTCATCCTTACGCGTGTGAATCTTGAATTTACGTGTGTTACCAGAAAGTGGCAGAATACGAATTCGTATGATGAAAGTCTGGTACCATTAAAAAGTTTTCCTAAGAATGATTCAAGTATAATGCACAAGTAGTCAAGTAAGTGCTATCTATAGCAAATGTATGTCAGAATGCAATGGTTAACTATCCGGTTGTAGTCTAGATTCACTAATGCGTCCTAACGACTCTGTCAGACACACTAATGCACATCCTAGATCCCTACAACCAACGCTCTGATACCATCTGTAGCGACCCGACAAAATCTTCATTTACGGCGCCGCTAACTTAGGTCCCATTACGTGGTCGTAGCCCCTATATGAGACTCGTTTGACCAAAAATTATATCGCATTCATTTGAAACATATAAGACTTACAAAGTTAGTTTACAAACTGTTCAACAACAAGTTTAAGTTTACAAAAGTTATAAAGTATAAATGAAATAACTTGCGACATAATAAGTTTAAAATCACGGTTGCTATAAATAGCGTAAGTATGTATGCTTGACTCCAAGCAAGTAATCAGAGTGTATGCATGTATGCTTGACCCCAAGCAAGTATAAGTGTACGCGGAAGCATGTATCAAATAGCCAAGTATGAACCTGAGAAAACATGTAGAAAACTGTCAACGAAAAACGTTGGTGAGATCATAAGTGTATTTGTAAAAGTATGTTTTTGAACCACAAGGTTTAGTATCAAAGCGTATACATCTCTAAAGATGTGTTTGTATCAAGCGTATACATCTCAAAAGATGTTGTTTGTGAACCATAAGATTTAGTATAAAGTGAATATCAAGCGTATACATCCCAAAGGATGTTGTTTGTATCACGAGCACCCAATTACCAAGACTTAACTGAATCTTACCTCTGCATAATAGTGTTAGAACCTACACTGTACCCTGAAAATACGTTTCATCCGTCAGATGAGGGTTCGTCAAACCCGTATGGCCACACAACATAAGTTCTCGCTTACACCCTACGAGTGTAACTAATGGTAATTGAACTTGAGGATTTTTGTTCTAACTCGTATGTATCTTTGCTTCTGTATTCGTGTTTAAGTATAAAAGTATGAAAAGTATATATACATATGAAATGTATATAAGTATGTAATGTATATGTTTCTCAGCCCACGATTTAAAAGTATAAAAGTAATTGAAAAGGTGGGACTATGATCTCACCTCGAGTGCACGAGTATAAATGTACTTCACAAAGTAAACGTGTGAATGAAAGTTGTTTAGCCTTGACCTAAACAAGTAAGTTGTATCAATTAACCGGTTACGACACATGGTCGGGTGAAATGTGTTCATTTAGTCCTATGGCTCGTTACGACTCGAATATATAGCATGTGAATCACGTTGTCAAATTTCATGCAAGAATCAAGTATAAAAGCATGTTAGAACGATCGTATAAACATTTGGTTAAGTTTGACTAAAAGTCAAACTTGGTCAAAGTCAAAGTCAACGGGGTCGGGTCGACTATCCGACAATTTTTCTATGATGAGAAATCATGTGTGAGCATGCTATCCAAATTTCATGTTAATCGGAGTTACGGTTAAGCGGAAAAGATTTTATGAAGAATAAAACAAAATTTAAAAGTAGCTGGGCAAATGCGCGGCGCGCGCAGGGTTGCGCGGCGCACACTTCAACGTGGAACCAGGCCAGAAATCATCTAAAAGGGTCAAGAATCTGAGATTTCACATTTGTGCGGCGCGCGGAAGGTGCGCGGCGCGCTTTCCTGGAAATTATGCTGGTTGCAGTATTTTTTTCTAAGCCTCGAACCAAAACCCAAACAATCCCAAATTATGACTCGCAAACAACCAAAATATGTATCTTATATCATCGGAAAGATATTTTGACAAGGAATACAACTAAACACATTTCATAAATCAAATCCATCATTAACACCAATGAAAACCTCAATAAATGATCATTATATGTTCAAAATCAAAGTTTCAAGTTCATAAAACGCATTTCTTGACTCGGGAATCCAATTTACACATACGATACGCCGTTTTGAATTTAATGAAACACACAATACAACTAAACACTTACTAATAACATTTCATGGTATTCAAAGTATTAAAAGTTCATTTTAAAGGCTATCAAACCCTAACCAAGAATCACAAAATCAATAATCACGTTAGTGATGTTTTCCAAATCAACCTACACATCAAATTGAAGCTAATGATGCTAGTAACACTTTTAATACATGAACTTTAACATTTAAACAACATTAACTCATCAAAAATCAAAGATTAAGCACACCCATTTCAAGTTCATGTTAGTTACTCCAAAAACAACAAATCGAGCAAACAAAACATATATACATGTTATACTTATGCCATAGACACTAATTAACACCATTTCAAGTATATAAAATGAATTTAGAGAAATCTAGTGTTTTTAGAAAGTTACCCAAACTTGATGAAATTGGTACCAAAATGTAGAGGATGAAGAGAGGATCACGAAAATGTAATTTGTTTTGATGTTTGCTTCTTGATTCGGATTTGGATGATGATTTAGTGAAATGGGTGTTTGAGTTCAAAAATGGAAGAGAGAAAAGAGAGAAGAGATGAGGAGGTTGAATGAGTGGTGGGGATGAATGGTTGACTAGTTGACCTAGTCAACTAGTTTGTCCCCCTAGCCAATTTTGGTCCCTCAAGTTTCAAAGCGGGTGCGGGAATTAACCAAACGAATTATTTTATATACGCGAATTAACGGGAGATGTTATAATCGAATAACGGAATTATTAAGAACGTTAGTTAACGAAAGATACGAATTTAGATAACGAAAGTTATTATCTAAAAAAAAGACGGTGTTAAAAATAAATTTAACGGAAAAACGCGGGATGTTACAGAAAAAAAGGCCCTAATGCCTTAACGAATAATATAAGCTATTTAAAAAAACAACAATTAACGTCATATCAATAAAGATAAAGAATTTAGCCTTAAAATTACATACCTTAATAGTTAACCAATGATTTTTGCACCAGCTTGAGACTTTTTAATTTCTTCATCTTGTCTTTTTCTCTTACGTTTTTCATAGGAGTCATCTTTAATCCTATTCACCAAATCAATAACCATAGTCAAAGATCAAATTCCAAACCTAACGAAACTACACCGTATAAAGGTACAATATCAATTTGTTAGCATCAAATCCGGAACAATTAAGCCCAAAATTACTGATTTATAAGAGAAAGGGTCGGGTCCTAAAGAAACTACTCCGTATAATGTATATAGCTTATCTTATGGGCCAGCGCTCAATTCACAAAGCATAATTTAAACAAAAGAAAATAGAAGACACAACATCTTGTAATGCTATGTTCTCTACAAGTGCCTTTTGAATATTTTTCAAGGACAGTCAAAAAGCATTTGTTGTTAATTTAATAATTTCAAATTAATACAACTACAATAGTACAACTACAATTCATAGCATCTGTTGTTAATTTCAATTAATACAAAATACGAGTACTATAGTCTCGTTGATCACCAACAATTCACCAAAAGTCAATTAATTTCTCAATTACTGAAGGGAGTACTTTAACTATATGTCTATATTCTATAACAATTAACAAAAACTCAAAAAGAATTACATATTAAACAATTAATAAACAAAAAAGAATTACCTATTAGAATATCAATTAGCCATTAGAATTTAGATAATTGTTGTCTGTTGAATGCTGAATACATGAACGAACTGAACAGTAAACCCTCGATCTTTTTTTTTTTGTCGACGTTTCACGTTTGATTTTCACACGTTTGATTTTCTGAAAAGTTTGGAAGTAATTGTTGACAAATTGGGCTGATATTAGATATACGGAGTACACACAGTCCCAATTTTTTTGGGGCTTGAAAAGAAATAAAAAAGGCCCCAAATTTATATACACACTACACATTAAATTAAATTTTTGGGCCCCTTAATACATTGGGCCATGTGCACTTGGACTACTTGAACCCCATTAGGGCCGGGCCTGCATAAAAGGATCAAGGTAATAGACTTTTATATTGACTGAATAAGTTATTAATTTGGTGATCAACTTAAATATACGGAGTATTAGATCAGATTAGGCAACTATATAAGTCGCAAAAAACTGTATCACATAAGATGCACGTAAGATGTTTAATGAAATATCTGAAAGAAAACATGGATCATGATATCAGGCAGGAGAAAGTGACACCTTGCGTTCTTGCGTCCCCGGGAAGTAAGGTCGCAAGAGGAACCCTGCGCCCTTGCATCTCCGGAAAGCAAGGTCGCCAGAGGAACCTTGCGTCCTTGCGTCCACCGGAAAGCAAGGTCGCAAGAGACACCTTGCGTCCTTGCGCCTTACGTGGGCAAATTGTCAGCTTTTTTATTTTTATGGGTTTGAGTTAAAAATGGGAGAAAAAATGGACATTTTAGTGATAACCCCTCCACAATTTCATAGATGCAAATTAATTAATGATCAACTAAATTTAGTCGCAGACGACCAATTTAGCCCAAGTAGTTCTTTAGCCCAATAGTCGATTACAAAAATTTTACAAGCCCATCACTTAATTAAGATCCCACCCACAATTAGAAACCCTCTTAGCCTTGAGTCTTTCTTCTGTTCACCACCAACGATTTCAGTCAAAATCTATATTACGCTACCATCTTCAACAATCAACCCTAAATCGATCGATCGTTCGTTGCAGACTCTTTCACTGATGGAAATCAAGACAAGTGACAGGTACGTTTCCTTCAATTCAATTCAATTCAATTCAATTCTTCTATAGTACAAACAAACACATCCAATCGATTCCACAAATTATGTTTCTTTAGGAACGACCGAAAAGAGATTTAGGTCTTTGATATATTAATTAAAATCCCTGTTGATTGATTGATTGAAGGAGGTATATTTTAATTATTTAAAGTAAACTTTTAATATTTAAATATTTTTCTAAAATAAATTGAATAATATATTAAAATTATTTCAAAAGATTAAAATAAACTGTACAGCGTGAGTGAAATTAAAGGATCAAAGACGGTAATTTGGAGTTAAGTAACGTGTCAAATGGATAATTTCAAGACTGTGTCTAGTTAGAATGGTTCAAAATTTGTTATTTGTTATACACTATATATATATAACAACAACAAAAAAAAAAAAAAAAAAAAAAAAGAGAGAATACTCATGGAATAGATCAAAGCAGATAAAAGAACCTTAAAAACATACAATACGGGACTGAACCACACAAACGAACAAACCATACTAATATTTGAACTTTTTATACATTATTTATTCCGTCATTGTCATGCTAAATATTCGATGCAAAGAATTGAAGCGCGCTATGTTTTGCAAGATAGCGCTATCTGTTAATGTTTTAAACGGATTAAATGATCATCCGTTGATGTTGTATTATATGAATTAAAAGCAGTTTCTCGCAACTTGAAGTTAAGAAAGTAGCGTGAAGAATATAACCAAATCATATCGATAAGTAAAAAACAAAGAATTGTCAATTGTCACTAAGTAGTCAATATGAAGCACAATTAGGATCATGCACTTCACATGAGAAGATTTTTATAAGAATAAATGAGTCTCTTAGTTGCAGTTGCACCCTCATATGTTTTCAGTCTGAAGTACTGTAAGGTGATTATATAAGGAAAAAAATGCAACAATATATAAGTATTACTGTTTTATCTATATAATAATAATAATATATGTAACGACCCTGGATTTTCCGACTTATATTATTAATGATGCAGGATCATGCCTTACCCTGCCGATCCATTCGTGCGTAAGGCTTCTCGTTTCGCACCGTCTATTTCTGGTGCTGGACCGTCTGCACCACCAGCACCACCAGCATCGTCTGCACCACCAGCTCCACCAGCACCATCTGCACCGCCTGCCCCACCAGCATCCCTCGTCGTCGAGGAACTGACGAGGGAAGTGCATATCCTCCGTGCTCGGGTAACTGAGCTCGAGGACCAGGTGTCCCACGTGATGGACATCCTTTACCCACCGTCACCATAGGGCTATTGTATTAGATTTCATTATGTAATCCCGTTTGTAGTTTCATGTTTTACTCATGTATTGTACGAACCTTATGCGGATGTATGCAACTTTCTTATTTAATGAATGGAACTTTGTGTTGTTTAATTTCTGTACGGTGTTCTATTTTCGTTACGGTATGATGATTATGTGGTATCTGTATCTAGTTGCATTACTTAATTAGCTTGTGTTGTGTTGATTCCATGTTGGTTACCATATACCGTATTACTATTTATTGAATGCTGGATTTTGACTTAAGTCGAAATTTCTGTTTCGAAGATCAATGGCAAACGGAAGATCAACGCCCACAGCAGCACAGATTGAGGAGATGATAACTGAACGAGTAGCCGCAGCAATTGCGAATGTCAACCCTCAAGCTCCACCTGTTAACCAGAACAATCATAACGGATGCACCTATAAGGAATTTCAAAGCTGCAAGCCCCACAATTTCAGTGGTACTGAGGGGCCAGTTGGACTGACGAGATGGTTTGAGAAATTGGAAGCTGTGTTTCGTGTGAGCAACTGCTCAGAAATGAAGAAGACTAAGTATGCCTCCTGTACACTGTCAGACGGCGCTTTAACCTGGTGGAACACACTTGCTCAGGCTAAGGGTATTGACGAGGCTTATGCTACACCGTGGGAGGAATTTAAGGGGGCTATGATCGAGGAGTACTGCCCCAGAACAGAGATTCAGAAAATGGAAGCTGAGTTTTGGGAGTTGAAGGTTGTGGGAACCGATCTTGACGGTTATAACCGAAGGTACTTGGAACTAGCTTTGATGTGTCCCACGATGATTACCCCGGAATTTAAGCGAATGGAACGGTATTTGTGGGGACTTCCCAAGTCCATCAAGGGAAATGTCACCTCTTCGAAACCAGCTGATGTCCCCGAAGCTATGCGCATGGCGCACACCCTGATGAACCAAATTACCAGCAAAGAACTAGAAAAGGCAAAATCAGAATCGGGAGCTAGTAATGAGAAACGTAAGTGGGACAGCAACAAGGGAAGGGTCTTTGATCAAAACCCAGCTAAGAGGCATGAGAGTTTCAAGGGAAACAACGACGGGAGGAACCCCAACCCGAACCCTAGCTCAAACCCTAACTACAAGGGTAGTCTCCCGCAGTGCAAGAGATACTACAAGCATCATACCGGGTACTGCAACGTGGTCTGCGAAAAGTGTAAAAGGACTGGGCATATTGGCAAAGACTGCAAGATCACCACCCCAACTGTGAAGACCAACCCTACTGGACCAAGGAAGTGCTATGAGTGTGAAAAACAGGGCCACTTCAGGAATGAATGTCCCAACAAGAGAAATGACGGCGGGCCAGCGCGTGGAAGAGCTTTCAACGTAAACGCGAGGGATGCCCGTGAGAACCCCGACTTGGTTACAAGTATATTCACTATCAACAATCTATTAGCTTCTGTCCTATTTGATACTGGTGCCGATAGGAGTTATGTATGTAGACACTTTTACTCTAAGATAAATTGGTCGTTAGTTCCTTTAAAGGGGAGTATGCTTGTTGAGGTAGCCAATGGAAAACTTGAGAAAGTTGACCAAATTAGCCGAGGAGGTATTATCAACATAGCTGGTGCGGATTTCGAGATTGACTTGATACCCATCAAATTGGAAAGTTTTGATGTGATTGTCGGTATGGACTGGTTGACCAAGGTAAGGGCCGACATTATCTGTGGAGATAAAGCTATTCGTATACCACACGGAGATGGTGAGCCACTGATTATTTACGGAGAGAGATGTAACTCGAAGCTGAACCTCATTAGTTGCATGAAAGCACAAAAGATCATGAAGAAAGGACGTCTTGCTGTTTTAGCACATGTGAAAACATTAGAAACCAAGGTGAAGAGCGTGGATGATGTACAAATTGTGAACGAATTTCTCAATGTCTTCCCAGAAGAATTGCCTGGATTACCGCCAACGAGGGCATTGGAGTTTCAGATCGATTTAGTGCCAGGAGCTGCACCTGTAGCTCGCGCACCTTATCGACTCGCACCTTCCGAAATGCAAGAGTTGCAGAGTCAACTACAAGAACTGCTAGACCGTGAATTTAACCAACCAAGTTCATCGCCTTGGGGCGCACCTGTTTTGTTTGTGAAGAAGAAGGACAGATCTTTCCGCATGTGTATCGATTATCGTGAGCTGAACAAGTTGACGATCAAGAATCGGTATCCCCTTCCCCGAATTGACGATATTTTCGATCAGTTGCAAGGATCAAGCGTTTACTCTAAGATCAATTTGCGATCCGGTTATCACCAGTTGAGGGTGAAGGAGAGTGATGTGATGAAAATTGCGTTCAGAACCCGTTATGGTCATTATGAGTTTCTCGTGATGACATTCGGTTTAAAAAATGCACCTGCCGTGTTTATGGATCTCATGAATAGTGTATGCAAGCCAAACCTGGATAAGTTCGTTATCGTCTTCATAGATGATATCCTCATCTACTCCAGAAGCAAAGAAGAACATGAGCCACATCTTCGACTAGTGCTTGAACTCTTGAGACAAGAGCAACTTTATGCCAAATTCTCCAAGTGCGAGTTTTGGTTAAGGAAGTCCAGTTCCTGGGTCATATTGTGAGCCTTCAAGGTATCAAAGTTGATCCCACAAAGATCGAAGCTATCAGCAAGTGGGAAACCCCCACTACTCCGACTCATATCCGTCAATTTTTAGGTCTCGCCGGTTACTACCGAAGATTTATTGAAGGTTTCTCTCTGATTGCGCGTCCTTTGTCCGCGCTGACTCACAAAGGGAAGAAGTTCGTTTGGGAAACCGAACAAGAATCAGCATTTCAAACCTTGAAGCAGAAGTTGACCACCGCGCCTATCTTATCACTTCCTGAAGGCAGTGAAGATTTCGTTGTATATTGTGATGCCTCGAAAAATGGTTTTGGTTGCGTATTGATGCAAAGAACGAAGGTCATTGCTTATGCTTCTCGTCAACTGAAGATTCACGAGCGAAACTACACTACTCACGATCTCAAACTTGGAGCCGTTATTTTTGCGCTCAAATTGTGGAGATACTATCTTTATGGAACTAAAAGTACTATCTTCACCGACCACAAAAGCCTCCAACACATATTCGATCAGAAACAACTGAACATGAGACAACGACGATGGATCGAGACGCTGAACGACTATGATTGTGAACTTCGTTACCATCCTGGCAAGGCCAATGTTGTAGCCGACGCTTTGAGCCGAAAGGAGAGGATGACACCCATTCGTGTTCGAGTCCTGAACATCACCATTCATTCAAATCTCAATAGCCAAATCCGAGTAGCCTAAGATGAGGCTCTCAAGGAGGAGAATATTTCTCATGAACACTTGAACATTCTCGTCTCTCGATTCGAGGTTAAGGAGACTGGACTCCGATACTTCGCCGGAAGAATTTGGGTGCCTAGTTATGGGGATTTGCGAAGCCTCATTCTAGACGAAGCCCACAAGTCAAGATATTCGATTCATCCAGGAGCCGGTAAAATGTACCACGATCTCAAGGAATAGTATTGGTGGCCAAATCTTAAGAAAGATGTTGCAATTTATGTTGGGAAGTGTTTGACTTGTTCAAAGGTTAAGGCCGAACATCAAAGGCCTTCTGGGTTACTTCAGCAACCGGAAATCCCGCAATGAAAGTGGGAAAGGATAACGATGGACTTCATCACGAAACTACCAAAGACGGTGGGCGGATACGATACCATCTGGGTTATCGTTGACCGTCTTACCAAATCTGCACACTTCTTAGCCATGAAGGAAACGGATACGATGGAAAAACTCGCTCAACTATACATAAAGGAAATTGTATCTCGTCATGGTGTGCCCTTATCGATTATTTCAGACAGAGATGCCCGTTTTGCTTCTAGATTTTGGCGTTCTTTGCAAGAAGCATTGGGGACTCGTCTCGACATGAGTACTGCGTATCACCCGCAAATCGACGGACAAAGCGAACGCACGATTCAGACTTTGGAGGACATGTTGCGTGCTTGTGTTATTAATTTCGGAAAGGCTTGGGAAAAGCATTTACCGCTAGCCGAATTCTCTTACAACAACAGTTATCATTCGAGTATTAATGCCGCACCTTTCGAAGCGTTGTATGGCCGCAAATGTCGTTCTCCTATTTGTTGCGCCGAAGTAGGCGAAAAGCAAATCACCGGACCCGAGTTAGTCCATGAAACAACTGAGAAGATTGTCCAAATTCAAGCGAGACTCAAGACGGCCCGTGATCGCCAAAAGAGTTATGCCGACCTTAAACGTAAAGACTTCGAATTCAACGTGGGTGACCGTGTAATGTTGAAGGTCGCACCTTGGAAGGGTGTGATCCGTTTTGGAAAGCGTGGGAAGCTCAACCCGCGATACATTGGTCCTTTTGAAATTTTGGAGCGTGTTGGACCCGTTGCTTACCGTTTGGATCTTCCGACTCAATTGAGCTCAGTTCATCCTACCTTCCACGTATCGAATTTAAAGAAATTTCTTGCTGAACCGGAATTTGTCATACCACTGGAAGAACTTACGATTGATGACAAACTCCACTTCGTGAAAGAACCTGTCGAAGTTATGGACCGTGAGGTCAAAACCTTGAAACACAACAAGATTCCGATAGTCCGAGTCCGATGGAATGCCAAACGAGGACCAGAGTTGTAGAGACCCGTCCTAATCCATCCGGACAAAGTCCACATCGATTATAAACGATTCACAATAGTGGATTACATCGCGAGGTACTTGACCTCTATATGATACATTTTACAAACATTGCATTCGTTTTTGAAAAGACAATCTTTCATTACATCGAAAGTTGACAGTATGCATATCATTTCATAATACATCCAACTATAATTGACTTAATAATAATCTTGATGAACTTGATGACTCGAATGCAACATCTTTTGAAATATGTCATGAATGACTTCAAGTAATATCTCTAAAATGAGCAAATGCACAGCGGAAGATTTCTTTCATACCTGAGAATAAACATGCTTTCAAGTGTCAACCAAAAGGTTGGTGAGTTCATAGGTTTATCATAAAACAATAAAATTCATCATTTTGATAGACCACAAGATTTAAATGCTGCATGGTACAAATGGGCCCGAATCCTATACCCACCTGTAATGTACATGCGATATCTTTTAAATACAGTACACATTTCTCGTGTACGAAATCCTTTTTCATAAATCTTAGTAACCGTACACATATCTCGTGTACAAAAATAACATACACATAACCTGTGTATAAAATCATTCTCTCGATACATAACATTCACTTTTCATTGCTTTCATAACTTGGCTTGGTAACCGACCTTAACATATAATGCGCATAATAATATCCCCAAAACAGAACATCTCGTCTGTATAATAATCATATAAACTTCGAAGTACTAAACACCACGCCCACTAGCTCTTCCGTCTAGTGAACATTCTGGGTGGGGGTGTTAAACCCGGTAGCTACCTTTAGGATTCGCGTCAATTAGGCGTGCACTAATTCTCAAAATTAGTGATGTTCCCTAATTTTTAGGTTACCAAGCAATAATAATCAGGGAAAAAATATTCATATCAATTGTGGCAATTATCACGTCCACATAATTTAATAGTGGCAATTATCACGTCCACATAATTCATTCGAGGAATGTTTTGCTTGTGTCTATCTCGTCAAACATTTATAAAAACATTTCATGTATTCGCAGTTCAAAATGTATTTCAAAAGCATTTAATAAAGAAGTTGTAAAAGCAGCGCATGTATTCTCAGTCCCAAAAATGTAAAGAGTAAAAGGGAGCAAATGAACTCACCTAATGTATTTTGTAGTAAAAATACATATGACTATATTGAACAATGAAGGGTTGGCCTCGGATTCACGAACCTATATCATTTATATATATATATATATATATATATATATATATATATATATATATATATATATATATATATATATATATATATATATATATATATATATATATATATATATATTAACACATATAATGAAAATCAAATAATTACATCTATTAATTATATAATGTGTATGTACTTAGCGTTGTAGTTTATATAGAATTTGCATTATATTTTTGTCTATATATTATATCTTAAATTATATACTATATATATGTTTATTTGGTATATATATTTATATAAAAATATGTTAATATATTCTTTATATACTTATAAGTAATATAAATATATTTTATGTATAAATCTTTATTTGTTATAATATAATATAATAATAATGAAAATGATAATTTTAATAAAAATGGTAGTTTTAATAATTTTAGTAAAAATGATACTATAAATAAATATGATAATAAAAATAACATTACTAATAACAATAATAATAATAATAATAATAATGATAATACTATGAATTAGATTAATAATAATTATACTTCTAAATTTTAGAAAATACTAACAATTATCATAATATTAACAATAATGATAATAATTAAAACTACCTTAAAAGCTTTCCTAAAAAGATTTGCCTCTGCCCAGGCTCGAAGTCACGACCTCTCGTTAGCCCAACACATACTCTAACCATTGATCTGTCATCTGTTTATCTAATATAACGGATTTCTAAATGTATTTAACCTCTCATTGTCTGTTTCCTTTTCATCTTCAACAAACCAAACGATTCAGACCAAATTAATCATAACCTTATTTATAATCATAATCTTAATCTTAATTTGTATCTTCATTCTAATCATCTTCTACTCATAATGATTCGATATCATCATTTTATCATGCCATGTCCTCATCATCATTGTTATATTCGATCATAATAACATCTTCACAATATCCTAATCATTCTCATCTTTAATCATCAATATCCTAAATTCATGTATTCGTTCAAAGCAAAAAGGAACAGATGTTTACAGCTGCAGCAATTGATATCTTCAGAAAATCGAATAATGCTTCAATCAGTAAAGGTATATAGCAGCAACAACAAATTGGTGGTGAGTTCCTGGTGGCTCAATTAACAACATGTTCATATTGCAACTACTTCAAATATAATTGGCCCTACTACAACTCACGGTCCATATTTACGGTCATCACAATTTTTTTTGGGATACATAATATATCTCGTGTATATAAATTGGATGTGGGTCTCAATTAACAATAAAGACTTCACCTAATCAATTAACAATTCACACGTTCTTTTACTTAACACAATTTGGTCGGCCATCAAATTATTTAAACGTCCCACTAACTTTTCTTTTGTGATCATGCCAAATATTTGATCATTCCTTTAAGGTAGGGACGGTATCTTTTTTTTTGTTTTTTTTATAGCCACTACATCAAATCACTCACCATAATATAAAGTTGGTACCTTATTACTTTAAAAGAAAACGAGGTTAGCTCTGAAATCATCGGTTGTTGCAGCACACAATAGTAGTCCAAATTCTACGTTGATGGTATAAAGTTGGTACCTTCTTAAGTGAGGATAACGGTTATGGTAGTGATGAGGGTGATTGATGGTTTTGTTCAAATTGTAGAGGGAAGAAGTAAAAGAAAGTGATTGTAGGTCTATAGTTAATGGTAGTGGCGAGCTAGGAGATGATTATTTTGTGGTTTCAACGAGAACATAGGAAAATTAAAAGTGGGTTTTCATGGGTTCTAAGGTGGAGGTTGATGGAGAAAGTGTTTTAACTATCGGTTTTGAGTGATAGTTCAAAGTGGTTTATGTGTTTCGATAATGAATCCTAAAATCTCTCTGCAATTGCATGTGTAAGTAATATATATATATATATATATATATATATATATATATATATATATATATATATATATATATATATATATATATATATATATATATATGTATGTATGTATGTATATATGTATGTATGTATGTATGTATGTATCTTAATATCTTAATATTCTTGTTTTTATTTTTACAATTGCGTTAGCGAATATTATTGTGCAATTGATTGATTGAGATAGAACTCGAGGTACGATCGATTGTTTTATATTCACGAAGATGTCGACAGATAGAATCAATCCAGGAAGAAGAAAAGTCATAAAGTTTGATTTGCTCGACAGATTTTTATTCTGTCAGAAGAAAATCAAGAAAAGTGAAGTTGACATCCAACGGCATTTGTTTGATTCTTATGTTCGTATGTTGATTTGTACAATGTTAGTGGCAACGAACAAAATTAGACATAGTATGATCGTATGTTGATTTACAACAGATTTTGGATTTGTTCATGTGATTTGTACGAATTAAGTGGCAGGAACAAATTATCTACAGCTTGAAAATGATATATTTTCTGAATTTGATTCCTATATATTTATGTATATAATATAATATGTATTTGTAAAAAAAATTATATATACTACTGATTACGAATACGTATTTGTATATATATATCAGCACCTAGATATATATCTGTTTATATTATCTATATAATATAATTAATCTTAGATTATAATAATTAACAAGTATAAATCTATTTTTATTAGTAACACAATAATAATATTATTAATAATAATATATTTGATAAAGTAACAAGTAATGATAAATAAAAATGTTATAATATTAGTACCAACAATAATGATAATAATAATCTTATTAGTTATAACTAGTAAAATGGGCCCGCGCGATGCCGCGGGGCCTTTCGGGTTACGTATTCATAGTTAACGGAGCCTTATGTATCTACATAAGTAAAAACGTTTTGCTACGGGTGATTTTTGATATCCGAGGTATTTAGCGTTTTTTTAGAAGTGTCCGTTTCGCGTATAGTTAGTCCCGTTGTGTTCGCAAGATTTTTTTTGAGTTGAACGGTGGGTTCGAAAAAATTTAACGCGAGGCGAGCGGAAAGATATGTCCCATTAAAAATACGGGTGAAGTTTGATTAAGATGTTTAAATAAAATAATAAGTTTCATTTTATACCCCTAATATGGGGCTTAATTTAAAAAGCTTGAAATAGTGTGGGGGTGGTTTTGTTGTTTTCCCTTTTTTTTGTCACTATTGTCGTTTTTGACAATTTTTTGGGGGGAAGGGGGCCAAAACGACCGAACCTTTGGTGCCAATTAGCATGTAGGGTTAATATTATTAGTGATAATATTAATATTAATAATAATAATAATAATAATAATAATAATAATAATAATAATAATAATAATAATAATAATAATGTAACAACTTATACATATCAAATTATATATATATATATATATATATATATATATATATATATATATATATATATATATATATATATATATATATATATATATATGTATATATATATATATATATATATGTATTATATATATATGATTTATTTTAGAAATAATAATATTAACAATACAAATATTAATATTAATATTAACAATAATAATAAAATTAATGATAATAATATTAATATAACAATTATATTTAACTTTGTAATTAAATATAATATAATATAATATAATTTATTAATTATATCATATTTACTTAATCATAATATATTAAATTTCTAATTACAACATATATGATATTACTTATGTATAATATATATATATATATATATATATATATATATATATATATATATATATATATATATACACACACAACTGTTCGTGAATCGTCGGGAATGGTCGAAGGTTAACATAAATACATGGACAAAGTTAACAAATTTTAAGACTTACCATTACATACCTTGCTTATCTTGTCGAAACCATATAAAGATTAAGTTTAAATTTGATCAAAAATTTCTGGGTCGTCACACGAGTTTACCTAGGAATGAGAGGATCAAATGATGCAGAAGTATCCTCACCTTTTCCCAACTCCTCCATCTACCTCAGCTTAAAATTTCGGGACGAAATTTTCTTTAACAGGTGGGTAATGTAACGACCCTGGATTTTCTGACTTATATTATTAATATTTATTATTAATACTTGCGTTGTACTATGTATGCTTATACATTTTACTTATCACCGTATTTGACTTTCCATGTCCCGACTTGTCTTTGTGACACACGCTTTTCACGAATAATATTTCGAATATTATTTACGTTCATAATTAATTATTATTAATTATTTCTAATTAACTAGTGTAAGTAGTTAATTACTTGAGCTTTCTATTAAATTGTTGCATACTTATACATGGGCTTTTATTAATGGACTTGGACTATTAAGGTCCACCCTACTTTACTTAATGGATTAACTAGTAAGCCCACTATTATGCTAATGATTCATTAAGGATAAACAAGGATTAATTAGTTAAGTGTTGGAGACAAAGATGTCTCAAGCATGCATGCACCTCTTTCCCATACATTTAACCTTATACTCTTCCTAGCATTCTGATAGTGCTCCAAATAAACATATATTTTGTAGCACTATCCTTGCAATATGTAAAGTATTTAGTTGTAGTTGTCCTATTTTAAGTTGTAATCGTTTATATTAAATAAGTGCGAAGACAAAAGGCGAAAACAAAGATTCGAAGACAAAAACGTCCAAAAAGCTCAAATGTACAAGATACAATCTAAGTGGTTCAATTTATTGATAAGAAACGTCTAAAAATGACAAGAGTACAAGTTGCGGACGCAAAGTACAAGATATTAAATTATACGAAAGGACGTTCGAAAATCCGGAACGGGGACCTGAGCCAACTATCAACGCCCGACGCAACGGACCAAAAATTACAAGTCTACTATGCACAAGAATATAATATAATATTTAAATAATTATATAAATTATTTATATATTATATATTATATTAAATAACGTCGACAAGAAAATGGCCAAAAGTTGGTGAGCTGGAGTACGTCACTCCGCGATCTCGGAGCTGGAAGGCACAATTGCTAAGCGATAGCGGAGCAGCCAAAATCAGAAATGCCTATAAAAGGCACGAGCTTCTGCCGAGTTTGATACACCAAATCATATATCTTTCCTCTGTAATAATATATATATATATATATATATATATATATATATATATATATATATATATATATATATATATATATATATATATATATATATATATATATATAGTATAGGTTAGTTTTATATTAGTTAGTTTGGGTAATGTAACGGTTATTTACGGGTTTTAAAGCCGGAACTCTGTCCGTGTAACACTACGCGATAAATAATCAATGTAAGTTATGTTCTCCTTTTTAAATTAATGTCTCGTACTTAAGTTATTATTATGCTTATTTGAATCGAAGTAATCATGATGTTGGGCTAAATATTAAAGATGGGGTTATTGGACTTTGTACCATAATTGGAGTTTGGACAAAAGATCGACACTTGTGGAAATTAGACTATGGGCTATTAATGGGCTTTATATTAAATTAACGATACCTCGTTAATTTAATATAAAGGTTACAATTTGACGTATCGATATATAACCACATACGCTTAATCGGACACGATGGGTGAGATATTTATAAGTACGAATTATTGTTCATTTGACCGGATACGGGGATGGATTAATAGTCAATGGACTCATTAAAACAGGGGTGGATTACATTCAAGGGTAATTGGTGTAATTGTTAACAAAGTATTAAAACCTTGGATTACACACAGTCGATAACCTGGTGTATTCATTAAACAAAGTATTAAGACCTTGTTACAGTTCGAATCCCCAATTAGTTGGAATATTTGACTTCGGGTATAAGGTTAAATTTGCCGAGCATTTTATAATTATGACCGATGAACTATTATGGACAAAAACCAGATAGGTTTCAAATACATCCAGGACAAAGGACAATTAACCCATGGTAATTAATTAAAATTAAAACGTCAAACATCATGGTTACGGAAGTTTAAATAAGCATAATTATTTTATTTTATATTTCATCGTACCTTTAATTATCGTCATTTATATTTTGCATTAGGTTTTAATTGTGACTTAAGATATAAAATCGACAAACCGGTCATTAAACGGTAAACCCCCTTTTATATATTATTACTATATATAATATATTTTGTACAAATATAGTTATATAAAAATATAGTACGTATCACCAGCTCCCCGTGGAACGAACCGGACTTACTAAAAACTATACTACTCTACGATTAGGTACACTGCCTATAGTGTTGTAGCAAGGTTTGGGTATATCCCATTTGTAAATAAATAATTAAAACTTGTGTTATTTGTAACGTATTTCGTAATAAAAATTAATACTATTTCATATACCCCTCGCATTACATCAAGTTTTTGGCGCCGCTGCCGGGGAATCGGCGAAATGCTATATTTTAATTCATTTTTGTATAAATATATTTATATATATTTAGAAAAACAATATAAAATATAAAAAAATGAAATTAAACCTACAAATTCTGAACCTGCATCCCTCCGCGATCTCGGAGATTTACCCTTTAGTTCTACGCGATCGCGTAGCTGTTCCTGACAGGTCAACCAGTGAATTTAATGCGAATTTAGGGTTTATTTTTATATATTATTATTATTATTATTATTATTATTATTATTATTATTATTTATGGTTTGTATTTATTAATATTAATATTTAATTTGTATTTTAATTTACTTTTGTAATATTTAGTTTTAAGTTATTATTAATTATATAGATTAATATTTTTATAATAATAATATAAAAATAATATTTTTAAAAAAATTGTATTTTTATAACTTTAAATTTTCTTTTTATATTTTGTATCCTTTTATTTCGTGTAATCGTAATATTTGTATTTTTATCGTTCGTATCTAGTTTTAAGTTCTAATATTTTGCCGTAGATTATTTTATATTTCTAGATTTTTTTAGGCTTTGCCGTAAAATCCCTTAAGTGCTTTTTCTTTAGACTAAGATTTAGGTGCTCTAGAATTTTGCGACGCTGTTTATAAATTTTAGTACCTTTTAAGTTACGACGCGCTATTTTCTTATTTTTATTTTTCGATGTTTTTCGACGCGTAATCTTTTTCTTTCTTATTTCTCGACACGCTAGTTTTTAGGACATAGATTTTCTATTTCTTCTCTAAAATTCTAAACGAAAAATTATTTTAAGCGGTTAAATTGATAGACATCCAAATTTTCTGATTCGTAGTAATAGTTGGATTTGTTAGTGGCGAGTTGTGGGCTTCCGATTTAAAGGGTCCTGGCTACCTGCTGCATCTATTGGCTATTCGAAACGTGGGCAAAATCAGAAAAGTCTATTAATTTGATAACTTATATAATTTTTTATTTTATAACTAATAGGATAATCAGTAAATGCACCACATTGTAGCTAAAATTTGGTAATAAGCGCATTATGGAAAATCTCTAATATATTCTGGAAACTCTTTATGACATACGAAATCAATACTCTCAAACGGGTGTTGATGACAATTCGTTCGGTCAATCTTGGATCACGAATGACGAAACAATAACTGGTTGTGAAATCTGTGGAGATTATCATTCAACATGGGAATGTTATTATTATGTTCCTATGGAAAATTACGCACCCATGGAACCTGAATGGAATGATTATGAAGAATACCATTCAAATTGGGATTATTCACAAGAATATATCCAAACTCAACAACCAGAAGACGAGAAAAATTATGTGTCTGAAAATTCTTTAGATTATATGAAAATCAAACTCGAAGAACTCGATGCTCAAAATGAACAAATGAGAGAGTTTGTAAATCGGAAAGCTGAAACTCTATCAGATTACACACCTGTTAATCTGAGGAGTATTGTGCAAGAAAATCTCATATCATCGAATTTTAATGAATTCGAGAGCTCCGAAATCACCAACTATTCCGATGATACTTTTTATTCAGCTTTACCAATTTCACAACATATCGACACATTAGCCTCTACCGGCGAAATCATCGATCAATCAATGAATGAAGAAGAAGTAAGGGTGACAAATTGGTACTCTTGGGAAAACGATAACGTTAAAAATTTTACCCCCGAGACCAAAGTGGAGGAACCGATAATGACCGTTAATGAAGAAGAATTTGCTTCGATCCAGCCACAACCTTCCAACCCAATATTCTCAATAGACGAGTCATCTACCGAAGATGAACTACGAGCTGTAATAAATAATGACACCTCGGATTTTACCCAATTGGGTAATAGAGGTGAAAACTTTGATCCCGAGAATAAACGGAAGGAAATGTTAGGAATTTTTCACCCTATAGTATGTATGTCGGTGTATATCGATCCATTTGACCAAGAACCAGAAAAGAGACATATCCATTTACTAAAAACTACACTTAAAAAAGAATTAAATAGTGATGATCGGGTGAGTCTAAACTTTAAACCCATTGATATATTATATACCACCCGAGATGTAAATAACTGGCTCACTATTCTAATTCGTGGAACTTATTCTACCGACTTCACATGTCGTCAGCTAAGTGTGGGGAAGTCTAACCCCACTTAAAGTTAAATTCGAGGTTCGGGTTAGCGCATAACTCTTTAATAAAAATGCACGATTAGGGTAAAAGATGTATTTTCAAATACTAGCAAACAGTTCAGAAAAGCAACCGTTTTTGAAGAAAAACATGTGTGATATAACAAGAAGGAATGAACGATGAGGCGCGCCATATATCATTCAACGAGCTTTGAAATTACAAACTGGGTATTTTTAATTACTTTTCTACACTAATCACCCTCATGAATTTATAATTATAGTCTGATTTCATGCAAATGAGGGCATTGCATGATCTCAAGTGTGGGGAAGGGTTATAAATTCTCTCAGGTTTATACTTGGTTTATTTTCTAAATTTTATGAAAATTTGAAAATTTTTCAACTAAATGAATTCAAAATCATGTTTATATATATTTATGAACGATAAAACTAGGTGTTAATACCGAAATTATTGTTACCTCGAAAAGGACATAAATTGAAAAACAACTAAAACGCTTGAATTTATTTATTAAGATATAAAAAGACGCATGAAAAAAGCCAAGTGTTGGGAGAATGTACCAAGTTATTCGATTAAAAACTATCTATCACATGTTTCTGTAATGTTATTGCAGGTGCTTTTATTTTGGACTAAATTAACTGTTTTACCCAATTTATTGTAATATATTTGAAAGAAAGATGGATCTACACGATGAATCAATTCCATCATTAAAAGGAAGTAAAGTCTTCCGAAAAAGACACGCGCTTCTTGATTTAGGTCAGGAAGTTGTCGTCCAAACCAGCTGTAGGTTGACGAAAAATCTAGAAAAGTCATCTCTAAAATCAGCAGGAAATCCACGGACCTCAGCATCAAACAGGGTCACCAAGTGGTCAGACTTATCTTAACCATGAGAGGATCTGTCTCGTAAAATGGGGAGGGCGCCGTGCAAATTAGCTTGATAAGACTAATGAATCAGACCCCCAGAAAGGATAATCTCCTAAAAGATTAAAAATCAGCTTTTAAGCCTGATATTACTCAATCCTTGAGATTGACCTTAAAGATTGAGAATTACAAACTCATGGAATTTGATGATATCTAAACTCGTGCTTGAATGAGAAAATATTTTGATCAAAATTACAAACCGATTTGTTTTCTGAAAACCCTATTTTCAATGCGTTCATTGAATGTAAAATCCTAGGAATTCACCTGGAATTCATTAGGTCACCTGAACCAAATCGGGTGTCAACCGTAAGAACGGTGGTTGCATAGCATGGTCGAAGACATGACCTTGTGCCAGACCGAAAAATCATAGGGTGATCTTTACTATTGCTCCTACAAAGGATAGTAACTGCATCCAACACGTTTTAGACCATGAATAAAAGCATGTCATTCGACATTGCCTTAACAGTTTCTTGTTCATCGCTTTCCTTTACAACCGGACGGTAGTTTGACGAAAGGTAATATACGGAACAAGTAAACTAGATGTGTGCTTTCCGATACAGGGATAGCAGTGGATTACACGAACCTAAAAGTTTTAACCAAAATATTGATCCACAAATATATTTTGCAACACCGATGGTGGGTCAAATCAGAAAACTTATCTAGGGTAAAAACTAGATTAAATTTTCAAAAGATCAAATGTTTTCATAAAGATCCAATTTCCTAAAGGATCTAAATTTTCATAGTCATGTAGGACTGTAAACCACATTTTTACTATCATTGTTTATACCACCGTATCAAAATCACTGATGTATAAAGTGTGAGAATAAAAAAGTGATTCGAGTTAAGTGTGATTTAATTTCAAGTTATGTATTGCTTGAGGACAAGCAACATTCAAGTGTGGGGATATTTGATAGTGCTCCAAATGAACATATATTTTGTAGCAATATCCTTGCAATATGTAAAGTATTTAGTTGTAATTGTCCTATTTTAAGTTGTAATCGTTTATAATAAATAAGTACGAAGACAAAAGGCAAAAACGAAGATTCGAAGACAAAAACGTCCAAAAAGCTCAAATGTACAAGATACAATCCAAGTGGTTCAATTTATTGATAAGAAACGTCTAAAAATGACAAGAGTACAAGTTGCGGATCGCAAAGTACAAGATATTAAATTATACGAAAGGACGTTCGAAAATCCAGAACCGGGACCTGAGCCAACTATCAACACCCGACGCAACGGACCAAAAATTACAAGTCTACTATGCACAAGAATATAATATAATATTTAAATAATTATATAAATTATTTATATATTATATATTATATTAAATAATGTCGACAAGCAAATGGCCAAAAGTTAGTGAGCTGGAGTACGTCACTCCGCGATCTCGGAGCTGGAAGGCACAATTGCTAAGCGATAGCGGAGCAGCCAAAATCAGAAATGCCTATAAAAGGCACGAGCTTCTGCCGAGTTTGATACACCAATTCATATATCTTTCCTCTGTAATAATAATAAATATATATATTATATATATATAGTATAGGTTAGTTTTATATTAGTTAGTTTGGGTAATGTAACGGTTATTTACGGGTTTTAAAGCCGGAACTCTGTCCGTGTAACACTACGCGATAAATAATCAATGTAAGTTATGTTCTCCTTTTTAAATTAATGTCTCGTACTTAAGTTATTATTATGCTTATTTGAATCGAAGTAATCATGATGTTGGGCTAAATATTAAAGATGAGGTTATTGGGCTTTGTACCATAATTGGGGTTTGGAAAAAAGATCGACACTTGTGGAAATTAGACTATGGGCTATTAATGGGCTTTATATTAAATTAACGATCCCTCGTTAATTTAATATAAAGGTTACAATTTGACGTATCGATATATAACCACATACGCTTAATCGGATACGATGGGCGGGATATTTATAAGTACGAATTATTGTTCATTTGACCGGATACGGGGATGGATTAATAGTCACTGGACTCATTAAAACAGGGGTGGATTACATTCAAGGGTAATTGGTGTAATTGTTAACAAAGTATTAAAACCTTGGATTACACACAGTCGATAACCTGGTGTATTCATTAAACAAAGTATTTAGACCTTGTTACAGTTCGAATCCCCAATTAGTTGGAATATTTGACTTCGGGTATAAGGTTAAATTTGCCGAGCATTTTATAATTATGACCGATGAACTTTTATGGACAAAAACCAGATAGGTTTCAAATACATCCAGGACAAAGGACAATTAACCCATGGTAATTAATTAAATTCAAAACGTCAAACATCATGGTTACGGAAGTTTAAATAAGCATAATTATTTTATTTTATATTTCATCGTACCTTTAATTATCGTCATTTATATTTTGCATTAGGTTTTAATTGTGACTTAAGATATAAAATCGACAAACCGGTCATTAAACGGTAAACCCCCTTTTATATATTATTACTATATATAATATATTTTGTACAAATATAGTTATATAAAAATATAGTACGTATCACCAGCTCCCTGTGGAACGAACTGGACTTAATAAAAACTATACTACTCTACGATTAGGTACACTGTCTATAGTGTTGTAGCAAGGTTTAGGTATATCCCATTTGTAAATAAATAATTAAAACTTGTGTTATTTGTAAAGTATTTCGTAATAAAAATTAATACTATTTCATATACCCCTCGCATTACATCACATTCACCATCCTCCCACACTTGAAAGTTGAAAGTTGACTTCCTCTTTTGAACCCCATAGGCCGACGGTTTGTGTACATGGGGAGGGAGTTCATTTTTTTTCTTTTTTTTTTGTTACTTATAAGCTAGTATAGAGCTTCATTTTACACACACATACTTACACCACTTTTACTCTCAACTTTCTCTCTAAATTGTAAATAACATATTTTTTTCTTTCTTCTTTTCTTCCTTTGAAAACCGAATACCTTCATCATCATTCTACTTGTTGTTTGTTGTTAAAGATCAAGTTTTCTAGCTTGTATCTTCATGTAATCTTGCTTCTTCCATCCTTTATTTGATGAGAAGTCAAGAACAAGAATCTAAGCTTGTTAGCTTATGGTTCTACACTTGAAGTATTATAAAGATCTAAAGTTCATAAGCTTTAAGATCTTACTTGTGTTCATGTTTTGTAAACATAAGGTTTATTTTCTTAAGATCCAAGCTTTGGCTTGAATCTTCTTAAGTATGAAACAAACATGAACTTGTTACTTGTACTTAGTTTATTTCTTCATCTTTTCTTTCTTTTAAATTCGTGATTTATATATGTTGGTCAAGTATTACTAGTTAAACTTGATCTCATTTTTCTTGAAACTAAAGTTAAACTTTGTAAGTTCAAGAACATGGAAGTTAAACTTTCAAGTTATAACTTCAAACACTTATGTTGGATTTAAGTTTCTATAGCTTATGGTCTTCCAATTTTGTCTAAAACAAAAGTTTATAAGCTTATATATACATTCTACAAGATTAAAATCTAAGTTCATAACTTATGGTTTTATTAAGTAAAGATCCAAGTTCCATAACTTATGGTTTAACTTAAGAACACTAGATCTAGACTTTCTAGTCTAGGATCTTCAAGATCTAACTAAGATCTAAGTTCTACAACTTAAGATCTTGTTTATTTAGTTTACATTTAAGTTTATAGCTTAATATTACTATTAGAACTCATGTATGTGTCGGATCTAAGATCTTGATGTAATTTTGGTTCATCAACCTTCTTACAACCCTTAAATGAGTTGTGCTACATATCTTAGACATACACTAGTGTCATGATGGTCAAAACTTGGTAAAGATGATGCAAACACATCAACGAGTTGTACACTTGAAGCTATAAGCATCAAGAATGAGAACCGTGATGAGCATCAAGCACCAAGAGTCCACCAGAGCACTTTACATACTATTTTCAGGATCTGATCAGGCTCCTGGGCTACTGGAAAAGTTGATTTCCAGATTTTTCTATTCGAGTAGATGACTTTTCGTTTAAGACTCATCTTAATCCGACTTACGGTTTAGGATTTATAGCCTTCCGAAAGTCACTACACCTTTGTAACGTTGTGCTGAAATTTCTGACCTACTCGCACTTAAACCGTCGCCACGGTCAAACAAAGATGAGTTTGATTCTGAAAATTGGTCAGCAGTTGGAGGACTCACATATGGAGCCATAGCCACTGACTATGCATCTTTTTGATTTATATAGAGGTCGTAGAAGCTGAACGAAGTCAGCCTTTGTTTCGATCTCTATTCTTGATTGAAAGCTTACTTTACTTTTTACTTATGTTGTTGATGATGATGATACTTAAGACCTAATTTACATACTTTTAAACCTTTGGGAACGATTTACTGACTTAATAACTTTTGACTTAGGTTGAGGACCTTTCGGACCAACTACTTGCTTACTTATCTCGTACCGACTTTACTACTTTTCACTGTGAGTTATAGCATCCTTTTTACTTTAACTATTTTGGGAAGTGATAATACATGCACATTTTATGTTTTACATACTAGGCACGAGTACTTAAAATTTATATATGTGTGGGTTATACAACGGCATAAACTTTCCCCTTAGCTCGATAACGTTTAGTCATTGGTTTTTGAACCGGTGAACGCGAATCTTAGATATGGATCCATAGGGTTTGACATTCTCACTCGGGCTAGTAGCGCTAGCATTTAACGGGTGTTTAATACTTCGTAAACTTACGCACTCGCCAAGTGTACTTTTAGGGGGTGATATTACGTTAAGTTAGTTACCAAGTGCTCACGGTTGAACATATACTTTTCATACTGTTTTGAAATACTGAAATCTCGTGGCCTACCTTACATTACTGTTACATTTAAACTATAGCTCACCAACATTCGTGTTGACATTTTTAAGAATGTTTTATCAGGTGCTTAGATGTTTGATGCTTCCGTTGTAGTTGTCTTGCTGTGTAGACTCTCGCTGCTATTGTTAGAGATGTATCTGCATGAAACGTTTACCTTGCATTAACAAACTATGTTACTTTTGAAATAATGAATTGTAATGACCTTCGGGTCTCGCACTTATGTTAATTGCTTCTATTCATAGAAGCATACTATCATTTGTAAAACTTATGACGTTGGTTATGATGTCACCCTTTCTTATGAATGCAAACTTATTTTAAAACAGCATATAGAGTTTGACCTTGTAATGATCCTGTTGTTGATGATCCGTACACGTTAATTTTGTATGGGGCATCACATTTGGTATCAGAGCATAGGTTGTAGGGAATTAGGTTACATTAGTGAGTCTAGACCGAACCGAGTAGGATTCACTAATAGAACTAATCTACAACTTGCTAGTTTACTTGTTTCTGCAAAACTTGCTGCATGCTGCTTCTTACTTTTACTGCTATATGTCGTATACTGCTACTTGTTTTCACTACTGCATGCTACTATCTGCTTTCGATTGCATGATACTTCTGTAGGATTTGTTATTATTGCCATGCTATTTATTGCTATAGATGATCTAGACTGTCATAGTTACTTTGCCTAATACGTGCTTGCTATATGACTTACTGACATGGAAAAAGTTATTTTTTTCCTTGTTCAGATGTCGGATATCCCGCCCATTATCATTGACTTGGATAGTGACTCAGATTCATCTGCCACCTCGCCTGCTACTGCTGCTAACTCACAGATCCCATCATCGCTACCCTCCAGTGACTCTGGCGATTCGTCCTCTGGGGACAGTAGCCACGCACCTGACCTGATGATCATCTCCGACGGAGACGAGGACCCATAGGAGATTCCAGCTCCACCTAGTCCAGGACTCCCGGAGCCACAACACCATTCCGGTGGTGCTGTAATTCCTGGGAAAATGGGGACGGTCCTTTCCATAATGAGCATGGACATTGGGCTAGACGCCTTCCTGATGGACGTGTCGTTGCGATCCCGCCTGGCAGATACTGACTTATGACTACCGGTCAGGCACATCCACCTTCAGATGATTCAGACGATTCATCATCCGACGACTCCAGCGAGGCGGATTCCGACGAGGACCCTGAGGAGGCGCCCGTGCAGCCGCCCTCTACCCCATCGAAGAAGCGGTATTGTTTCGATGGTACTGTTATTCCAGGGGTTAACGGAGGTAGACCGTTCGTGGACGCACGCGGACAGTTGGTTAGGGTTACCGCCCGTAAGCTGGTTGTGCCTTACCCTGCCGATCCATTCGTACGTAAGGCTTCCCGTTACGTACCGTCTACTTCTGGTGCTGGACCGTCTGCACCAACAGCTCCACCAGCATCGTCTGCACCACCAGCTCCACCAGCATCGTCTGTACCACCAGCTCCACCAGCACCATCTCCACCGCCTGCCCCACCAGCATCCCCCGTCGTCGAGGAACTGATGAGGGAAGTGTATATCCTCCGTGCTCGAGTAACTGAGCTCGAGGACCAGGTGTCCCACATGATGGACATCCTTTACCCACCGTCACCATAGGGCTATTGTATTAGATTTCATTATGTAATCCCGTTTGTAGTTTCTTGTTTTACTCATGTATTGTACGAACCTTATGCGGATGTATGCAACTTTCTTATTTAATGAATGGAACTTTGTGTTGTTTAATTTCTGTACGGTGTTCTATTTACATTACGGTATGATGATTATGTGGTATCTGTATCTAGTTGCATTACTTAATTAGCATGTGTTGTGTTGATTCCATGTTGGTTACCATATACCGTATTACTATTTATTGAATGCTGGATTTTGACTTAAGTCGAAATTTCTGTTTCGAAGACCAATGGCAAACGGAAGATCAACGCCCACAGCAGCACAGATTGAGGAGATGATAACTGAACGAGTAGCCACAACAATTGCGAATGTCAACCCCCAAGCTCCACCTATTAACCAGAACAATCATAACGGGTGCACCTATAAGGAATTTCAAAGCTGCAAGCCCCACAATTTCAGTGGTACAGAGGGGCCAGTGAAATGTCCCGTTCTTATTGATTAAAAACGTTCCATATTAATTGATTTCGTTGCGAGGTTTTGACCTCTATATGAGACGTTTTTCAAAGACTGCATTCATTTTTAAACAAACCATAACCTTTATTTCATCAATAAAGGTTTAAAAAGCTTTACGTAGATTATCAAATAATGATAATCTAAAATATCCTGTTTACACACGACCATTACATAATGGTTTACAATACAAATATGTTACAACAAAATAAGTTTCTTGAATGCAGTTTTTACACAATATCATACAAGCATGGACTCCAAATCTTGTCCTTATTTAAGTATGCGACAGCGGAAGCTCTTAATAATCACCTGAGAATAAACATGCTTAAAACGTCAACAAAAATGTTGGTGAGTTATAGGTTTAACCTATATATATCAAATCGTAACAATAGACCACAAGATTTCATATTTCAATACACATCCCATACATAGAGATAAAAATCATTCATATGGTGAACACCTGGTAACCGACAATAACAAGATGCATATATAAGAATATCCCCATCATTCCGGGACACCCTTCGGATATGATATAAATTTCGAAGTACTAAAGCATCCGGTACTTTGGATGGGGTTTGTTAGGCCCAATAGATCTATCTTTAGGATTCGCGTCAATTAGGGTGTCTGTTCCCTAATTCTTAGATTACCAGACTTAATAAAAAGGGGCATATTCGATTTCGATAATTCAACCATAGAATGTAGTTTCACGTACTTGTGTCTATTTTGTAAATCATTTATAAAACCTGCATGTATTCTCATCCCAAAAATATTAGATTTTAAAAGTGGGACTATAACTCACTTTCACAGATTTTTACTTCGTCGGGAAGTAAGACTTGGCCACTGGTTGATTCACGAACCTATAACAATATATACATATATATCAAAGTATGTTCAAAATATATTTAAAACACTTTTAATATATTTTGATGTTTTAAGTTTATTAAGTCAGCTGTCCTCATTAGTAACCTACAACTAGTTGTCCACAGTTAGATGTACAGAAATAAATCGATAAATATTATCTTGAATCAATCCACGACCCAGTGTATACGTATCTCAGTATTGATCACAACTCAAACTATATATATTTTGGAATCAACCTCAACCCTGTATAGCTAACTCCAACATTCACATATAGAGTGTCTATGGTTGTTCCGAAATATATATAGATGTGTCGACATGATAGGTCGAAACATTGTATACGTGTCTATGGTATCTCAAGATTACATAATATATAATACAAGTTGATTAAGTTATGGTTGGAATAGATTTGTTACCAATTTTCACGTAGCTAAAATGAGAAAAATTATCCAATCTTGTTTTACCCATAACTTCTTCATTTTAAATCCGTTTTGAGTGAATCAAATTGCTATGGTTTCATATTGAACTCTATTTTATGAATCTAAACAAAAAAAGTATAGGTTTCTAGTCGGAAAAATAAGTTACAAGTCGTTTTTGTAAAGGTAGTCATTTCAGTCGAAAGAACGACGTCTAGATGACCATTTTAGAAAACATACTTCCACTTTGAGTTTAACCATAATTTTTGGATATAGTTTCATGTTCATAATAAAAATCATTTTCTCAGAATAACAACTTTTAAATCAAAGTTTATCATAGTTTTTAATTAACTAACCCAAAACAGCCCGCGGTGTTACTACGACGGCGTAAATCCGGTTTTACGGTGTTTTTTGTGTTTTCAGGTTTTAAATCATTAAGTTAGCATATCATATAGATATAGAACATGTGTTTAGTTGATTTTAAAAGTCAAGTTAGAAGGATTAACTTTTGTTTGCGAACAAGTTTAGAATTAACTAAACTATGTTCTAGTGATTACAAGTTTAAACCTTCGAATAAGATAGCTTTATATGTATGAATCGAATGATGTTATGAACATCATTACTACCTTAAGTTCCTTGGATAAACCTACTGGAAAAGAGAAAAATGGATCTAGCTTCAATGGATCCTTGGATGGCTCGAAGTTCTTGAAGCAGAATCATGACACGAAAACAAGTTCAAGTAAGATCATCACTTAAAATAAGATTGTTATAGTTATAGAAATTGAACCAAAGTTTGAATATGATTATTACCTTGTATTAGAATGATAACCTACTGTAAGAAACAAAGATTTCTTGAGGTTGGATGATCACCTTACAAGATTGGAAGTGAGCTAGCAAACTTGAAAGTATTCTTGATTTTATGAAACTAGAACTTTTGGAATTTATGAAGAACGCTTAGAACTTGAAGATAGAACTTGAGAGAGATCAATTAGATGAAGAAAATTGAAGAATGAAAGTGTTTGTAGGTGTTTTAGGTCGTTGGTGTATGGATTAGATATAAAGGATATGTAATTTTGTTTTCATGTAAATAAGTCATGAATGATTACTCATATTTTTGTAATCTTATGAGATATTTCATGCTAGTTGCCAAATGATGGTTCCCACATGTGTTAGGTGAATCACATGGGCTGCTAAGAGCTGATCATTGGAGTGTATATACCAATAGTACATACATCTAAAAGCTGTGTATTGTACGAGTACGAATACGGGTGCATACGAGTAGAATTGTTGATGAAACTGAACGAGGATGTAATTGTAAGCATTTTTGTTAAGTAGAAGTATTTTGATAAGTGTATTGAAGTCTTTCAAAAGTGTATAAATACATATTAAAAAACTACATGTATATACATTTTAACTGAGTCGTTAAGTCATCGTTAGTCGTTACATGTAAGTGTTGTTTTGAAACTTTTAGGTTAACGATCTTGTTAAATGTTGTTAACCCAATGTTTATAATATCAAATGAGATTTTAAATTATTATATTATCATGATATTATCATGTATGAATATCTCTTAATATGATATATATACATTAAATGTCTTTACAACGATAATCGTTACATATATGTCTCGTTTAAAAATCATTAAGTTAGTAGTCTTGTTTTTACATATGTAGTTCATTGTTAATATACTTAATGATATGTTTACTTATCATAGTATCATGTTAACTATATATATATCCATATATATGTCATCATATAGTTTTTACAAGTTTTAACGTTCGTGAATCACCGGTCAACTTGGGTGGTCAATTGTCTATATGAAACCTATTTCAATTAATCAAGTCTTAACAAGTTTGATTGCTTAACATGTTGGAAACATTTAATCATGTAAACATCAATCTCAATTAATATATATAAACATGGAAAAGTTCGGGTCACTACAGTACCTACCCGTTAAATAAATTTCGTCCCGAAATTTTAAGCTGTTGAAGGTGTTGACGAATCTTCTGGAAATAGATGCGGGTATTTCTTCTTCATCTGATCTTCACGCTCCCAGGTGAACTCGGGTCCTCTACGAGCATTCCATCGAACCTTAATAATTGGTATCTTGTTTTGCTTAAGTCTTTTAACCTCACGATCCATTATTTCGACGGGTTCTTCGATGAATTGGAGTTTTTCGTTGATTTGGATTTCATCTAACGGAATAGTGAGATCTTCTTTAGCAAAACATTTCTTCAAATTCGAGACGTGGAAAGTGTTATGTACAGCCGCGAGTTGTTGAGGTAACTCAAGTCGGTAAGCTACTGGTCCGACACGATCAATAATCTTGAATGGTCCAATATACCTTGGATTTAATTTCCCTCGTTTACCAAATCGAACAACGCCTTTCCAAGGTGAAACTTTAAGCATGACCATCTCTCCAATTTCAAATTCTATATCTTTTCTTTTAATGTCAGCGTAGCTCTTTTGTCGACTTTGAGCGGTTTTTAACCGTTGTTGAATTTGGATGATCTTCTCGGTAGTTTCTTGTATAATCTCCGGACCCGTAATCTGTCTATCCCCCACCTCACTCCAACAAATCGGAGACCTGCACTTTCTACCATAAAGTGCTTCAAACGGCGCCATCTCAATGCTTGAATGGTAGCTGTTGTTGTAGGAAAATTCTGCTAACGGTAGATGTCGATCCCAACTGTTTCCGAAATCAATAACACATGCTCGTAGCATGTCTTCAAGCGTTTGTATCGTCCTTTCGCTCTGCCCATCAGTTTGTGGATGATAGGCAGTACTCATGTCTAGACGAGTTCCTAATGCTTGCTGTAATGTCTGCCAGAATCTTGAAATAAATCTGCCATCCCTATCAGAGATAATAGAGATTGGTATTCCATGTCTGGAGACGACTTCCTTCAAATACAGTCGTGCTAACTTCTCCATCTTGTCATCTTCTCTTATTGGTAGGAAGTGTGCTGATTTGGTGAGACGATCAACTATTACCCAAATAGTATCAAAACCACTTGCAGTCCTTGGCAATTTAGTGATGAAATCCATGGTAATGTTTTCCCATTTCCATTCCGGGATTTCGGGTTGTTGAAGTAGACCTGATGGTTTCTGATGCTCAGCTTTGACCTTAGAACACGTCAAACATTCTCCTACGTATTTAGCAACATCGGCTTTCATACCCGGCCACCAAAAATGTTTCTTGAGATCCTTGTACATCTTCCCCGTTCCAGGATGTATTGAGTATCTGGTTTTATGAGCTTCTCTAAGTACCATTTCTCTCATATCTCCAAATTTTGGTACCCAAATCCTTTCAGCCCTATACCGGGTTCCGTCTTCCCGAATATTAAGATGCTTCTCCGATCCTTTGGGTATTTCATCCTTTAAATTTCCCTCCTTTAAAACTCCTTGTTGCGCCTCCTTTATTTGAGTAGTAATGTTATTATGAATCATTATATTCATAGATTTTACTCGAATGGGTTCTCTATCCTTCCTGCTCAAGGCATCGGCTACCACATTTGCCTTTCCCGGGTGGTAACGAATCTCAAAATCGTAATCATTCAATAATTCAATCCACCTACGCTGCCTCATATTCAGTTGTTTCTGATTAAATATGTGTTGAAGACTTTTGTGGTCGGTATATATAATACTTTTGACCCCATATAAGTAGTGCCTCCAAGTCTTTAATGCAAAAACAACCGCGCCTAATTCCAAATCATGCGTCGTATAATTTTGTTCGTGAATCTTCAATTGTCTAGACGCATAAGCAATCACCTTCGTTCGTTGCATTAATACACAACCGAGACCTTGCTTTGATGCGTCACAATAAATCACAAAATCATCATTCCCTTCAGGCAATGACAATATAGGTGCCGTAGTTAGCTTTTTCTTCAATAACTGAAACGCTTTCTCTTGTTCATCATTCCATTCAAATTTCTTCCCTTTATGCGTTAATGCAGTCAAGGGTTTTGCTATTCTGGAAAAGTCTTGGATGAACCTTCTGTAGTAACCAGCTAGTCCTAAAAACTGGCGTATGTGTTTCGGAGTTTTCGGGGTTTCCCACTTTTCAACAGTTTCTATCTTTGCCGGATCCACCTTAATACCTTCTTTGTTCACTATGTGACCGAGGAATTGAACTTCTTCCAACCAAAATGCACACTTTGAAAACTTAGCGTACAATTCTTCCTTCCTCAATACTTCTAACACCTTTCTCAAATGTTCACCGTGTTCTTGGTCATTCTTTGAGTAAATAAGTATGTCATCAATGAAAACAATGACAAACTTGTCAAGGTATGGTCCACACACTCGGTTCATAAGGTCCATGAACACAGCTGGTGCATTAGTTAAACCAAACGGCATGACCATAAACTCGTAATGACCGTAACGTGTTCTGAAAGCAGTCTTTGGAATATCATCTTCTTTCACCCGCATTTGATGATACCCGGAACGTAAGTCAATCTTTGAATAAACAGACGAGCCTTGTAGTTGATCAAATAAGTCGTCGATTCTCGGTAGTGGGTAGCGGTTCTTGATGGTAAGTTTGTTCAACTCTCGGTAGTCGATACACAACCTGAATGTACCATCTTTCTTCTTGACAAACAAAACAGGAGCTCCCCACGGTGATGTGCTTGGTCGAATGAAACCACGCTCTAAAAGTTCTTGTAATTGGCTTTGCAGTTCTTTCATCTCGCTGGGTGCGAGTCTGTAAGGAGCACGAGCTATTGGTGCAGCTCCTGGTACAAGATCTATTTGAAATTCAACGGATCGATGTGGGGGTAATCCCGGTAATTCTTTCGGAAATACATCGGGAAATTCTTTTGCAATGGGAACATCATTGATGCTCTTTTCTTCAGTTTGTACTTTCTCGACGTGTGCTAGAACAGCATAGCAACCTTTTCTTATTAGTTTTTGTGCCTTCAAATTACTAATAAGATGTAGCTTCGTGTTGCCCTTTTCTCCGTACACCATTAAGGGTTTTCCTTTTTCTCGTATAATGCGAATTGCATTTTTGTAACAAACGATCTCCGCTTTCACTTCTTTCAACCAGTCCATACCGATTATCACATCAAAACTCCCTAACTCTACTGGTATCAAATCAATCTTAAATGTTTCGCTAACCAGTTTAATTTCTCGATTCCGACATATATTATCTGCTGAAATTAATTTACCATTTGCTAATTCGAGTAAAAATTTACTATCCAAAGGCGTCAATGGACAACTTAATTTAGCACAAAAATCTCTACTCATATAGCTTCTATCCGCACCCGAATCAAATAAAACGTAAGCAGATTTATTGTCAATAAGAAACGTACCCGTAACAAGCTCCGGGTCTTCCTGTGCCTCTACCGCATTAATATTGAAAACTCTTCCACGGCCTTGTCCATTCGTGTTCTCCTGGTTCGGGCAATTTCTAATAATGTGGCCTGGTTTTCCACATTTATAACAAACTACATTGGCATAACTTGCTCCGACACTACTTGCTCCGCCATTACTCGTTCCGACACCATTTGTTCCTTTCGTTCTATTAACCCCTGGTCCGTAGACCTCACACTTTGCCGCGCTATGACCATTTCTTTTACACTTGTTGCAAAATTTGGTGCAGAACCCCGAGTGATTCTTTTCACACCTTTGGCATAGTTGCTTCTGATTGTTGTTGTTTTTGCGGTTATTATTGTTGTTGGGATGATTGTTGTAGTTGCTGTTGTTGTTGTTGTTGTTGTTGTTGTTGGGCCGTTTGTTGTAGTTGCGATTGATGTTGCGATTGTTGGGATAATTGTTGCGATTATTGTTGTAATTGCTGTTGTTGTTGTATTGGTGATTCTTATCACCGTTTTCCTCCCACTTTCTTTTGACTTGCTTCACATTGGCCTCTTCAGCAGTCTGTTCTTTAATTCTTTCTTCAATCTGGTTCACTAGTTTGTGAGCCATTCTACATGCCTGTTGTATGGAGGCGGGCTCGTGTGAACTTATATCTTCTTGGATTCTTTTCGGTAATCCTTTCACAAACGCGTCGATCTTCTCTTCCTCATCTTCGAATGCTCCCGGACACAATAGGCACAATTCTGTGAATCGTCTTTCGTACGTGGTAATATCAAATCCTTGGGTTCGTAACCCTCTAAGTTCTGTCTTGAGCTTATTGACCTCGGTTCTGGGACGGTACTTCTCGTTCATCAAGTGTTTGAATGCTGACCACGGTAGTGCGTACGCATCATCTTGTCCCACTTGCTCTAGATAGGTATTCCACCATGTTAATGCAGAACCTGTGAAGGTATGCGTAGCGTACTTCACTTTGTCCTCTTCAGTACACTTACTTATGGCAAACACCGATTCAACCTTCTCGGTCCACCGTTTCAATCCGATCGGTCCTTCGGTTCCATCAAATTCCAAAGGTTTGCAGGCAGTGAATTCTTTGTAGGTGCATCCTACACGATTTCCTGTACTGCTAGATCCAAGGTTATTGTTGGTATGTAGCGCAGCCTGTACTGCGGCTATGTTTGAAGCTAGAAAAGTACGGAATTCCTCTTCATTCATATTCACGGTGTGTCGAGTAGTCGGTGCCATTTCCTTCAAAATAGTTAAATGGAACAAGTTAATCATACAGAATATTAAGAGTAGTTAATAGTATTTCGTAGCATAATATGAACTCATTTATAAAAGCTTTTTCTTCATATTAGCGTTTTATAAGTTTAAATTCGGGTAGTACCTACCCGTTAAGTTCATACTTAGTAGCTAATATACAATTCAACTACTACAATTCTATATGAAAAACTGATTATAATAATATTTCGCGTTCAAACTTTTATACAATATTTTACAAACTTACAATACCGCTTATTTTACATAAAGCATGAAATATAGCACACAATAACTTTGATACAAGATAGTTGTGAAGACAATTCTAGCTAGTACACAAGTCGTTCAGCAAAGGCAATAAAGACACGTAATTCATACGTCCAGAAACAAGTCATGCATTCTGGTTTTACTAGGACTACTTCCCATCCTTGGTCTTGTGCAACATAACCGTTATGGCCGTTGATAAGACAGCGTGTTGTAACGTCATCAAAGGGACGAGGGTTACGTAATGTCCAACAGTCCCGTAATAATCTAAAAACCTCATTTCTTACCCCAATTACCGACTCCGTCACTTGTGGAAACGTTTTGTTTAATAGTTGTAGCCCGATGTTCTTGTTCTCACTTTGGTGAGAAGCGAACATTACTAATCCGTAAGCATAACATGCTTCTTTATGTTGCATGTTAGCCGCTTTTTCTAAATCACGAAGTCCAATATTCGGATATATTGAGTCAAAATAATTTCTTAACCCGTTGCGTAAAATAGCATTTGGGTTCCCCGCAATATATGCGTCAAAGTAAACACATCGTAACTTATGGGTTTCCCAATGTGATATCCCCCATCTTTCAAACGAAAGTCTCTTATAAACCAAGACATTCTTGGAACGTTCTTCGAATGTCTTACAAACTGATCTCGCCTTAAATAGTTGTGCCGAAGAATTCTGGCCGACTCTAGACAAGATTTCATCAATCATGTCTCCGGGTAGGTCTCTTAAAATATTGGGTTGTCTATCCATTTTGTGTTTTTAAACTGTAAAATAGACAAGAGTTAGATTCATAAAAAAAATACTTATTAATACAAGCAATTTTTACATATATCATAAAGCATAAGAACACTATATTCCATATATTACACCACACGAATACAACTATCTTATTCCGACTCGCTCGTTTCTTCTTCTTCTGTTTTGGTTCATTTTGCCAAGTTTCTAGGGATATATGATGTTCCCCTAATACGAGCCGTCGTTGTCCACATTGGTTTAGAAAAACCTGGTGGTTTAGAGGTTCCCGGGTCATTGTTACAACTTAAGGACTTCGGGGGTTGACGATACATATAAAGTTCATCGGGGTTGGAATTAGATTTCTCTATTTTTATGCCCTTTCCCTTATTATTTTCTTTTGCCTTTTTAAATTCAGTTGGGGTAATTTCTATAACATCATCGGAATTCTCGTCGAAATCCGATTCATCGGAGAATTGGTAATCCTCCCAATATTTTGCTTCCTTGGCGGAAACACCATTGACCATAATTAACTTTGGTCGGTTGGTTGAGGATTTTCTTTTACTTAACCGTTTTATTATTTCCCCCACCGGTTCTATTTCTTCATCCGGTTCCGATTCTTCTTCCGGTTCCGATTCTTCTTCCGGTTCCGACTCTTCTTCCGGTTCCTCTTCGGGAACTTGTGAATCAGTCCACAAATCATTCCAATTTACATTTGACTCTTCATTATTATTAGGTGAGTCAATGGGACTTGTTCTAGAGGTAGACATCTATCACATAATATCAAACACGTTAAGAGATTAATAAATCACATAATATTCATATGTTAAAAATATATAGTTTACAACAAAAATGTTAAGCAATCATTTTTAAAGAAAACACGGTCGAAGTCCAGACTCACTAATGCATCCTAACAAACTCGATAAGACACACTAATGCAAATTTTCTGGTTCTCTAAGACCAACGCTCGGATACCAACTGAAATGTCCCGTTCTTATTGATTAAAAACGTTCCATATTAATTGATTTCGTTGCGAGGTTTTGACCTCTATATGAGACGTTTTTCAAAGACTGCATTCATTTTTAAACAAACCATAACCTTTATTTCATCAATAAAGGTTTAAAAAGCTTTACGTAGATTATCAAATAATGATAATCTAAAATATCCTGTTTACACACGACCATTACATAATGGTTTACAATACAAATATGTTACAACAAAATAAGTTTCTTGAATGCAGTTTTTACACAATATCATACAAGCATGGACTCCAAATCTTGTCCTTATTTAAGTATGCGACAGCGGAAGCTCTTAATAATCACCTGAGAATAAACATGCTTAAAACGTCAACAAAAATGTTGGTGAGTTATAGGTTTAACCTATATATATCAAATCGTAACAATAGACCACAAGATTTCATATTTCAATACACATCCCATACATAGAGATAAAAATCATTCATATGGTGAACACCTGGTAACCGACAATAACAAGATGCATATATAAGAATATCCCCATCATTCCGGGACACCCTTCGGATATGATATAAATTTCGAAGTACTAAAGCATCCGGTACTTTGGATGGGGTTTGTTAGGCCCAATAGATCTATCTTTAGGATTCGCGTCAATTAGGGTGTCTGTTCCCTAATTCTTAGATTACCAGACTTAATAAAAAGGGGCATATTCGATTTCGATAATTCAACCATAGAATGTAGTTTCACGTACTTGTGTCTATTTTGTAAATCATTTATAAAACCTGCATGTATTCTCATCCCAAAAATATTAGATTTTAAAAGTGGGACTATAACTCACTTTCACAGATTTTTACTTCGTCGGGAAGTAAGACTTGGCCACTGGTTGATTCACGAACCTATAACAATATATACATATATATCAAAGTATGTTCAAAATATATTTAAAACACTTTTAATATATTTTGATGTTTTAAGTTTATTAAGTCAGCTGTCCTCATTAGTAACCTACAACTAGTTGTCCACAGTTAGATGTACAGAAATAAATCGATAAATATTATCTTGAATCAATCCACGACCCAGTGTATACGTATCTCAGTATTGATCACAACTCAAACTATATATATTTTGGAATCAACCTCAACCCTGTATAGCTAACTCCAACATTCACATATAGAGTGTCTATGGTTGTTCCGAAATATATATAGATGTGTCGACATGATAGGTCGAAACATTGTATACGTGTCTATGGTATCTCAAGATTACATAATATATAATACAAGTTGATTAAGTTATGGTTGGAATAGATTTGTTACCAATTTTCACGTAGCTAAAATGAGAAAAATTATCCAATCTTGTTTTACCCATAACTTCTTCATTTTAAATCCGTTTTGAGTGAATCAAATTGCTATGGTTTCATATTGAACTCTATTTTATGAATCTAAACAAAAAAAGTATAGGTTTCTAGTCGGAAAAATAAGTTACAAGTCGTTTTTGTAAAGGTAGTCATTTCAGTCGAAAGAACGACGTCTAGATGACCATTTTAGAAAACATACTTCCACTTTGAGTTTAACCATAATTTTTGGATATAGTTTCATGTTCATAATAAAAATCATTTTCTCAGAATAACAACTTTTAAATCAAAGTTTATCATAGTTTTTAATTAACTAACCCAAAACAGCCCGCGGTGTTACTACGACGGCGTAAATCCGGTTTTACGGTGTTTTTTGTGTTTTCAGGTTTTAAATCATTAAGTTAGCATATCATATAGATATAGAACATGTGTTTAGTTGATTTTAAAAGTCAAGTTAGAAGGATTAACTTTTGTTTGCGAACAAGTTTAGAATTAACTAAACTATGTTCTAGTGATTACAAGTTTAAACCTTCGAATAAGATAGCTTTATATGTATGAATCGAATGATGTTATGAACATCATTACTACCTTAAGTTCCTTGGATAAACCTACTGGAAAAGAGAAAAATGGATCTAGCTTCAATGGATCCTTGGATGGCTCGAAGTTCTTGAAGCAGAATCATGACACGAAAACAAGTTCAAGTAAGATCATCACTTAAAATAAGATTGTTATAGTTATAGAAATTGAACCAAAGTTTGAATATGATTATTACCTTGTATTAGAATGATAACCTACTGTAAGAAACAAAGATTTCTTGAGGTTGGATGATCACCTTACAAGATTGGAAGTGAGCTAGCAAACTTGAAAGTATTCTTGATTTTATGAAACTAGAACTTTTGGAATTTATGAAGAACACTTAGAACTTGAAGATAGAACTTGAGAGAGATCAATTAGATGAAGAAAATTGAAGAATGAAAGTGTTTGTAGGTGTTTTAGGTCGTTGGTGTATGGATTAGATATAAAGGATATGTAATTTTGTTTTCATGTAAATAAGTCATGAATGATTACTCATATTTTTGTAATCTTATGAGATATTTCATGCTAGTTGCCAAATGATGGTTCCCACATGTGTTAGGTGAATCACATGGGCTGCTAAGAGCTGATCATTGGAGTGTATATACCAATAGTACATACATCTAAAAGCTGTGTATTGTACGAGTACGAATACGGGTGCATACGAGTAGAATTGTTGATGAAACTGAACGAGGATGTAATTGTAAGCATTTTTGTTAAGTAGAAGTATTTTGATAAGTGTATTGAAGTCTTTCAAAAGTGTATAAATACATATTAAAAAACTACATGTATATACATTTTAACTGAGTCGTTAAGTCATCGTTAGTCGTTACATGTAAGTGTTGTTTTGAAACTTTTAGGTTAACGATCTTGTTAAATGTTGTTAACCCAATGTTTATAATATCAAATGAGATTTTAAATTATTATATTATCATGATATTATCATGTATGAATATCTCTTAATATGATATATATACATTAAATGTCTTTACAACGATAATCGTTACATATATGTCTCGTTTAAAAATCATTAAGTTAGTAGTCTTGTTTTTACATATGTAGTTCATTGTTAATATACTTAATGATATGTTTACTTATCATAGTATCATGTTAACTATATATATATCCATATATATGTCATCATATAGTTTTTACAAGTTTTAACGTTCGTGAATCACCGGTCAACTTGGGTGGTCAATTGTCTATATGAAACCTATTTCAATTAATCAAGTCTTAACAAGTTTGATTGCTTAACATGTTGGAAACATTTAATCATGTAAACATCAATCTCAATTAATATATATAAACATGGAAAAGTTCGGGTCACTACAGCCAGTTGGACTGACGAGATGGTTTGAGAAATTGGAAGCTGTGTTCCATGTGAGCAACTACTCAGAAATGAACAAGACTAAGTATGCCTCCTGTATACTGTCGGATGGCGTTTTAACCTGGTGGAACACAATTGCTCAGGCTAAGGGTATTAACGAGGCTTATGCTACACCGTGGGAGGAATTTAAGGGGGCTATGATCGAGGAGTACTGCCCCAGAACAGAGATTCAGAAAATGGAAGTTGAGTTTTGGGAGTTGAAGGTTGAGGGAACCGATCTTGACGGTTATAACCGAAGGTACTTGAAAGTAGCTTTGATGGGTCCCATGATGGTTACCCCAGAATTTAAGCGAATGGAACGGTATTTGTGGGGACTTCCCAAGTCCATCCAGGGAAATGTTGTAACAACCCGGAAATTTCCAACCAAATTTAAACTTTAATCTTTATATGTTTCCGACATGATAAGCAATATTTGTTAAGTTAAATTGCAAGAATTTTAAACTATGTTCATACATTCATTCAACCTCGACCAAGTTCCAACGATTCATGAACCATTAAACGAATATGATTATATATGTATATGTGTATATATATTATAACTTGAAACGCAAACAAAATATTAGATTAAATACTTTATATGATTGTATCTGTTTTAAAATATTTATCAATGGAATTAGAAGATAAGATCAAATGATTGAATTATCAGATATATTGAATTATGATTACAAGTCTCTGTTGAAAGGCCCACGTTGATTTGAGAAATCTTTTCGTTTTAACAATATTCGGAAAATGGTAAAGTGATTTATAAATAAGAACAAATTATCAATCATTGAGAACTAGACAAAGGATAGTGGAAGATTGAATCTCATAAAGACTCGATTGATCTATTTAGTTTCAAACGTACAAAAAAGTTTTCAGTTTAAAAAGAACTTTATTATTAAAATGTATATAACTTTTATAAATATCTAGAACCACTTTTGACAACTCATTACTTAACTAGTATGATAAAGATAACGATATTTATATTATATTTTATTAAATATATATAACGATTTAAATTAATATTATATATATTTATAAACGTATTATACGTACATAGTTTTATACTTTTACTATACTTAAACTTTACCTTTACTTTATTTTTACTTTACTTTAACTTTAATAATTCACTTTAATAATTCATACTTTAATAATTCACTTTAATAATTCATACTTTAATAATTCACTTTAATAATTCATACTTTAATAATTCACTTTAATAATTCAAAAATCTATTATAAATAGAATTCAATAGGTTTCATTATTTCATAGAAACTTAAAAATATTTTTCTCTAAACTCTTTCAATCGATTTACATATATATATATTTACTCCATATTATTTCAAGATATTATTAGTATACATAAAATATTACGACGGAGTGCTATCCGAGTGATTTCGAAATAGTTTTTCGAGTAGGATAGGATTAAGGAAATTATGGGTTATAGCTATGGAGGTGATTGAGTATGGTTCATGGGTATGCTCGTGAGGTCAATATAGTGTTTATCATTTCCGTTGCGTCTACGTACCTTTCCTACAATATTGAATCTCAATATTGATACGTGAGTACTCATAATTTAACTTTTACATACTAATAGTGTATCCCTGACTAGTGCTCGAGTATTTAGGATTATGCATGCTTGTACTTTTGATATTGCCCTTAGACAGGTTAGGTTGAATATTGAATTAGTTACACTTGCGGTTGAGATAAGGTATAAGATATGCATGTCCTTGGAAAGCTAGCGAAAAATTAAGGACTTTTCCTTTAGATATCGAATGGTTTTGATGAGCGGATTAGAAGTTATAATCAATTGAATTTTCTATATTTTTATTAAAAATGATTATTATCATCTTCGTTTTTATCGTCGCTTTTATCGTCGTTCTAGTTTTATCTTATTATTATAATTATTATTATCTTTATCAATAAAAGGGATTTATCATTAAAAATTGTTATTTTTTATTATTATTACTATCGTTATTATCATTAAAGTTATAATTAGTATTTTTATTATTATCCAATTATTATTATTATTATTATTAGTATTATTATTATTATTATTATCATTATTAATATATATATAATTATTTAAAAATGGATATTGTCATTGTTATTATTATTATTACTATATTATCATTAAGATAATTATTAGTATTATCGTTAAAAATGTTATAATAACTATCATTATTAATATTAGTGTAATTAAAACAAATATTTGTAACACCTAATTATTTTGATTACTATTATTATCATTATTATTATTATTATGAACATGATATAAAAGACGATTAAAAGCTATTAAACGAAACGGTTAGGAAATAATGAGTAAGAGTATCATGATGAAATTAAAATATTATAAGATATTGATTTAGATAAAATTATCGTTCTTATTATTTTTATCATTACTATTATTATTAAAAATATCGTTAGTATTAAAACTATCATTTTAACAAAAATTATCATTTTAATAGAAATGTCATTGTTACTATAAAATATCATTATTATTATTATTTTAAATAGAATTATTATTTTAAAGATAATATTAAAAATTATCGTAAATATTAAAGTTATCATAATTAGAATTATCGTTTTATCATAATGTCATCTTAGTAATTATAAATATTGATATTTTTATAATAATAATTATTATTACAAAATAATACAACTTTTACTTACTATCATTATAGATATTATTTTATCAAATAAATATGTGATACAAACATATTTTACTACGTGTAATAACTTACTTTAATAATACCTATCATATTATCTTTATGATATTAAATGAACCCTATAAATTTTATTACTTAATATATATAAAAGTATATTATATTATATAAATTTAATATAAAATTTTATTTATTAATAAATAAATTATATTATTTACTCTAATAAATCTTTTAAAAATATTTAAAAATATAAAACGACGATATTTAAACTATATATTAATCATGTATAGATTTTTGGAAATTATTTTGAGTCAAATTTACTTTTGTTGACTTTTGCATATTAGTCTCGAGCATTAGGATTGCGGTACACTATGACTTGGCCTAATTTGTTAGACAAATATTGACCAACACATAATTATATATAATTAATTTAGGTTCGTGAATCCAAGGCCAACCTTGCACTTGTTCAATGACGTTATATGTATTTTTACTACGAAATACAGTATGGTGAGTTTCATTTGCCTTTTTACCCTTTATATTTTTAGGACTGAGAATACATGCGCTTTTATAAATGTTTGACGAAATAGACACAAGTAATTGAAACTACATTCTATGGTTGAATTATCGAAATCGAATATGCCCTTTTTTATTAAAGTCTGGTAATCTAAGAATTAGGGAACAACACCCTAATTGACGCGAATCCTAAAGATAGATCTATTGGGCCTAACAAACCCCATCCAAAGTACTGGATGCTTTAGTACTTTGAAATTTATATCATGTCCGAAGGAGGATCCCGGAATGATAGGGGATATTTTTATATGTATCTAGTTAATGTCGGTTACCAGGTGTTCACAATATGAATGATTATTTTTGTCTCTATGCATGGGACGTATATTTATGAGAACTGGAAATGAAATTCTTGTGGTCTATTAAAATGATGGAAATAAATGATTATGATAAACTAATGAACTCACCAACCTTTTGGTTGACACTTTAAAGCATGTTTATTTTCAGGTGTTAAAGAAATCTTCCGCTGTGCATTTGCTCATTTTAAAGATATTACTTGGAGTCTTTCATAGCATATTTCGAAGAACGTTGCATTCGAGTCATTGAGTTCATCAAAGATTATTATTAAATCAATTTATAGTTGGATAGTGGATATTATGAAATGGTATGCATGCCTGTCAATTTTCAATGTAAAGAAATTTTGTCTTTTAAAAACGAATGCAATTTTTGTAAAATGTATCATATAGAGGTCAAATACCTCGCAATGTAATCAACTATTGTGAATCGTTTATAATGTATATGAACGGGTCCTTTCAGTTGGTATCAGATCGGTGGTCTTAGCGAACCAGGTCTGCATTAGTGTGTCTAACTGATAAGTCGATAGGATGCATTAGTGAGTCTGGACTTCGACCGTGTCTGCATGTCAAAAGTTTTGCTTATCATTTTGTGTCAAAAATTAACTACTTATCATCCTCATGAAATTACCTGCTTATCATTTTTAGTCTAAGACACGTCTTGCTGCATTGATTGCATGAATAGTGTATAGACAAAAATTCATATCTTAGCATATATGCTAAATCATATCGTATCTGTTACTTTAAACTTTGCCTGACATATCCCGCAAAGTCCTCCGTAATCTACGAAATCTTTTGATCTATATATATATATATATATATATATATATATATATATATATATATATATATATATATATATATATATATATATATATATATATATATATATATATATATATATATATATATATATATATATATATATATATATATTCTATGTAATTAGAATACCATCCGTTAGCCAAAATCATTTCATATCGAAAAAAAAATCCTTTATCCAATCATACGAAATGAAATTCGTCATCAGTTCAAGTCACTCAGATTCCGAAATGGAATCCCATTCAAGCTCCGAAAGCAGTGTGACCGGAATAGATCAACCAATCAGTCATCACCTATTCTGGATGAATTGGGGATGGGTTCGTAGCCTCTTCAATCATTGGAGACAAGAAGAAGGTGATCCCTTCCATCCACCACATTGCCCTCTTAACGAAGAACCTGAAGCACTTACCGGCGAACCTGTCCGAAACACCATTTTCTCGCTCATTTCCAGAGTATCTCGTCACGATTATATATTACATCAAATTTTAGATTTTATTTATCCGCTCGTCCGAACCGACAATCACCCCGGTGTAATAGAAGAAGTCAACGAGCTTCACGCTCGGGTAGTGGCTTTGGAGAATATGGTGCAGAGATTACAAACACCGACAGCAGCATCAGCAGCATAACCAGTACCACCATCATTAACGCCAACAGTACCATTACCACCTCCAACCACAACCGCGTCGTAAACCTCAACTTCACAATCTATCTCACGAGCATCAACGTCATACGCACCATAGATACCAAGGAGTACCAACAACAATAACTGACGAAGTATTAATTCATAACTTCATTGGAGAAACATTCCGCGGTGATTATGTAATCTCTAAAGTCTTAGAGATTATTTAATCTAGCCCTAACCATAAATCAGTTAAGCGAACCAAAATGATAGAAGGAAGAGTAGAACCCTGACAAAAATGGTGTGTGATTAACAAGCTAAACTTGCTTTACCAACAGCATCAACAGTACCGTCAGCGTTACCAGCATCGTCAGTACAGTCAACATCTGAATCAACAACACCGATAACATCACAAACTCCGTCAATTCAAGAATCACTGTGGACATCATTACGAATCAATAACGTGTATATTGTATCAACGAGTTAAAACTCATTCCCTCTGAAGAAATTATATGTATATTATATATATATATATATATATATATATATATATATATATATATATATATATATATATATATATATATATATATATATATATATATATATATATATATATTGAAATAAATCTTTCCGTGCTAAGCTATTGTGTGTGAATCTTAACTACTCGGTTAATTCATATTACAAATATGCAATAATGTACGTCCTTCGGCCGCAACTTAACCAGCGTTAACTACAATCTCTGTCGCAATTCAACAAATTCCAATTCATAATAAATCAAGTATATATTTGATTTTACACTTTCATCATCGATGTACCCGAAACTTTTCAGATAACATCATTCGTACTTTGAGAAATTCACAAGAATTCCACGAACCGAACATCATACATCAACAAATAACGAAGTGTTGATTCATAACTTCAATGTCATTAAAGAAATACTGCGTAAAAGTTATGTACTTTTTAAAGCCTTTAGGGATTATTCAATTCTAGTTTCAACCGTAAATCAAATGAGTTTAATTTAATATTAACTCATTAAATCTATGTTACATCTGAAGAAAATATACATATATATATTTTCATAAAGACTGTAATAAAATTCTTTTGTACAAAATATTAATTGTGAAATTTTTTTTTAACGGGTAGGTAATACCCGAGAGATATATTAATTCACAATTAATATGTTACATTCTTCGAATCTGATTCAGTAAATCATCCATTATACTCCCTACTTTCACAACAATATACATTCTTTTATAGAAATCAAAACAACCATACTCATTCAAAATTTAATTACATATTCTGATTTTGAAATCTCAAAATTCAACTTGAGATATGACCAAAATCATCACTCTTAGATCCTTACATCTTTCACAAGCTATATTTTGACTTCAAAACTGTGTTAGAACATCAAATGTATGTTAACGATTACAATCTGTGTTCAAAACCTTCGAAAATTTCTGAAGACACTTCGAATGATGAGCAATCAAGATGATGATCCAACCACATGTTACCCACAGTTATGTACCCGAAAAACTCTTGAAACCAAAGTAAAAGTTTAAACAACGTATCCGCGTCAGATTCTTTGGCATTAATTAGCAAAAATAACTTTGCGACTCCTATTCAAAGTAGCCAGTTTTGTCACAGCTTCAGCAAGTCAACTTCAACTTTTCAGTCAGACTAACCTTATTATAACCTTGAGATATACACCTTCGTTGCCAGGGAACCTTTTACATTCCACCACATTATTAGCAGATGTACCAACAACTTCATTACCATTTGACTTTAGCCTCTCAAAAAAGTCATTATAATTATTCATTGAAACCCCATCATTTACTCATTCGCATCTTGTAATGAGAATTGCCATACGAATCATTGGGAATTAGCAATCAGTATTTTGAAATCTCGCAGGATGTCTACGCCAACAGTTATATGTGTATATATAACGTCTATCTTCTGGACTTAATTTGAATGTGAAGTTTCTGAAAAACACTCCGAACTACGAATTGGTTCTCCGAAAATGGAAAAAAAAATGCTGATAAAGCAGCAAAAACTATAAACGACTTTAAACGGTAAAAGCTGGATGATAATGATGAAGTGTGTTGGCAAAGTGCAGAAAAAGAGAAGTTTTGGAACTGGAAAACGGATTGAGCAAAGTCGGAAGGAGGTTGTGGACAAATTACAAAGACTGAACCTGATTTCAAAGGATCCAAATGATTCAGTACCTGCTGAAGTCATTAACGAATACCTTGCTCCTGACTCTAAACCCCTGCGGACAATATTCTTCATCATCCTCTGATATTAGAAATTCTAAAATATCATCATATCTTTCATTATAAATATCCTCCATATTTCTGAAGATATTTTCTTAATTTTTCTTATTTGAAATCATTTACCTCTTCGCGCTATCTGTATTACATCATAAAAGAAACTATTTTAGTTTCAAAATTCTGAAACACTCAAGTTTAAAATAGGAATATTTTGAAGTAATGTTGGGAACTGAAGCATGAATTAGTATAATATAATGACACTTGATCAATGTGATTATATTACAGTAAGTCATGCTGAGTTTCTAAATGGAACGTGATGATTCACAGATCATAACATCATCATGTGCCATGTTATACGACTCTTGTATTCTATTTAACCTCTAAAATATCAAGAAAATATTTCTTGATGATTCGGCCTTTTCCAAGGTATTCTAGTAATTTGACAAGTCAAGATCGTGCCATCACAATTTCCTTCCTAGAAAATTAACAATGTTAATTCCGAAATTCATATCGGTGAATTCTGGACCATTACAAGCGGTGCTTAATCGCAAGAAGAAGAAACGAAAGGACAAAACTCTGAAATAGAAATTGGGGTATAAATTGCAGCAAATAAAAGAGAGCATTAACTGTGAATGATAATGATTATAGAAGACAAAAGCATAGACTTTGAAATATAAGGGAACATATAAATCCCAACGACAAAACAGGAATTATAAACCATATATATCGATGCATATAACAATATAAAGACACGGGAGAACTAGAAACACTATAAACCCAAGAGTATAGTAGAAGTAAATAGATTCTTCCGGCGGTAGATGAAAAAGAAGAATGACCGATATGAAAGTTAGAAGTATATCGAGAATCAGAACTGGATGGAGCATATTGATGAATACTTTAAAATATGAGTTGAGGGGGAAAGAATAGAAGGTGATGAAACATGACTAGGAACTTAGAAATCAACAGATTTAACTCACACAATGGCGGAATAAGTGAATCAAACCCTCTAGTGAATAGGTTAAGTTTTTTTTTGATTAATTTAGTCAAACCACAACTAAATCAAGTGTAATTAGATCAACACCTAGAGCTATTATTCACCACCTGTGTGATTTGGACTGAGAGAGAATCGGAGGAGCTCACTAGATCTGAGTGTGTGTTGTAGAGACCCGTCCTAATCCATCCGGACGAAGTCCATATCGATTAAAAACGATTCACAACAGTTGATTACATCGCGAGGTAATTGACCTCTATATGATAAATTTTACAAACATTGCATTCGTTTTTAAAAGACAAACTTTCGTTACATCGACAGTTGACATGCATGTAAAGCATTTCATAATATATCCAAATATAATTGACTTAATAATAATCTTGATGAACTCAACGATTCGAATGCGACATCTTTTGAAATATGTCATGAATGACTCCAAGTAATATCTCTAATATGAGCAAATGCACAGCGGAAGATTTCTTTCGTACCTGAGAATAAACATGCTTTAAAGTGTCAACCAAAAGGTTGGTGAGTTCATTAGTTTATCATAAAGAATCATTTCATAATTTTAATAGACCACAAGATTTCATACTTCCATTTCTCATAATCATACGTCCCATGCATAGAGACAAAAATATCATTCATATGGATTGAACACCTGGTAACCGACATTCACAATATGCATATAAGAATATCCCCATCATTCCGGGATCCTCCTTCGAACATGATATAAATTTCGAAGTACTAAAGCATCCGGTACTTTGGATGGGGCTTGTTGGGCCCGATAGATCTATCTTTAGGATTCGCGTCAATTAGGGTGTCTGTTCCCTAATTCTTAGATTACCAGACTTAATAAAAAGGGGCATATTCGATTTCGATAATTCAACCATAGAATGTAGTTTCACGTACTTGTGTCTATTTTGTAAATTATTTATAAAATCTGCATGTATTCTCATCCCAAAAATATTAGATTTTAAAAGTGGGACTATAACTCACCATACTGTATTTTGTAGTAAAAATACATATTACATCACTGAACAAGTGTAAGGTTGGCCTCGAATTCACGAACCTATATCATTTATATATATATATATTAACACATATAATAACAATTAAACAAGTTTTATATATTAATATTAATATACTTTATAATTTGTATGTTATATTAATAAATAGTTTAATTATACCTATTTCATATATTATAGATAATTATATATATATATATAATTATATTAAAAGAAATTAATTTATAATATATAACTTAGCTAATATTTTATAATAATAACATTTTATTTAAATCAATAAGTAATATTAATATAGTTAGGATATACGTAAATATATATTCTTTATATAAATACCATTTGTTTATTAAAATATTACTAAAACAATGATAATAATAATAATAATAATAATAATAATAATAATAATAATAATAATAATAATAATAATAATAATAATAATAATAATAATAATAATAATAATAATAATAATCATAATTGTAATTATAATCATGATAATAATAATAAATGATAGCTAATAATAATAACAAGGTACAACCTTTGAAGACAAGTTTTAAAAAACGAAACACCACTGCCCGGATTCGAACTCGCGACCTCTAGCTTAAGCATAACACCCTTAACCATCTCTCTGTCTAATTCTTTTTGAAGTAATACCTAATCTAATTAATATGACTTGTTCATCGTTAGCCTTCTTCCTCATATAATCATATTAACACCTCATCATATATAATCTAAATGGGATTGGGTCTCGGCCCAATACACTTTCACAAACCCGATTTTATCTCGGCCCAATACACTAGTCCATTAGTAAAACCATGTTAAACATAAATGGCCCAATTAACACTTTATATTTCGCTCCAACAGTAGGGTTTCGATCCAATCAATCAGTTGTACAAGAATCGTTTTTATACAGTCTCCCCTCTTTCCCTTTTCAATCGTGGTTGTCCACTACCAATACTCATCATTATAACATAATCATTATGTTCAATATTCATCATCATATATATACTACATTTATGTTATGTATCAATATCACAAACTATCATCATCTTCATTATTAATGACCTCCTCACATAAAATCATAGATTCATCATCGTCTTCCTCTTCCCTCAACATAACAAGATACCCACGACAAAAGTAGCAGTTTTCGAAGATACAGAAACAGAAATAAAGAATATCGGTAGCTGTTAAATGGGTTATCAAGGGTGGCTTTCGGTTTTAGATTGCAATCGAGTGGAAACAGTAATAGTCGCAGATGGATGGGTATTTGGGTTTGTTTACGGTTGAAGTGGGTGGAATCCACCGTGGGTTTGGGTGTTGTGGTTATGGGTGGTTGAAAGGAACCAGATAATAATAGTTGTAAGGATTTGGTGGTGAAAAGAATCGAACAAACAGAAAGAAAATATCACTAATAGCAAGCTTGATGATGATGGGTTGTTGAAGATAGTTTGGGTCGGTTTGAGTACGAAGAAGAACAACAAAATATAATTCACGATGGTGGCGTTTAAGATTGTAAGAACAGAAATTAAATAGCTATGGGTTTTAAGTGATCTTTGGTCATTATTTGGCAATAAGCTGTAGTAAACAACATATAGAAACGAAAATAATTGTAGTCTTTATATTGTTTTCGGTTGATGTTATACCTGATCGGAATAGTAACAATCGAGGTGTTCTTGGTGATGTTAATCGAAGGTAGAACCAGGTGTACGAGCTGCTGTAGAACGAGTTGTAGCAGTTAATTATGGTGGGGTTTGATTCAACAAAATAGATAGAAATACACAGGAAAAAGAAGGTAGTGTTAAGGTGGTAAAAGGTTAGAGTCTCGGTGGTGGTGGATCACGATCATAATTAGAAACAAGCAATGGTGGTGATAAAAAAAAGATATTTGATAGTAGATTGTGAACCCAACAATAGTAATCGTTGATACATGGTTCGAACACTTGAAGAGCAGAGATAATTCATGGAGTTTTTGGTGGAGTTTCACAATGTAAACAAGTTATAGAGATGAAGCAGGAGTTTGACGATTTGTGGTAGATGTAGTTTGGTGGTCTTGGTTTTACATAGAATAAAAGAAATTGGATGCATGTATGTGAACTTGTGTTAAAAACAAAAAGAGTCAGGGTAATCGAATAGAGAAAGAACCAAGTTGTTGTAATCATGCATGATTGAGTGATATAATTAATAATAATAATCATATGAAATTTTTATGGAACGTGTTAAACAAATTTGCAAATTGTTATAATATAGTGTGCTAGTGGAGGATGTTGGTTCATAAGGGACAAAAAAAAAATGGAATTGGTGATCAATGTGTAATCTCTCTGCATTACTATATGTATATGTATATAATATATATGGAAATTTGGTAGTGGGTATAGATTGGAATCAAGCACAGTGAAACCAAATGAATCTCAAATCAAATATCATACACAGTAACTTACAAAGTTTTCAATATATAAACAGTCTTCAATTTAAATTTACCTGCCGACAGTTTTAACGGACTATTATATCGTGCTCCGTTGTTCACACAGTGGCGAATAAAAAGTCTTCAGAAAAATCTCATATTTTTAAATTAACTATATTTATTTATTTTAGTCATTGTGGTATAGAATTCGATCATTAACTATTAAGTAAAAATTACATTAATTATTCACTCCCAATCCTAAGTAAAATATAAAAAGTTTCAAAATTTAACAAATAACTTCTAAATATATTATTAATAACTCCAAAATTTATAAAACTCATTTTCGAATCGCCGTTTATTTTAAAATTACATAAGTTTGAATTTAATTTGCTTAATATCAATCGAAACATCAAACGAGTATTACAATCATTTAATATTTATTTTTAATATACTTTATTTATATATAGAGATATATTTTAAATAATATTTATTATAATATCCTATTTTTTATTTTATTAATTTTTTAATTACAATAACATATAATACTTTAAATTATATTTCGAATTATTATTTATATATACATACACACATATCTATTTACAATTAATTGTTCGTGAATCGTCGAGAGCAGTCGAAGGTCATTTGAATGTATGAACATCGTTTTCTAAAATTTTCTAAACTCAACATTACATACATTGCTTATCGTATCGGAACCATATAAAGATTAAAGTTTAAATTTGATCAGAAATTTCCAGGTCATCACAGTACCTACCCGTCAAAAGAAATTTCGTCCCGAAATTTGATCGAGGTCATCATGGCTAACTATAAGAATGTTTTCATGACGAATATGAGTTGCTAAATAGAGTTTTATCATCATTGAGTAATATAGATAAAACAATATGATTGCGCGAAGAGTATAAATGAAGTTGTCGCAAATGAGTAACGTATATTCGTTTTAACCGATGACGTAATTATGATTGATTTCCGGAATTTCATGGGATTTAAAGAAAATCTTCGTAATACGATTTGGTTCTCCAGCGATTAATGAAATCAGGATCTTCTTTGATTAAATGCAATAATCTGTTTCGATTGCTTTGTCGGATATTTCACTATAAATCCACCCCCTTCGTTTCTTACAACTCACACCTTCTATTCTTTCCCCCACAATTCATACTTTAAAACATTCGTCAATATGCTCCATCCAGTTATGATTCTTGATATACTCATAACTTTCATATCTGTCATTCTTCTCTTTCATTTACCGCCAGAAGAATCTATTCACTTCTACTATTACCTTGGGGTTATAGTGTTTTTAATTATCCCGTGTCTTTACATTGCAATACGTATTGATATGCACGGTTTGTAATTTATAGGTTATTGTCGAGCTTTATATTTTCTTTATATTCAAGAGTTCTATACATTTGTCTCCTCTTCCCGACTTCAAGTCAAGCGAATATTTGTCCAGAATTAGTAGGTATGGATTTCGGAATGGATATGGTTAACATTCTAAGAAGGAAATCGTAATGGCACGATCTTGATTTGGTAAATTACCAGAATATCCAGAAAGATAGAACTATTAAGAAGATATGTTCTTGATATGTTTGGAGGTTGGTTAGAATGTAAGAGTCGTGTAAATGGCACATGATGATGGTACTGTGAATCATCACATTCCATTAGAAACTCAGCATGAATCACTGTAATATAATCACGTTGATCAAGTGTCATTATATTATACTAACTCATGCATCAGTTCCCAACATTACTTCAATAACATTCATATTTTAAGCTCGAAAGTTTACAGCATATAGAAACTAACAGTTTCTATATGATGTAACACTGATAGCACGAAGAGATTAATGATTTCAGATAAGAATAGTTATGAAAATATCTTCAGAAATATGGAGGATATTTATAATGAAAGATACGATGATATCTTTGAATATCTAAGATCAGAGAATGATGGAGACTATTGTCTGCAAGGGTTTAGAGTAACGAGCAAGATATTCGCTAAAGACTTCAGCAGTCATTGAATCATTTAGATTCTTTGAAGTCAAACTTATTCTTTGTGATTTGTCCACGGCTTTCTTCATAGTTTCGCATAAATTATTTTTCGGTACTAAGTTTTCTCTTGAATGTTTCCAATATAATGATACACAGGAAGCACGAAGAGGTATATAGTTTCGAACGAGAATATTTTTGAAAATATCCTCAGAAATATCGAAGATATTAATGATGATATTTGGAATTTCTAAGTTCGATGGTTGATGGAGAAAGATTTTCCGCAATATTTTAACATGACTTCGGGGCAGGATATTCTCTAAAGTTTTCAACGGATCCAGAATTACCTGAATCCTTTGAATATAGGGTTTGGTCCTTGTATTTTTCCTTGGTCTCCTTCATTGTTAGCTCAATCCATTTTCCAGTTCCAATGTTTCTGAGCTTTTCCAACATACTATTCTTTATCATCAAACTTCTGATGATTAGGGTCGTTTACAGTTTTTTTTTTTTTTTTTTTGTTGCTTCATTCAACTTTTCAAAATTTAGAGTATTGGTTCGCGGACTGGGTGCTTTTCAGAATTTCAGAATGGAAGATCATTATTCTAAGATATAAATGTTATACATATAACTGTTGATGTAGATATGCTGTAAGTTTTCAAAGTACTGCTTGCCGATTCTTCTACATTTACTGCTACCATATCTGAATCAATGGTTATCGATCTGAGGTGATTTCAAGAGAATTGTGTTTTTAGATGATTAAACGCTGACGGTAATATGGTGGAATATAAAAGGTTCCCTGGTAACAATAAAAGAGCATACATATAAATCAAGGTGATAATAAGGTTGTTTCGAACGAAAAGTTGAAGTTGATTTGCTGGAGCTGTGACAAAATTGGCTACTTTGGAAAGGAATTTCAAAGTTATTTTTGGTAATAACAACGCTAAAGGAATTAGCATAGCTACGTGTTAAACGTTTACTCAGTTTTCGAGAGTTCTTCAGGTGTATAACTATATGCACCAATCTTTTCTTCCGTAGATGATGTGCGTTTGGTTCATCCTCTCGATTGAGATGTTTTCAAGAATTATAAAAGTTTGAACGCAGATTGTAATCGTCAAGATACAAAATGAGGTTTAAGATGAAATCAAGTGGCAAACTTGAAGAGATGTTTAGTTTCATATGTTATTATTAATATTTTAATTCATTTTAATTGTCCACTGTTGGTAGTTCTCAGTTGATTAGTCCACAGTTAGCTAGGAATAGTTAGCTAGGATTTTGTTAGCGTGAATTCTTAACAAAATTTCTCATAGTTAATTTGTTTGTTTCTAACAATTTTATTTCGTCAAATGTTTTCTTCATTATGCCACTTGTTGGATTCTGATAGGTCAAAATCCAAATATGAAATCTAAATGGAAATGGTTTATTCTGTGGTGCACGGATTCATTTATATCTGTGGATGTAAGTAAGATAGTAAATGACTATTGAATCAGATTCGAGAATGTACAGTGTAACTTATTAATGTGAAATCTAAATATTTCTCGGGTATTACCTACCCGTTAAAATATTTTCACCATTAACAGTTTGCACGGAAGAATTTTTAATCACAATCTTTATGAAAATATATATACATATATATCTTCTTCCGATGTAATCATGGATTTAATGAGTTAATATGATATTAATCTCATTTGCTTTTCGGTTTGAGTTAGAATAAGTAATCCTTAAAACTATTAGGAACCACATATTCTTCGCAGAGTATTGATGAAGTTATGGATCAATACTTCATCGTTAATTATTAGGATCCACACATTCTTCGCAGAATATTAATGAAGTTATGGTTCAATACTTCATTATTAATTGCTGTTGGTACTCCTTGGTATTCATGGTGCGTATGATGTTGATGTTCGTGGGACAGATTGTGAAATTGAGGCTTGGGATGCGGATGTTGTTGTTGGTGGTACTGTTGATGTCGATAATGTTGCTGAAGCTGGTACATTTTGCACCATATTTCTTCCAGGCTACAACTCGGGTGCGAAGCTCGTTGACTTATTACTCCGGGATGATTGTCGGTAGGATCGAGCGTGTGAATAAGGTTTAGAATTTTAGACAGAATATAATCGTGGCGAGATACTTTGGAAATGTGAGTAAAAATGGTATTACAGGTTTGCCGGTAAGTGTTCCAGGTTCATAGTCAAGAGGTGAATTCGGTTGATGGAAAGGACCACCTTCTTCTTGTCTCCAATGATTAAGTAGGCTACGAAGTCATCAGATGAATTGGGGATGGCTGGTTGGTTGATCCATTCCGGTGACGCTGCTTTCGGAGCTGGAGTGGGACTCTATATCAGAATCCGAGGGACTTGAACTAGTGGTGAGTTCCATTGCGTATGATTGAATAAAGGATTTTTCGATATGAAATGATTTTCGGATACCGGATGATATTCTAATTACATAGAATACTTATACTTAGTACGGAAGATCCCGTAGATTACGAAGAGATTTAAGGAAACGTGTCAGATAAAATCTATAGTAGCAGATACGCTAAGATATGGATTAGCAGATACGCTAAGATATGAATTTTATCTATACACTATTCATGCAATCATTACAATATGATGTGTCTAGACTAAGAATAATGAACAGGAAATTTCCTAAGGATGATAAGCAGATGATCTCCGACAAAAAATGATAAGCAAAACTTTTGACATGCAGACACGGTCGAAGTCCAGACTCACTAATGCATCCTATCGACTATCAGTTAGACATACTAATGCAAGACCTGGTTCGCTACGACCACCGCTCTGATACCAACTGTAGAGACCCGTCCTAATCCATCCAGACGAAGTCCATATCGATTACAAACGATTCACAATAGTTGATTACATCGCGAGGTAATTGTAACATCCCGCCTTTTTCCGTTTACTTTTCCGTTTAACTATTTAAAGTCCGTTATATGATTATGACATCCCTCGTTAATACGCGTTTTAAAATATCTCGTTTAGGTAATTCACGCACCCGCAACTGAACTAGAGGGACCATTGTTGCCAAGAGAGCAAAGAGGTGACTAGGTCAACTAGTCAACCCTTCACTCTCATCCATTCATTAATTCTTTTTCTTTTTCCTTTTTCTCTAACACTTTCACCAAATCTCTCAAACACCACTTCAAGGATTCATCATCCAAATCAAATAGAGCAAGCATCCATCTAAACAAATTGCATATTCGGAATCCTCTCATCTTCCTCTTCGATTCCATACCGATTTCATCAAGTTTGGGTAACTTTCTAAAATCACTAGATTTTGTGTTCTTGATGTTTTTAACTTATAAAGTTGTTAATTAGTGTCTATGGCTCAAGTCTAACATGAATATATGATTTATATGTTCGATTTCGTTATTTGAAGTAACTAGTTTGAATATGAACTTTGGTGTGTTTGATTTGGTGATTTGGTTGTTTGAATGTTGTTAAAAGTGATAAATGCATGTATTAAATGTGTTCCTAGTATCACTAGCTTCAATTTGATGTGTAGGTTGTTTTAGAAAACTTCATAAACATGATTAGTGATTTTGATGTTGTTGGTTAGGGTTTGATAGAATTTAATGTGAATATTTAATGCTTTGAATGACATGAAATGTTATTTGTAAGTGTTAGGTTGTATTGTATGCTTGATCACCTTCGAAACGGCATATCATTCATGTAAATTGGTTGCCGAATCATCAAACTTCATTTATGAACTTGAATGCATTTAATGAGGAGCCTTGAATGTGATTTTGGTTGTTGTAAAAGTAAATGTGATTGTTGAAATGTGTTTAGTTGTTTTCCTTGTCAAAATACCTTTTCGATGATATAAGATACATGTTTTGGTTGTTTGCGGGTCATAAATGGTGATTGTTTGAAGTTAGGTTCGTGCATAAAACTTAAAAACTGCCAGATTTCTCTGTACAGGTAATGGCGCGGCGCGCCATATACCCACGCGGCGCGCCAAAGTGGTCTGTCCAACTTTGTCAATTTTCGAATAATGTTTGCTATGCTACGCACCTCCGATTCACACGTAACTTATTCTAACATGCTCATACATGATTAAAAACCTCAGAAAAATAGTTCGGGACCCGACCCGAACGTGTTGACTTTTTTGTTGACTTTGACCGACCAAAGTTTGACTTTTTGTCAAACTTAACCAAATGATTATGCAACCTTCCTAACTTGTTTATATACTTGTATCTTGCATGAAACTTGACAATTTGATTTCACATGCTACATAATCGAGTCGTAACGAGCCGTAGGACTAATTGAACATCTTTGACCTATCGTGTTTACCGTTATTGATACGACCTATTTGTTTAGGTCAAGACTAGCACTATCCTTCGCACACGTTACTTTGTGAAGTACTTTTCATACGTGCACTCAAGGTGAGATCATAGTCCCACTTTTACTCTTTTGCACTTACATTTGGGATGAGAAAACATAAACGTTTCTTTTTACTAAGTGAACACAAGTACAGGAAAACAAACATTCTACATACGAGTTTGAACAAAAATCCTCAATTCGATTATCATTAGTTACACTTGCCGGGTGTAAGCGAGAACTTATGTTATATGGCCATATGGGTTTGACAAACCCTCATTCAAACGGTTCGCTACCGTTTACGAATGAAATGTATTTTCGAGAAACAGCGTATGTTCTAACACTATTGTGATGGGGTTCTATGGAAGGAATGTTAAGCATTGATAATTGGGTGCTCGTGAAACAAACTTTTGGAATGTATTACTATTATCTCATTGTTGCAAATCTTGTGGTTCACTTGTACTTACTTACCCAAACCTATGATTTCACCAACGTTTTCGTTGACAGATTTCTATGTTTTTCTCAGGTCCTTGAAAGCTACTTGATACATGCTTCCGCACTCTTTTTGATACTTGCTTGGATGTCGAGTATACATGCATAGTTGGAGCGTCTTTTGACTACTTTAAATTGTGTCGCATAGGTTTCATACGTACGTTAAACATTGTAATGTAACTAGTCTTTGAACTACATTTGTAAACTTGAAACATCCTTTACTTATGAAATAGATGCAACATATTTTGGTCAAACGTCATGATAAAGACTTATGACCACGCAACGGGACCGAAGTAGTCGGTGCCGTCAAACATGATTTGGTCGGGTCGCTACAGTAATTGACCTCTATATGATAAATTTTACAAACATTGCATTCGTTTTTAAAAGACAAACTTTCGTTACATCGACAGTTGACAGGCATGTAAAGCATTTCATAATATATCCAAATATAATTGACTTAATAATAATCTTGATGAACTCAACGACTCGAATGCAACATCTTTTGAAATATGTCATGAATGACTCCAAGTAATATCTCTAATATGAGCAAATGCACATCGGAAGATTTCTTTCGTACCTGAGAATAAACATGTTTTAAAGTGTCAACCAAAAGGTTGGTGAGTTCATTAGTTTATCATAAAGAATTATTTCATAATTTTAATAGACCACAAGATTTCATACTTCCATTTCTCATAATCATACGTCCCATGCATAGAGACAAAAATATCATTCATATGGATTGAACACCTAGTAACCAACATTCACAATATGCATATAAGAATATCCCCATCATTCCGGGATCCTCCTTCGGACATGATATAAATTTTGAAGTACTAAAGCATCCGGTACTTTGGATGGGGCTTGTTGGGCCCGATAGATCTATCTTTAGGATTCGCGTCAATTAGGGTGTCTGTTCCCTAATTCTTAGATTACCAGACTTAATAAAAAGGGGCATATTCGATTTCGATAATTCAACCATAGAATGTAGTTTCACGTACTTGTGTCTATTTTGTAAATTATTTATAAAATCTGCATGTATTCTCATCCCAAAAATATTAGATTTTAAAAGTGGGACTATAACTCACCATACTGTATTTTGTAGTAAAAATACATATTACATCACTGAACAAGTGTAAGGTTGGCCTCGAATTCACGAACCTATATCATTTATATATATATATATTAACACATATAATAACAATTAAACAAGTTTTATATATTAATATTAATATACTTTATAATTTGTATGTTATATTAATAAATAGTTTAATTATACCTATTTCATATATAATAGATAATTATATATATATATATATATATATATATATATATATATATATATATATATATATATATATATATATATAATTATATTAAAAGAAATTAATTTATAATATATAACTTAGCTAATATTTTATAATACTAACATTTTATTTAAATCAATAAGTAATATTAATATAGTTAGGATATATGTAAATATATATTCTTTATATAAATACCATTTGTTTATTAAAATATTACTAAAACAATGATAATAATAATAATAATAATAATAATAATAATAATAATAATAATAATAATAATAATAATAATAATAATAATAATCATAATTTTAATTATAATCATGATAATAATAATAAATGATAGCTAATAATAATAACAAGGTACAACCTTTGAAGACAAGCTTTTAAAAAACAAAACACCACTGCCCGGATTCGAACTCGCGACCTCTAGCTTAAGCATAACACCCTTAACCATCTCTCTGTCTAATTCTTTTTGAAGTAATACCTAATCTAATCAATATGACTTGTTCATCGTTAGCCTTCTTCCTCATATAATCATATTAACACCTCATCATATATAATCTAAATGGGATTGGGTCTCGGCCCAATACACTTTCACAAACCCGATTTTATCTCGGCCCAATACACTAGTCCATTAGTAAAATAATGTTAAACATAAATGGCCCAATTAACACTTTATATTTCGCTCTAACAGTAGGGTTTCGATCCAATCAATCAGTTGTACAAGAATCGTTTTTATACAGTCTCCCCTCTTTCCCTTTTCAATCGTGGTTGTCCACTACCAATACTCATCATTATAACATAATCATTATGTTCAATATTCATCATCATATATATACTACATTTATGTTATGTATCAATATCACAAACTATCATCATCTTCATTATTAATGACCTCCTCACATAAAATCATAGATTCATCATCGTCTTCCTCTTCCCTCAACATAACAAGATACCCACGACAACAGTAGCAGTTGTCGAAGATACAGAAACAGAAATAAAGAATATCGGTAGCTGTTAAATGGGTTATCAAGGGTGGCTTTCGGTTTTAGATTGCAATCGAGTGGAAATAGTAATAGTCGCAGATGGATGGGTATTTGGGTTTGTTTACAGTTGAAGTGGGTGGAATCCACCGTGGGTTTGGGTGTTGTGGTTATGGGTGGTTGAAAGGAACCAGATAATAATAGTTGTAAGGATTTGGTGGTGAAAAGAATCGAACAAACAGAAAGAAAATATCACTAATAGCAAGCTTGATGATTATGGGTTGTTGAAGATAGTTTGGGTCGGTTTGAGTACGAAGAAGAACAACAAAATATAATTCACGATGGTGGCGTTTAAGATTGTAAGAACAGAAATTAAATAGCTATGGGTTTTGAGTGATCTTTGGTCATTATTTGGCAATAAGCTGTAGTAAACAACATATAGAAACGAAAATAATTGTAGTCTTTATATTGTTTTCGGTTGATGTTATACCTGATCGGAATAGTAACAATCGAGGTGTTCTTGGTGATGTTAATCGAAGGTAGAACCAGGTGTACGAGCTGCTGTAGAACGAGTTGTAGCAGTTAATTATGGTGGGGTTTGATTCAACAAAATAGATAGAAATACACAGGAAAAAGAAGGTAGTGTTAAGGTGGTAAAAGGTTAGAGTCTCGGTGGTGGTGGATCACGATCATAATTAGAAACAAGCAATGGTGGTGATAAAAAAAAGATATTTGATAATAGATTGTGAACCCAACAATAGTAATCGTTGATACATGGTTCGAACACTTGAAGAGCAGAGATAATTCATGGAGTTTTTGGTGGAGTTTCACAATGTAAACAAGTTATAGAGATGAAGCAGGAGTTTGACGATTTGTGGTAGATGTAGTTTGGTGGTCTTGGTTTTACATAGAATAAAAGAAATTGGATGCATGTATGTGAACTTGTGTTAAAAACAAAAAGAGTCAGGGTAATCGAATAGAGAAAGAACCAAGTTGTTGTAATCATGCATGATTGAGTGATATAATTAATAATAATAATCATATGAAATTTTTATGGAACGTGTTAAACAAATTTGCAAATTGTTATAATATAGTGTGCTAGTGGAGGATGTTGGTTCATAAGGGACAAAAAAAAATGGAATTGGTGATCAATGTGTAATCTCTCTGCATTACTATATGTATATGTATATAATATATATGGAAATTTGGTAGTGGGTATAGATTGGAATCAAGCACAGTGAAACCAAATGAATCTCAAATCAAATATCATACACAGTAACTTACAAAGTTTTCAATATATAAACAGTCTTCAATTTAAATTTACCTGCCGACAGTTTTAACGGACTATTATATCGTGCTCCGTTGTTCACATAGTGGCGAATAAAAAGTCTTCAGAAAAATCTCATATTTTTAAATTAACTATATTTATTTATTTTAGTCATTGTGGTATAGAATTCGATCATTAACTATTAAGTAAAAATTACATTAATTATTCACTCCCAATCCTAAGTAAAATATAAAAAGTTTCAAAATTTAACAAATAACTTCTAAATATATTATTAATAACTCCAAAATTTATAAAACTCATTTTCGAATCGCCGTTTATTTTAAAATTACATAAGTTTGAATTTAATTTGCTTAATATCAATCGAAACATCAAACGAATATTACAATCATTTAATATTTATTTTTAATATACTTTATTTATATATTGAGATATATTTTAAATAATATTTATTATAATATCCTATTTTTTATTTTATTAATTTTTTAATTACAATAACATATAATACTTTAAATTATATTTCGAATTATTATTTATATATACATACACACATATCTATTTACAATTAATTGTTCGTGAATCGTCGAGAGCAGTCGAAGGTCATTTGAATGTATGAACATCGTTTTCTAAAATTTTCTAAACTCAACATTACATACATTGCTTATCGTATCGGAACCATATAAAGATTAAAGTTTAAATTTGATCAGAAATTTCCGGGTCATCACATGTGTAACAAATGAGAGGCTTAACCTAAAATGAAGAACATAAGACTTTATATACCCCTGCTGTTGACTCACCCATATGATTCATTCATCACACGTACGAGTTGGCTTCATCAGTCATACGGGTGATCGCTCACTCGTGTCTTCTCATTTAGGTTGTAATTGTGACTTAGCTCAGCATCAACCGTGCGTATGAGCCTGTCAGCTGTACTAGTGAGGCTTCACTCCTACGTCTGACTAAGTCTAACATATTCAAACATCTAAATCTCGTTCCTGCAGTTCCTGTAACCACATACAAACACGGATAGGATAATAACGAGCAATCATGGTGGCCTGTAAACTGTTGTACCTGCAATGGACGTGGGTAGTTGTCTAGGGACTTGCATAAAATGCATCAACAGAAGGTGTGAGTTGTAAGGAAACGAAGGAGGTGAATTTATAAGAAAATCTCCAACAGAACAATTAAAATGGACGATCGCATTTAAAGCGGATCCTAATTCCCTTGATTACCGGAGAGTCAAATCTTATTAAGAAGATTTTCTTCAAATCCCTTGAAATCTGGGAATCAATCATATCTACGTCAAATGATAAGATGAATCTACACTTACTCATTTCACTCTTCTATGTTAGCTTCATTCGTACTCTTCATATAAATGGATTGTTTATCCAAATTATTCGCTGATGATAAAACTCTAATTTTCATCCCGTATGCATCATGAAAACATACTTATTATCATTCACGACCTTTCCACTCAAATTTCGGGACGAAATTTCTTTAACGGGTAGGTACTGTGACAACCCGGAAATTTCCAACCACATTTGAACTTTAATCTTTATATGTTTCCAACACGATAAGCAATATTTGTTAAGTTAAATTGCAAGAATTTTAAACTATGTTCATACATTCATTAAACCTCGACCAAGTTCCAACGATTCACAAACCATTAAACGAATATGATTATATATGTATATGTGTATATATATTATAACTTGAAACGTAAACAAAATATTAGATTAAATACTTTATATGATCGTATCTGTTTCAAAATATTTATCAATGGAATTAGAAGATAAGATCAAATGATTGAATTATCAGATATATTGAATTATGATTACAAGTCTATGTTGAAAGGCCCACGTTGATTTGAGAAATCTTTCCGTTTTAACAATATTCGGAAAATGGTAAAGTGATTTATAAATAAGAACAAATTGTCAATCATTGAGAACTAGACAAAGGATAGTGGAAGATTGAATCTCATAAAGACTCGATTGATCTATTTAGTTTCAAACGTACAAAAACGTTTTCAGTATAAAAAGAACTTTATTATTAAAACGTATATAACTTTTATAAATATCTAGAACCACTTTTGAAAACTCATTACTTAACTAGTATGATAAAGATAACGATATTTATATTTTATTTTATTAAATATATATAACGATTTAAATTAATATTATATATATTTATATGCGTATTATACGTACATAGTTTTATACTTTTACTATACTTAAACTTTACCTTTACTTTATTTTTACTTTACTTTAACTTTAATAATTCACTTTAATAATTCATACTTTAATAATTCACTTTAATAATTCATACTTTAATAATTCACTTTAATAATTCATACTTTAATAATTTACTTTAATAATTCAAAAATCTATTATAAATAGAATTCAATAGGTTTCATTATTTCATAGAAACTTAAAAATATTTTTCTCTAAACTCTCTCAATCGATTTACATATATATATTTACTCCGTATTATTTCAAGATATTATTAGTATACATTAAATATTACGACGGAGTGCTGTCCGAGTGATTTCGAAATTGTTTTTCGAGTAGGATAGGATTAAGGAAATTATGGGTTATAGCTATGGAGGTGATTGAGTATGGTTCATGGGTATGCTCGTGAGGTCAATATAGTATTTATCATTTCCGTTGCGTCTACGTACCTTTCCTGCAATATTGAATCTCAATATTGATACGTGAGTACTCATAATTTAACTTTTACATACTAATAGTGTATCCCTGACTAGTGCTCGAGTATTTAGGATTATGCATTCTTGTACTTTTGATATTGCCCTTAGACAGGTTAGGTTGAATATTGAATTAGTTACACTTGCGGTTGAGATAAGGTATAAGATATGCATGTCCTTGGAAAGCTAGCGAAAAATTAAGGACTTTTCCTTTAGATATCGAATAGTTTTGATGAACGGATTAGAAGTTATAATCAATTGAATTTTCGATATTTTTATTAAAAATGATTATTATTATCGTCGTTTTTATCGTCGTTCTAGTTTTATCTTATTATTATCATTATTATTATCTTTATCAATAAAAGGGATTTATCATTAAAAATTGTTATTTTTTTTATTATTACTATCGTTATTATCTTTAAAGTTATAATTAGTATTATTATTATTATCCAATTATTATTATTATTATTAGTATTATTATTATCATTATTAATATATATATCATTATTTAAAAATGGATATTGTCATTGTTATTATTATTATTATTACTATATTATCATTAAGATAATTATTAGTATTATCGTTAAAAATGTTATAGTAACTATCATTATTAATATTAGTGTAATTAAAACAAATATTTGTAACACCTAATTATTTTGATTACTATTATTATCATTATTATGAACACGATATAAAAGACGATTAAAAGCTATTAAACAAAACGATTAGGAAATAATGAGTAAGAGTATCATGATGAAATTAAAATATTATAAGATATTGATTTAGATAAAATTATCGTTCTTATTATTTTTATCATTACTATTATTATTAAAAATAACGTTAGTATTAAAACTATCATTTTCACAAAAATTATCATTTTAATAGAAATGTCATCGTTACTACAAAATATCATTATTATTATTATTATTTTAAATTGAATTATTATTTTAAATATAATATTAAAAATTATCGTAAATATTAAAGTTATCATAATTAGAATTATCGTTTTATCATAATGTCATCTTAGTAATTATAAATATTGATATTTTTATAATAATAATTATTATTACAAAATAATACAACTTTTACTTACTATCATTATAGATATTATTTTATCAAATAAATATGTGATACAAACATATTTTACTACGTGTAATAACTTACTTTAATAATACCTATCATATTATCTTTATGATATTAAATGAACCCTATAAATTTTATTACTTAATATATATAAAAGTATATTATATTATATAAATTTAATATAAAATTTTATTTATTAATAAATAAATTATATTATTTACTCCAATAAATCTTTTAAAAATATTTAAAAATATAAAATGACGATATTTAAACTATATATTAATCATGTATAGATTTTTGGAAATTATTTTGAGTCAAATTTACTTTTGTTGACTTTTGCATATTAGTCTCGAGCATTAGGATTGTGGTACACTATGACTTGGCCTAATTTGTTACACAAATATTGACCAACACATAATTATATATAATTAATTTAGGTTCGTGAATCCAAGGCCAACCTTGCACTTGTTCAATGATGTTATATGTATTTTTACTACGAAATACAGTATGGTGAGTTTCATTTGCCTTTTTACCCTTTATATTTTTGGGACTGAGAATACATACGCTTTTATAAATGTTTGAAGAAATGGACACAAGTAATTGAAACTACATTCTATGGTTGAATTATCGAAATCGAATATGCCCCTTTTTATTAAAGTCTGGTAATCTAAGAATTAGGGAACATACACCCTAATTGACGCGAATCCTAAAGATAGATCTATTGGGCCTAACAAACCCCATCCAAAGTACCGGATGCTTTAGTACTTCGAAATTTATATCATGTCCGAAGGAGGATCCCGGAATGATAGGGGATATTCTTATATGTATCTAGTTAATGTCGGTTACCAGGTGTTCACCATATGAATGATTATTTTTGTCTCTATGCATGGGACGTATATTTATGAGAACTGGAAATGAAATTCTCGTGGTCTATTAAAATGATGGAAATAAATGATTATGATAAACTAATGAAATCACCAACCTTTTGGTTGACACTTTAAAGAATGTTTATTTTTAGGTGTTAAAGAAATCTTCCGCTGTGCATTTGTTCATTTTAAAGATAATACTTGGAGTCTTTCATAGCATATTTCGAAGAACGTTGCATTCGAGTCATTGAGTTCATTAAAGATTATTATTAAATCAATTTATAGTTGGATAGTGGATATTATGAAATGGTATGCATGCCTGTCAATTTTTGATGTAAAGAAATTTTGTCTTTTAAAAATGAATGCAATGTTTGTAAAATATATCATATAGAGGTCAAATACCTCGCAATGTAATCAACTATTGTGAATCATTTATAATGTATATGAACGGGTGCTTTCAAATGTCACCTCTTCGAAACCAGCTGATGTCCCCGAAGCTATGCGCATGGCGCACACCCTGATGAACCAAATTACCAGCAAAGAACCAGAAAATGCAAAATCAGAATCGGGAGCTAGTAATGAGAAACGTAAGTGGGACAGCAACAAGGGAAGGGTCTTTGATCAAAACCCAGCTAAGAGGCATGAGAGTTTCAAGGGAAACAACGACGGGAGGAACCCCAACCCGAACCCTAGCTCAAACCCTAACTACAAGGGCAGTCTCCCGTAGTGCAAGAGATGCTACAAGCATCATACCGGGCACTGCAACGTGGTCTGCGAAAAGTGTAAAAGGACTGGGCATATTGGCAAAGACTGCAAGATCACCACCCCAACTGTGAAGACATACCCTACTGGACCAAGGAAGTACTATGAGTGTGGAAAACAGGGCCACTTCAGGAATGAATGTCCCAACAAGAGAAATGACGGAGAGCCAGCGCGTAGAAGAGCTTTCAATGTAAATGCAAGGGATGCCCGTGAGAACCCCGACTTGGTTACAGGTATATTCACTATTAACAATCTATTAGCTTCTGTCTTATTTGATACTGGTGCCGATAGGAGTTATGTATGTAGACACTTTTGCTCTAAGATAAATTGGTCGTTAGTTCCTTTAAAGGAGAGTATGCCTGTTGAGGTAGCCAATGGAAAACTTGAGAAAGTTGACCAAATTAGCCGAGGAGGTATTATCAACATAGCTGGTGCAGATTTCGAGATTGACTTGATACCCATCAAATTGGGAAGTTTTGATGTGATTGCGGGAATGGACTGGTTGACCAAGGTAAGGGCCGACATTATCTGTGGAGATAAAGCTATTCGTATAGCACACGGAGATGGTGAGCCACTGATTATATACGGAGAGAGATGTAACTCGAAGCTGAACCTCATTAGTTGCATGAAAGCACAAAAGATCATGAAGAAAGGATGTCTTGCTGTTTTAGCACATGTGAAAACATTAGAAACCGAGGTTAAGAGCGTGGATGATGTACGAATTGTGAACAAATTTCCCAATGTCTTCCCAGAAGAATTGCTTGGATTACTGCCAACGAGGGCAGTGGAGTTTCAGATCGATTTAGTGCCAGGAGCTGCACCTGTAGCTCGCGCACCTTATCGACTCATACCTTCCGAAATGCAAGAGTTGCAGAGTCAACTACAAGAACTGCTAGACCGTGGATTTATCCAACCAAGTTCATCGCCTTGGGGCGCACCTGTTTTGTTTGTGAAGAAGAAGGACGGATCTTTCCGCATGTGTATCAATTATCGTGAGCTGAACAAGTTGACGATCAAGAATCGGTATCCCCTTCCCCGAATTGACGATATTTTCGATCAACTGCAAAGATCAAGCGTTTACTCTAAGATCGATTTGCGATCCGGTTATCACCAGTTGAGGGTGAAGGAGAGTGATGTGATGAAAACTGCGTTCAGAACCCGTTATGGTCATTATGAGTTTCTCGTGATGCCATTCGGTTTAACCAACGCACCTGCCGTGTTTATGGATCTCATGAATCGTGTATGCAAGCCATACCTGGATAAGTTTGTTATCGTCTTCATAGATGATATCCTCATCTACTCCAGAAGTGAAGAAGAACATGAGCAACATCTTCGACTAGTACTTGAACTCTTGAGACAAGAGCAACTTTATGCCAAATTCTCCAAGTGCGAGTTTTGGTTGAAGGAAGTCCAGTTCCTGGGTCATATTGTGAGCGATCAAGGTATCAAAGTTGATCCCACAAAGATCGAAGCTATCAGCAAGTGGGAAACCCCCACTACTCCGACTCATATCCGCCAATTTTTAGGTCTCACCGGTTACTACCGAAGATTTATTGAAGGTTTCTCTCTGATTGCGCGTCCTTTGACCGCGCTGACTCACAAAGGGAAGAAGTTCGTTTGGGAAGCCGAACAAGAATCAGCATTTCAAACCTTGAAGCAGAAGTTGACCACCGCGCCTATCTTATCACTTCCTGAAGGCAGTGACGATTCAGTTGTATATTGTGATGCCTCGAAAAATGGTTTTGGTTGCGTATTGATGCAAAGAACGAAGGTCATTGCTTATGCTTCTCGTCAACTCAAGATTCACGAGCAAAACTACACTACTCACGATCTCGAACTTGGAGCCGTTGTTTTTGCGCTCAAATTGTGGAGACACTATCTTTATGGAACTAAAAGTACTATCTTCACCGACCACAAAAGCCTCCAACACATATTCGATCAGAAACAACTGAACATGAGACATCGACGATGGATCGAGATGTTGAACAACTATGATTGTGAACTTCGTTACCATCCTGGCAAGGCCAATGTTGTAGCCGACGCTTTGAGCCGAAAGGAGAGGATGACACCTCTTCGTGTACGGGCCCTGAACATCACCATTCATTCAAATCTCAATAACCAAATTCGAGTAACCCAAGATGAGGCTCTCAAGGAGGAGAATATTTCTCATGAACACTTGAACATTCTCGTCTCTCGATTCGAGGTTAAGGAGACTGGACTCCGATACTTCGCCGGAAGAATTTGGGTGCCTAGTTATGGGGATTTGCGAAGCCTCATTCTAGACGAAGCCCACAAGTCAAGATATTCGATTCATCCAGGAGCCGGTAAAATGTACCACGATCTCAAAGAACAGTATTGGTGGCCAAATCTTAAGAAAGATGTTGCAACTTATGTTGGGAAGTGTTTGACTTGTTCAAAGGTTAAGGCCGAACATCAAAGGCCATATGGGTTACTTCAGCAACCGGAAATCCCGCAATGGAAGTGGGAAAGGATAACGATGGACTTCATCACGAAACTACCAAAGACGGTGGGCAGATACGATACCATCTGGGTTATCGTTGACCATCTTACCAAATCTGCACACTTCTTAGCCATGAAGGAAACGGATACGATGGAAAAACTCGCTCAACTATACATAAAGGAAATTGTATCTCGTCATGGTATGCCCTTATCGATTATTTCAGACCGAGATGCCTGTTTTGCTTCTAGATTTTGGCGTTCTTTGCAAGAAGCCTTCGGGACTCGTCTCGACATGAGTACTGCGTATCACCCGCAAACCGACGGATAAAGCGAACGCACGATTCAGACTTTGGAGGACATGTTGCGTGCTTGTATTATTGATTTCGGAAAGGCTTGGGAAAGGCATTTACCGCCAGCCGAATTCTCTTACAACAACAGTTATCATTCGAGTATTAATGTCGCAACTTTCGAAGCGTTGTATGGCCGCAAATGCCGTTCTCCTATTTGTTGTGCCGAAGTAGGCGAAAAGCAAATCACTGGACCCGAGTTAGTCTATGAAACAACTGAGAAGATTGTCCAAATTCAAGCGAGACTTAAGACGGCCCGTGATCGCCAAAAGAGTTATGCCGACCTTAAACGTAAAGACTTTGAATTCAACGTGAGTGACCGTGTAATGTTGAAGGTCGCACCTTGGAAGGGTGTGATCCGTTTTGGAAAGCGGGGGAAGCTCAACCCGCGATACATTGGTCCTTTTGAAATTTTGGAGCGTGTTGGACCCGTTGCTTACCGTTTGGATCTTCCGACTCGATTGAGCTCAGTTCATCCTACCTTCCACGTATTGAATTTGAAGAAATATCTTGCTGAACCAGAACTTATCATACATCTGGAAGAACTTATGATTGATGACAAACTCCACTTCGTGGAAGAACCTGTCGAAATTATGGACCGTGAGGTCAAAACCTTGAAACACAACAAGATTCTGATCGTCTGAGTCCGATGGAATGCCAAACGAGGACCCGAGTTTACCTGGGAATGAGAGGATCAAATGATGTAGAAGTATCCTCATCTTTTCCCAACTCCTCCATCTACCTCAGCTTAAAATTTCGGGACGAAATTTTCTTTAACAGGTGGGTAATGTAACGACTCTGGATTTTCTGACGTATATTATTAATATTTATTATTAATACTTGCGTTGTACTAAATGTATGCTTATACATTTTACTTGTCACCGTATTTGACTTTCCATGTCCCGACTTGTCTTTGTGACACACGCTTTTCACGAATAATATTTCGAATATTATTTACGTTCATAATTAATTTTTATTAATTATTTCTAATTAACTAGTGTAAGTAGTTAATTACTTGGGCTTTCTATTAAATTGTTGCATACTTATACATGGGCTTTTATTAATGGACTTGGACTATTAAGGCCCACACTACTTTACTTAATGGATTAACTAGTAAGCCCACTATTATGCTAATGATTCATTAAGGATAAACAAGGATTAATTAGTTAAGTGTTGGAGACAAAGATGTCTCAAGCATGCATGCACCTTTTTCCCATACATTTAACCTTATACTCTTCCTAGCATTCACCATCCTCCCACACTTGAAAGTTGACTTCCTCTTTTGAACCCCCTAGGCCGACGATTTGTGTACATGGGGAGGGAGTTCATTTTTTTTCTTTTTTTTGTTACTTATAAGCTAGTATTGAACTTCATTTTACACACACATACTTACACCACTTTTACTCTCAACTTTCTCTCTAAATTGTAAGTAACATATTTTTTTTCTTTCTTCTTTTCTTCCTTTGAAAACCGAATACCTTCATCATCATTCTACTTGTTGTTGTTTGTTGTTAAAGATCAAGTTTTCTAGTTTGTATCTTTATGTAATCTTGCTTCTTCCATCTTTTATTTAATGAGATGTCAAGAACAAGAATCTAAGCTTGTTAGATTATGGTTCTACACTTGAAGTATTATAAAGATCTAAAGTTCATAAGCTTTAAGATCTTACTTGTGTTCATGTTTTGTAAACCTAAGGTTTATTTTCTTAAGATCCAAGCTTTGGCTTGAATCTTCTTAAGTATGAAACAAACATGAACTTGTTACTTGTACTTAGTTTATTTCTTCATCTTTTCTTTCTTTTAAATTTGTGATTTATATATGTTGGTTAAGTATTACTAGTTAAACTTGATCTCATTTTTCTTGAAACTAAAGTTAAACTTTGTAAGTTCAAGAACATGGAAGTTAAACTTTCTAGTTATAACTTCAAACACTTATGTTGGATCTAAGTTTCTATAGCTTATGGTCTTCCAATTTTGTCTAAAACAAAAGCTTATAAGCTTATATATACATTCTACAAGATTAAAATCTAAGTTCATAACTTATGGTTTTATTAAAGTAAAGATCCAAGTTCCATAACTTAGGGTTTAACTTAAGAACACTAGATCTAGACTTTCTAGTCTAGGATCTTCAAGATCTAACTAAGATCTAAGTTCTACAACTTAAGATCTTGTTTATTTAGTTTACATTCAAGTTTATAGCTTAATATTACTATTAGAACTCATGTATGTGTTGGATCTAAGATCTTGATGTAACTTTGGTTCATCAACCTTCTTACAACCCTTAAATGAGTTGTCCTACATATCTTAGACATACACTAGTGTCATTATGGTCAAAACTTGGTAAAGATAATGCAAACACATCAACGAGTTGTACACTTGAAGCTATAAGCATCAAGGATGAGAACCGTGATGAGCATCAAGCACCAAGAGTCCACCGGAGCACTTTACTTACTGTTTTCTGGACCTGATCAGGCTCCTGGGCTACTGGAAAATTTGATTTCCAGATTTTTCGGTTCGAGTAGATGACTTTTCGTTTAAGACTCGTCTTAATTCGACTTACGGTTTAGGATTTATAGCCTTCCGAAAGTCACTACACCTTTGTAACGTTGTGCTGAAATTTCTGACCTACTCGCACTTAAACCGTCACCTCGGTTAAACGAAGACGAGTTTGGTTCTGAAAATTGGTCAGCAGTTGGAGGACTCACATACGGAGCCATAGCCACTGACTACGCGTCTTTTCGATTTATATAGAGGTCGTAGCAGCTGAACGAAGTCAGCCTTTGTTTCGATCTCTATTCTTGATTGAAAGCTTACTTTACTTTTTACTTATGTTGTTGATGATGATGATACTTAAGACCTAATTTACATACTTTTAAACCTTTGGGAACGATTTACTGACTTAGTAACTTTTGACTTAGGTTGAGGACCTTTCGGACCAACTACTTGCTTACTTATCTCGTACCGACTTTACTATTTTTCACTGTGAGTTATAGCATCCCTTTTTACTTTAACTATTTTGGGAACTGATAATACATGCGCGTTTTACGTTTTACATACTAGGTACGAGTATTTAAACTTTATATATGAGTGGGTTATACAGTAGCATAAACTTTCCCCTAAGCTCGGTAACGTTTAGTCATTGGTTTTTGAACCGGTGAACGCGAATCTTAGATATGGATCCATAGGGTTTGACATCCCCACTCGGGCTAGTAGCGCTAGCATTTAACGGGTGTTTAATACTTCGTAAACTTACGCACTCGCCAAGTGTACTTTTAGGGGGTGATATTACGTTAAGTTAGTTACTAAGTGCCCACGGTTGAACATATACTTTTCATACTGTTTTGAAATACTGAAATCTCGTGGCCTACCTTACATTACTGTTACATTTAAACTATAGCTCACCAACATTCGTGTTGACGTTTTTAAGCATGTTTTCTCAGGTGCTTAGAGGTTTGATGCTTCCGCTGTAGTTGTCTTGCTGTGTAGACTCCCGCTGCTATTGTTAGAGATGTCTCTGCATGAAACGTTTACCTTGCATTAACAAACTATGTTACTTTTGAAACAATGAATTGTAATGACCTTCGGGTCTTGCACTTATGTTAATTGCTTCTATTCATAGAAGCATACTATCATTTGTAAAACTTATGACGTTGGTTATGACGTCACCCTTTCTTATGAATGCAAACTTATTTTAAAATAGTATATAGTGTTTGACCTTGTAATGATCCTGTTGTTGATGATCCGTACACGTTAATTTTGTACGGTGCATCACAATATACATGCAAGCTTCTTTTTCTTGATGAATAATAGAGATTAAATGGACGTAAAGGCTCAAACAGATCGAAACGCGGAAACCCCTACATTGTTTTAATGAAGAAAAGATCATATTTATAGTATAATAACATTATTTTGATTGTATTAAATATGCTAAATTTACATAATTACTACATACATTTTGAGCACACAACACTGGGAAAATATACATGCCTCCTTCATTTGAAGTTAAATGACCCGTTACTTTTTTTTTTCCTTCCCGAAAGGCAAGCAAATTGTATAAAATAAAAATACTAGCCGGAAGCTAGCAATTACAACGACAACAAACGGCCGATGAAGTATTAAATCTGACAACCAGTAAAAAACGAAATATCACAAGAAACTACATCACGACTTGATTTTCTCGATAACAACAAAAACGAAAATTATAACACGAATGGGTAGAATCTATGATCGAAAATGAGAATCCGAGCATAGCCTTCTAAGCTTCTGAATCCGAGGATGATATATCTTCGTCAGATCCATCTTCATCTACATCTTGCGAGTTATCCATCATATCAACGACCCGAATACACCACTTAAAAAACTTTTATGATATTTGTTTCGTTTCATTTCTTTTTTATCTCGAAACGATAAGCATCTTATCGGATGAGTCTCCTCCTCCAGCCCATATTTATATCCCTCATCTTCTTTAAGTGGCCCAACATCACTAGTAACAAAGGAAATTTACAGGCCCATCCACAGAAGTCATATTATTATTAGGGTCAATCACCAAAATACCCATTTTTTTGGTCTTTTCTGAGCTGGTACCCAAAAAAAAAAACCTTGACAAAATGCCCGCGCAAGGCGCAAGAGACCTTGCGACCTTGCGACTTGCGTCCTTGCGACTTGCGTCCTTGCGCCTTGCGTCCTTGTGTTAAAAAATTAGGTCAAATATAGAAATCAGACACCACATACACACACACACCCCGACACTCAGCTCTTGCGACCACTTTGCGACCGACGGCGATTACAAAGAACCTTGCACTTGCGACCCCCTTGCGACCCGTCTACCCTTGCGACCTTTCTTCTGAGACTCACCACATCACCACCACCACCACCACCATCGCCAGCACCACCGCCATTAGTACATCTCACCACCATTACCATCACCGCCTCCATTAGCATCACCATCACCACCACGATTGAGAAAAAGGAAGAGAAAAAAAACCGACAAAAAATGTGATCAATATGTCACAAGAACAGGTAAGTGTTTCCTTTCAACTATCTCCGTTCGATTACTCCATTTCTATGTCGAAAATGATATATAATTTTTGTTGCACACCAAGTGTTCGATGAAATGCTTCAACGAGCTTGGTGATGCAAAACTCACTTATAGTGTTGCTAGATTTGTTAAAGTTACAGTATTTGGAAGCTAACATTTTATAAAAACTGGAACACGATTGTTTTAGGGCTTAAAACTAGAATCTGGTATAGGCGCAAGGAAAGTCTTGCGTCCTTGCGTTTTGTCCCTAGTAGCTGGCGCAAGGCACGTCTTGCGTCCTTGCGCCTGTGTGATACACGAGACGCAAGGTGCGACTTGCGTCCTTGCGCCTGTATTTTTCTTCTGAAAAACTGTCTGTTTCAGGGATATGTTGAGGCGAAGTTGACGATGAAGAATATGCTTAATGTTATACCTCAACTAAAGGCATCAATGACTGAGAATCAACAAAAATTTTTTAGGGGAACTTGTTTTGGTCCTTGGCTAGATCTTTCTTACACCGGCAATGATCCGGGCCTTGTACATGCAATGCTCCAAAGAAAGAGTGAGCGACCGATAGGAATAGATGAAAAGTACCCTGCTGATGATGAGGAAATATGGTTTAGTTTCCGTCCGAATTTCAAAATTAGATTTAGTAGGCGGGAATTTTGTCTCATCACGGGGTTTAAGTTTAGTCGTCGCACGGACATGACACATTACATTCCCAGAAGTTATGATGTAGAAACACCACCGATTAGACGACGTTGTTTCCCAAATCGTAAAGTTAATTCAAACATTATAATTTTTTACATATATCCAAAAGCTTTTATATGATGGTGCTGATTTTGTGGTTAGTGATGATGATGTCGTGCGACTAGCCATTATTTTGATTGTGGAGAGAGCGTTTATGGGTAAGCAAGGGATTCATGTGGTGAGCAAAAAATACCTATGGCTAGTCGAAGACTTTGCTAAATTGAATGACTACCCGTGGGGTAATCGTATTTGGGATGCCACTTACCCCGTAGTTAAAGATGGATTTCAAGCTCGGGAAAGTCAGTTAGAGGTGGGAAAGGGTTATACTTTGGTCGGTTTGAAATACCAATCCTGTATTGAACAACGAAAAAATTCGAACAACATGCAAACGGGTAGTTTACGAGCATGTCTTGATAGAGAGTTTATAGACTCTACACTGTTGCTTGTAAGGTATGAATACCTAATATGAGTAGATTGACTTCTGGACCATCTATTGATACCATCCTCACATAGAACTTTATAAGACGCTTTCAATCTCCTTCGAAATACATCCAGATGATCATGAAAATCCGACGCACGGTACGCCTTAACCATTTTCCAAAAGTGCCATTCGAAGAATTTCATCTTGTTGGATTTAGTTTTGATGTTCATGAATAAATGACGTGCACAATGAGCATGAAACGCTTCCGGAAACACGTTTGCAATGCCGTGTGCTATTGAAGCAGCACGATCAGAAATAAAAGTAATCTCTGACATATGATCAACCATACCATAACTCATTAAATGATCTCTTAGGTTACCAAAAAACCATGACCAAACACTGTTTGTCTCGCCTTCACCAATTCCATAAGCCAATGGCAAAATTCCATTATTGCCATCCATCGCAACAGCAACTAAATTAGTACCCAGGTACCCACCCTTTAAATGTGCAGCATCGACGATGATTATCGGGCGGACATGTTGCACAAATGATCGAATCTGCATGAAATTTTCACAGTAAATCAAATATTATTAATAAAGACCTCATACACCATACGCAAGGCGCAAGGTTTTTATTGCGTCATTGCGTATTAGTTGGCGCAAGGTGACCCTTGCGCCTTTGCGTATGGTGTACATATTAAAAGGTGGTTTTTGCTAAAATATATTTACTTACAACTACTCCAATGGACATGTAACACATCACAAATTTATTTTCTTTATCGGTAACCAAATTGGTGATGGTCCCCGGGTTGTGGATCTTAAGGTTATGAAGGTAAATGGGAAGCATTCTAAAGGAGTCATCACTACTGCCACGTAACATCTCTATTGCTTGACACTTGGCCCTCCATGCTTGATTGTATGATACACTCACTCTAAACCGATTAGCTACATCATCACGTATATCTTTTGGTTTATACTCTCGATTAGCAGCCTTGAACGAATCCATAAGAATACTACCCAACACCTTTTTAGTAGCATGTTTATTGTTTCCCATAATTTGTGTGCGTGAGCAAGTGTGTACGTCATGCAACTTTTTAACCATAAAGTTTTCAGTGTGTCTTATTTTGTATGCACTACATTTCCACTCACAATTTGGCAACACACATTTAGCGGTGTACCGAGATTTGTCTGACTTTACAGGCTTTATTTGAAAGTTTTCTTCAAGGCATTTTGTAAATAGCTGGTTTAGGAATTCTTCCTTGTTCGAAAACGTTTGACGAACTTTGACCAAATCAGATACCTGATACGTGGTTGGAATTGGGGTCGTAAATTCTGGGTTTTCTTCATCTTGCTGACTGTGTAGAGTTGGCATATTCCAGAATACATCTTGTTTTTCTTCATCTTCTTCATCTTCATCTTCCTCGTCACTTGCTTCATCCGATTCACTAGACCCAACAACAGGTATAAACGGGTTCTCTATTTTTTTTATTTTACACACGTTCTCGGCGCCATGGTTGAAGAAGTCAAATTCTTCTGTGTTTGGAGGTGGTATTTCAGCCTGTTTTTCTTCCGAATAGTGTGTTTCGAGGTTTGGTTCGGAATTGTGTATTTCATCCTGTTCTTTTTGCAGATGGTGAGTTTGTTTGTTTGGTTGAGACTCGAGAATCCGGAGGTTTTGTTGGAGATGGTGTGTTTGTGGATTTTGTTGGGGCTGGTGTGTTTGTGAATTTTGTCCGGGTTGAAGCATTCTAACTTTGTCGACAACATAAATATCAATAGGCTCGTTTGTGACAGCGTGTTTTAAAAACTCAAAAAAATCTTCATGATCATCAGTAATATCAAAAATATGATTATTATCAATATATCTTAGCGAAACAGGTGCATTAGGTGGCAATTCAAATTTTTTGAGAATTTTCCTTAACAATACTCTTCGATTTATTGGTTTTTGTGAAGCAAGTGGTAGTTTTAATCTGGTTCTAAAACAGTCAAGAGGCAGATACATAGGTATGTTGTTAACAAATTCAAAATTACCTCCACAACATACATGAACAACAAATGCTTCATCATTACTACAGCTCATTAAGACACAAATTAGTGAAAAAATAGATAAAAGTTGGTACCTTAACGATGCTCTAATGACTTGATCTTTTTGAAAATGAAGTAAAATAAAATTATTAATCTGGAGTTCTAGCCTCATTAAATAGACAGGTACATAATCTTATCCGTAAAGGTACAAAGAATCCAAAAAAATCTTATCCAGAATTCAGGAAAAATCCATTCTGATAAGGCGCAAGGCGCAAGGACGCAAGGACGCAAGCCCTTATCCTTGCGCCTTGCGTTTACACGCAAAGGCGCAAGCCGCAAGGTCGCAAGGTCTAAAGATACTTGCGCCTTGCGCGGGAAAATTCTCAAAAAAAAAAAAAAAAGGGGGTTCCAGCTCAGAAAAGGCTAAAAAAATGGGTATTTTGGTGATTGACCCTTATTATTATTATTATTTGAATTCAAGGCCTCATTAACATGAAGTGAATTATCAGCTCCATTTAGAGGTCCAATCGGCCCACATGGTAATACCTTACTTTCCTTAACAGGCCTATCAACATCGGGGCCCAATGGCATGCTTCAGGCTCAACATTTTTAATTTGTTCAAAGGAGCCAGCAACATTTTCAGATTTGAAATCAGTTGAACTTGAACATGATTCCTTGGGACTTGGAACCTGAACCTCGACTAATGTATCATTGGCATGCTTGGGGGGTTGAGAGAGCTCGAGGCAAATTTTTGGACAAATGAGATGTTCGATGTTCTACCCTGACCACCTTGAAAGTCACGTTCCCCGGTCACCCACAGAAACACCGGAAGACATATTTCCGGTGACCGGAATTTTCCCAAACATGCAACTAACTTGGACAAAGTCAGAAGATGATGGTGGAGGTGGAACAGAGACGTCAACCTCCTTCGTATTGTATTGTAGACGAAATTGGGTATTAGCGCATTTCATTTTAAAAAGGTGGTGAGTATTGTTTCTTTCTTTCTTTATATCCGTTTTTAATATGTTTATAAATTTTCAATTATACTTTTTTTGTATATTCCCAATTATAATTACTTTTTTGATTTAATTATCGACGGGCGACGGTGGCGATCTAATTGCAGTGAAACTATATATGTTAACGACCCTAGACGTGGACTTGAAACTTATTGTTATGAGGATTTTGATTGAAGTTGATGATGATGGGGGTTGGGTGCTTGCCTCTTGGACGACAAGTAGTAAACCAATAGTTATGGTATTTTACTTAACATTGTGATTTTTTTAAGTGCCTTGGATATCTTTACTTTTTTATTTTTCTCTTATACTGTTGTGGTATTTGATGAATTTAATGAACGCTTAAATTAAAATGGTTTGGTTGTATTTGATTTGATGAATGTTTAAAATTAAAATGTATTGTGGTTCTGGTAATACAAGCAACTTTAGTGGATTATGTTTTGTAGAGATGCATGGTGGGTCGTTCTCTGGTAGATAGATATCTTCGTTCTGACTAGTAGAATTTTCACTGAAATACTACAAGTTTTGCTTCATCAACCCCTGTGATATTTCGTAGTTTTGTTTACAACAGTTGACACCTCTTTTTACAACAATTTTTAGGCTAGACTTTACTTTTGAGATTGTATTGATAGACTAGATTTTAAATCCCCCATACACACCGGTCGTTGAATTTGTATTTAAATTTTATAACTAGGCAAATAATTTATGTGATTTTTTGTTACATGTTTAAAGATTCCGAAAGTCTTCACAAAACCATACTATCATAGTGTGAACGGGGGGATTTAAAATCTAGTCTATTATCATTCATTCAGAGATGAAACACTCTCTTAACAATTAAGAGCCTAAATTATCTATAATATTCTCTTATCATTCATTCGGTTCATATTGTTTACTCTAAATGATTATCAAATAGCTTATTTTAATTCAGAGCAAACCTTATTCAGAGGCTTTGGACCATTCAGATTCTGAATCATTCATCACTAAATTATTCAGTTTTATCAAACGCACCCTTAGTCAAGTTCATCACCTCTTAATATTTAACATGAATAGAACATCAGAGTTGTATTCATTTGCATCCTTAATTTAAGTTGAGATTCAAGAGATAAATCTCAGCTCTTGGATCAGATTTTCATCACATGTGATTAAATTTTACAATCACATGTGATTAGATTTGACATGCAGAATTACATATGATTGAAGTTTACAATCATATATGATTGACATGTAGAATCACATATGATTGGGGTTTACAATCACATGTGATTGACTTTTATCGAATTGTACGGATGATGAACAGTAGCGAGTGAGAGTCTTCATATGAACTTGAAGAGTGATTTTTCGAATTAAACACTTTCAAGCTATGATTTCTTCATCAAAGTTGTTCAAAATCAATGCATAAACACTCGTGAATCATTAACCAGAAGCTAAATCATCACATAATTCATGAATTTAATGATGAACACAAACATTTGACTTTTCTCTCGAACCTTTGACCTTGAAATTTGAATTCGTTTCTTCGATTAAGGAACTGAGATTTTGTAGATAGTTTCATGATAAGATTGTGAACACTTCTACATTTTCACATTTCCTCAAATCGTTCTTGAGGGATTCGGAGACATAATCCCCATGACTTTTTGAAGGACGAAGAATACGAATCAAATAGCTTCAAATCTGTTATTGTTGATTCAATTTGATGATGAACGAGGTTTAGGATTATGATATAAATAATGTGTTTCAACTCAATACATTGTAAGAATCATCATGAAAAGAATTCACAATTTAAAGGTGATGAAGCACATGAACGTACTGTTGCAGTTCTCCACATTCTGAAGGTGATGAAAAATCATCTGCAATTGATCTAAGTGCTGCGATTTATCCCTTATATCTTAATTAAGGATCAAAATGAATATTCGTCTAAAACATTAATATTTATCATGAAAACTTCAAGAAACTTATTAAAAGATTATTACACAGATGATCATATACATAGCATTGTATATGTATATTTTATTTACTAAAGGCTAAAAACAGAAGTAACGCGAAGTATATTCGAAAGACTTGGAATAATCGCTGAAAATAAAGATAGCGGATCAGTTGCCGCGTTAATAAAAGACTGAGGGTCACTTCGCTAAGTTTTCGCGGATAGTTAAACGGTCCGCACATCGCGAATATTTTGAATACTATAAATAGAGAGCTCGGCCTCTCATTTATAGGTTGTTGATTCTCTGCCATTTGCCAGACCTTTGTAATTTTCACTTGTGACTTTGCCTAAGGAAGATTTACATCGAGTCAAGGTGAATCATGCTAATTAACAATCAAGACCGGGTCGGGGTGGTTGATCACTTGATTGAAAAGTGAAAGACGATCATCAGGGCCCAAAATAATCATCAAACATCCCATCCCCCATCTTTATCATTGCACTCAATCCTTAATTAAGTAACTCATTGATTATGGATTGATCAATTGGCGCCATCCGTGGGATACATTTTAAAATTAAACTCGGAATTTTTTATTTTGTGCTATCAAAATGATTAATTGGCTTGTTTAATTCTGATCGTGTGTTATTTTGATGATTCACAGGTGAATACGTTCATAATTTGTGATAAATTGCTTCTCTAATTGAAGTAGTGACTGATAAAGGAATTGGTCACGGCGTTGCTTTCGCTATGCAAACAAATACCCAAAAACGGGGACGAAAGCGAAAATCAGCTAAAATGTATCAAACCTGGAAATCCACGCCGATAAGCTTTCCAAAAATGCAAAGCGACGATTTCTCTGAAATGTCGATAGTAATATCATGCAAAATCGCTCAAACTAGAATTACAATTATGAAAGTTCATGTTGATAATGGCAGCAGTGTTGACATTGTTTATGAGCAATGTTTTGTTCAACTGCCAGAGAGTACTAGGGCAAATTTACAACCAACCGCAGCCTCGCTAACCGGTTTTGCGGGAGAATCTTCATTACCTATGGGAGTATTGCATTTAGATGTTGAGCTTTTTGACGAAAATGATGCTAGTTTAGCGCGTCAATCGCGGCTAGATTTCTATGTTATGCGGACTTCTTCTCGCTATAACATGTTGTTGGGCAGATCTGCATTGGGAAAATTCAGAATTGTTCCATCTACCATTCATGGTATGATTAGATTCGCAACGCACAAAGGTGTTGCGACGATAAGTTCAGCGAGCATCATGCCTATTTGTGCGATTGTTAATGTGAAAAGTACAGTTCAAGAAACTGCTGACGTCGCGGACAACATGGTAGTGGTTAATCCTAAATACCCCGATCAAGAAATTAAAGTGGGAGGCAATGTTAGTGCGGATACCAAGAAACAGATTGTGCGGTTACTCGTGCAGTACATGGATGTTTTAGCTTGGCGCGAAAATGATATGACTGGTGTTCCGCGTCATATTGCGGAATACAGACTTAATGTAAATCCTGCTTTAAAACCCGTAGTACAGAAACATAGAGGCATGGCCCCAGATCGCGCTAAGTGGTTGTGTGAAGAGGTGACGAAGTTGGTGGCAGCTGGTATTTTAAGCGAAGTTCAATATCAATCATGGATTGCGAATCCAGTTTTAGTGAAGAAGCCTGATGGCTCATGAAGAATGTATATTGATTTCAAGGATTTAAATAAAGCGTGTGTAACGACCCGGATTTTTCCGATCGTTTTACACTTATAAGATTAATATTTACATAAATTAAACCTTACCAACATGATAAGCAATCTAAATTGTTAAGACTTATGTTTTTGAAAAGAGTTTTACACAACGTTTGACCGTCCAATTTGACCGATGATATCACGAACTATATAACATACGATAATTATACGTTTGTGTATATATATGTATTATTATATATTTAACATGATCTAAGAATGTTTTAACATCTCATTGTGTACTAATAACAATGAGTTATAAGTATATTTTGAGACTACTAACTTAAGTTTTCAAAACGATAACTATATGTGACGTTCTTCGACTTAAATACTTAAAACTTATAATGCTTATACATGTATCGTATAGATATGTATTTTATCACTTTTAAAGGATTTATATACATAAAATAATATAAGATAGCTATATTTGAATCCTCGTTCCGTTTTCTCAAGATTTTTATACGTATATCTAGGGTATATGTACCCGTATCATACCCAGCTTCTATACGTATTTACTATTGGTATATACACATCACAATCACTTTATTAGCAGCCATGAGTCAGCCAATTTTGGATCTTAGCATGCATGATTAATCAATTTGGCATATTACAAGACTTTTGCACAATATTACAAATTTATACATCTTTTCACCACCATTTATACTCCATTCCAATTTCATTTTTACTACACATTTTCTCTAACCAAAAACACACTCTTAGGAACCTTAAGTGTTCTTCACAATCTCAGCAAATAACCATGAAGATCTAGCTTCAAAAACAACCCTTAATCATCATAAGAAAATCCATTCAAGAACACTTCAAAAATCCTTCCAAGTAAACAAGTTTACTTCCAACCTTTCAATCCAACTCCACCACTCTTTTGATTCTAGGATTTTTCTCATCTCTTACAGTAACTTTGTCCAAGTAACTTGAGGTAGTAACCTTATTCATAATCTTATTTAATTCATATTCATATAGCTATCTTATTTTGTGGTATAAAATTTTAACAACAAGAACATAGTTTGAATGATTTCAAACTTGTTCGCAAACTAAATAGATCCTTCTAACTTGACTTTTAAAATACTTCAAGACCTGTAATATATCATAATGATATGCTAACTTAACAAGATATAACTTGGTTTTACAAATAACACCTTAAAAACTGAATCTACGTCGTCGGAGTGCAACCGGGGGCTGTTTTGGGTTGGATAATTAAAAACCATCTTAAGCTTTGAATTGGAAGTTCATATTCTGGAAAAATGATATTTCTTATGAATATGTTAACACATAAAAATTTCATGGTTTAACTCAAAGTGTAAGTATTTTTAGAAAAAATGATCATTAAATGTTGTTTTTATGATGGAAAATGATCACTTTCATAAGTTTCACCAAAGTTTGACCTATAACCTGTGATTTTGAATACAACCTAACGTATTTTCAGTTCATATTCTTAAAATTTGACTCGATCCAAGGAAGTGGCAAGTTGAACCAACAAAAACGGAGTTGTAATGAAGAAACTACGACTAAAACAAGATCGGGTATGCGAAGCTAGTTTAACTACGAAAATATTTGGAGAAAAATTAAATTAATCATATATTTCTAATTAATATGATATTTCATATATATTTACTTATGATTTGATTTTATATATTTCAGGACCACCCGTAAACAACACGAGAAGATTAATCATAAGACCTCATGATTGTACGCAACACGTCATTTGACAACACGGTACTTTATGTACGCAACACGTCACTTGACAACATGGTAGCATGGGTCGAGATTAATTCTGATCAATACGAATACGATGGGGTCTTTATTTATTTTATTGAGCAACTAATTGTGGACCACTAACATCGGACTGCTAACTACGGACTAAGAAAATATTAAAAGTATATATATATATATATATATATATATATATATATATATATATATATATATATATATATATATATATATATATATATATATATATATATATGTAACGATTACTTAAAAAGAAAATATGTTGATATATTATATATATGGTTAGGTTCGTGATATCTATCGGAGACCAAGTCGTGATAAATACCTTCAAGGCAAAAGTGAGTATATAGTCCCACTTTTAAACTATAAATATTTCGGGATGAGAATACATGCATTTTATGATTTACGTTATGGACACAAGTGATTAAAAATATATATTCTACGTTGAGTTGTACCACTGGCATACTTCCCTGTAACTTGGTAACTATTATTTACATGAGGTATTGTAAACGCGAATCCTGTTGATAGATCTATCAGGCCTGACAACCCCAACCGGACTGGACGACCAGTATTCAACGGTTGCACAGTACTTCGTTTCGGTGACTACACTTGGTACGGTGTAGTAAGATTTCATAATAAAGGGAATATGCGACGTTGATTAAATGTTAAGTATGGTTATCAAGTGCTCAACAACTTAGAATATTTTTATTAAAACGTTTATATATGAAATCTTGTGGTCTATATTTATAACGCTGCCGGCATTAAACCTATATCTCACCAACTTTATGTTGACGTTTTAAGCATGTTTATTCTCAGGTGATAACTAAAAGCTTCCGCTGCAACATGTTGAATTTAAGCAAGATCTTGAGTATGCATATTTGTGTCAAAAATAAAACTGCATATCGGAGGATTTGTAATGTAAAATATGTTGGAAGTCGTATTGTTATTATCACATGTAAAGTTTGTAAGTCTAAGATTATCGCTAAACGATAATCGATATTAAGTTGTTTAAACCTTGTATTTGTAATAAAAGCTATGGTTTGTACTGTAAAAACGAATGCAGTTTTTGAAAAATGTCGCATATAGAGGTCAATACCTCGCGATGAAATCATATGTTATTGTAATCGTCCTTATGGTTAAGGTCGGGTTATGACATGTGGTATCAGAGCGTTGGTCTTAGAGAACCAGAAAATTTGCATTAGTGTGTCTTATCGAGTTTGTTAGGATGCATTAGTGAGTCTGGACTTTGACCGTTTTTGATTTAGAAAACTATTGCTTATCCCTGTTGGTTAAAAAAATTAATATATAAATATTATGTGATACTAACATGCTAGTTGTTATGTGATAGATGTCTAGCTTAGAACTTGTTATCACATTCAGCGACTCCGAACCAGAATCTTCAGATGGTGTTCCAGTCATTAACCTATCCGATGATGAAAACGACACCTTTGGGGAAGACTCACAAGTTCCGGATGAATCAATTGAAGAGGAACCGGAAAGTGATCCTGAGGAGGAAGAAATACAGGAAATTACGAAAGACAAGTTCGAACGAGGAAAGAAACGAAAGGCTACTGAATTGGAAAATCCAAATCCCGAGTTTAGTGAGGATGTTGTGGCACCAACTCCACCAGACACTTCCACCCCTATTCCCGCTATTCCTATTAGTTCTATCCCGACATCCAGTTCTTCATCCCCTCCGCCAAAACGCAGGGAGACAGTCAAGATAACCTATAAGCGATATCTTTGAACACAAATGTTTTGGGTTAAATGATGCGCTGTTGTTTTAAACCATGGGATCATATAACCTTTTGTATAATATTACTAGTGTGGTTTGCTTAATGTTTGATGTAAGATAAGCATATGTAAAATAGTGAAGTGTGAAATGCAATAATTTTTCATGGTTGAGTATTATTTGGGTGATAGTAATTGATTTCTGTACTAAGCTATTAAGTATGAACTTTAACGGGTAGGTACTACCCTAGATATAATTATAAAACGCTAATAAGAAGAAAAGGCTTTTATAATAATAACTGGTTCATATTATTAATAAGCTACGATGTACTGTAAATACATACTACATCTATAATATTCCATGTGAATAATTATTTTTTTTCATTCTTATTGAAGAATATGGCGCAATTAAACCGAATGACGGAACAAGAAATCCAGGAACTCATCAATCAGTGAGTGAATGACAGAATGTTATGGGTCGAGGCTACAAGAGGTGCTGCAGTTAACCCAAATCCTCGTGTGGGATGTACTTACAAAACTTTTCAAGGTTGCAAGCCCTCATCATTCAATGGAACAGAAGGACAAGTCGGTTTAACCCGGTGGATCGAAAAGATTGAGTCTGTGTTTAAAATCAGTGGTTGTATTGAGAAGGACATGACCAAGTATGCATCGTGCACCTTACAAGATAGTGCACTCACGTGGTGGAAAAACCATGTGAAGGCCGTAGGAGGAGATGTAGCTTATGATACTCCCTGGGAAGAATTCAAAACAATGCTAATCAACGAGTATTGTCCAAGGAACGAGGTTAGGAAGTTGGAAGCTGAATTACGAAGCCTGAAAGTTGTTGGTACTGAACTCACCAACTACAATCAGTGATTCATGGAATTAGCTTTGCTATGTCCCGAATTGGTACCAACCGAAGAACGAAAGATTGAACTGTACAAAGACGGTTTGCCTAAAAATGTCAAGGCAAATGTTACAGCATCCAAACCCAACACTATTCACGAAGCCATCACCATGGCAAACGAGTTGATGGACCAGATTATTCTGGATAAGAACACCAATGTCAAGACATCGGGAAACAAAAGAAAGTGGGAAGGTAATCATCAACAATCCAACAAGAAACAAGAAACCATGCAAGGTGTGGGTAGTGGTTCAAGCTCTGGTTACAATGGACGAAATCCTTTATGTAACAGATGCCACAAACATCACTCTAGTTATTGTAATGTGGTGTGCAAAAATTGTAATCGAAGGGGTCATCTTGCTGAAGATTGTAGGATTCCTGTTACAAATACCAATGGCACCAAGACTCCTGCCACCAATGCAAATAGAACTGCCTTGGCCACTGTTACATGTTATGGGTGTGGGAAACAGGGTCATTATAAGAGCCAGTGCCCGAATCCAGAGAAGCATAACGGATCTGCACGTGGAAGAGCATTTATTATTAATGTTAGAGAGGCGTATGAAGACCCGGAGCTGGTTACGGGTACGTTTATCATTAATAACTTATCAGCATCTATTATATTTGATACTGGTGCCGATAGAAGTTACATGTGTAGAGACTTTTACGCTAAATTGAATTGTTCATCATTACCTTTAGATGCTAAGTACATGATTGAGTTAGCTAATGGTAAACTAATTAAAGCCGATAAAATTTGCCGTGATTGTAAAATAAATTTAGCCGGAGAAACATTCAAGATTGATTTGATACCTGTAGAATTAGGAAGTTTTGATGTAATAGTCGGCATGGAATGGATGTCCAAAATAGGAGCTGAAGTTGTGTGCGCCAAGAAGGCAATTCGCATTCCTCATAAGGATAAAACGCCAGTAATGATTTATGGAGAGAAAGGTAACTCAAAGCTAAAACTCATTAGTTGTTTGAAAGCTCAAAAGTGCTTGAAGAAAGGGTGCTATGCTATCTTAGCACATGTTAATAAAGTCGAAACGAAGTAAAAAGTGAAGAGCATCAATGACGTGCCTGTGGCAAGAGATTTTCCTGAAGTATTTCCAGAAGAGTTGTCGGGATTACCTCCATTTAGATCTGTAGAATTTCAAATAGATCTTGTACCAGGAGCTGCACCGGTTGCCCGTGCTCCATATAGACTTGCACCATCCGAGTTAAAAGAACTTCAGAGCCAGTTAAAAAAATTACTGGACCGTGGATTCATACGACCAAGTACTTCACCGTGGGGAGCTCCGATTTTATTCGTCAAGAAGAAAGATGGATCTTTTAGGATGTGTATAGATTATCGTGAATTAAATAAGTTAACTATCAAGAATCGGTATCCACTACCGAGAATTGACGACTTATTTGATCAACTGCAAGGATCATGTGTGTACTCGAAAATCGATTTAAGATCGGGCTATCATCAATTACGTGTCAAAGAAGAAGATATTCCGAAAACTATTTTTCGGACACGTTATGGTCATTACGAATTTTTGGTTATGCCGTTTGGGTTGACTAATGTGCCAGCTATATTCATGGACCTCATGAATCGAGTTTGTAGTCCGTATTTAGATAATTTTGTTATCGTTTTCATTGACGTTATTCTTATCTATTCCAAGAGTGAGCAAGAGCATGAGTAGCATTTAAGGTTGGTATTAGAATTATTAAGAAAAGAACAGTTATACGCCAAATTTTCTAAGTGTGTATTTTGGTTGAAAGAAGTGCAATTTCTTGGCCACGTTGTTAGTAGCAAAGGAATTCAGGTTGATTCAGCTAAAATTGAGGCCATTGAAAAATGGGAGACTCCTAAGACACCAACGCAGATACGCCAATTTTTGGGTTTAGCTGGTTATTATAGAAGGTTTATTCAAGATTTTTCCCGAATAGCTAAACCATTAACAGCGTTAACTCAAAAAGGGAAGAAGTACGAATGGACTTCTGAGCAGGAAAGTGCATTTCAATTACTGAAGAAGAAGTTGACTACAGCACCTATTTTATCGTTACCTGAAGGGAACGATGATTTTGAGATATATTGTGACGCTTCGCGACAAGGTTTTGGTTGCGTCCTTATGCAACGGAAGAAAGTTATAGCATACGCATCTCGACAATTGAAGATTCACGAGCGGAATTATACGACGCATTATTTAGAATTGGGAGCAGTAGTGTTTGCATTGAAGATATGGAGACACTATTTATATGGGGTTAAATGCACTGTGTTTACTGATCATAAAAGCCTTCAACATATTTTTGATCAGAAACAGCTGAACATGAGGCAACGTAGGTGGGTCGAGCTGATAAACGACTATGATTGTGAGATTCGCTATCATCCCGGGAAAGCGAATGTAGTGGCCGACGCTCTAAGCAGAAACGAACGGGAACCAATTCGAGTACGAGCGATGAACATAAAAATTCGCATGAATCTCAACTCACAAATCAAAGAGGCTCAACGAGAAGCTCTTACTAAAGAAAACATAGGAAATGAAATAATGAAGAAGTATGGGAAACAACTCATTATACGGGAAGACGGAATTCGATATTTTGCAAACCGTATTTGGGTACCAAAGTTGGGTGGATTAAGGAAGTTGATATTGAACGAGGCACATAAGACAAGATACTCGATACATCCTGGAGTTGGAAAGATGTATCAAGATCTTAAGACGCATTATTGGTGGCCTAATTTAAAGACAGATGTTGCAACATATGTTGAGGAATGTTTAACTTGTTCCAAAGTCAAAGCAGAACACCAGAAGCCGTCAGGGTTACTTCAACAACCAGAAATCCCAGAATGGAAATGGGATGGTATTACCATGGATTTCATCACAAAGTTACCTAAGACTGCCTGGGGTTATGACACCATTTGGGTAATAGTTGATCGTCTCACCAAATCTGCACATTTCTTGCCTATAAAGGAAACAGATAGAATGGAGAAACTATTACGATTATACATAAAGGAAATTGTTTCAAGGCATGGAATACCTATTTCCATTATATCCGATTGTGATAGTAGATTTACATCAAAGTTTTGGCAATCACTACAGGAGGCCCTGGGAACTCGTTTGGATATGAGCACCGCATATCATCCACAAACTGAAGGGCAGAGTGAAAGAACAATTCAGACTCTTGAAGACATGCTCAGGGCATGTGTGATTGATTTTGGAAATGGATGGGATAAGTATCTACCATTAGCAGAATTCTCGTATAATAACAGTTATCATGCGAGCATTAAAGCTGCACCATTTGAAGCACTGTATGGAAGGAAGTGTAGATCCCCTATCTATTGGAATGAATTAGGAGATCGACAATTAACTGGTCCCAATATCATACACAAAACGACTGAGAAGATAGTACAAATCAATGAGAGATTGAAAACAGCCCGTAGTCGCCAAAAGAGCTACGCGGATGTCCGAAGGAAACCATTAGAGTTTCAGATCGGTGACATGGTTATGCTAAAGGTGTCACCTTGGAAAGGTGTAATACATTTTGGAAAAAGGGGTAAACTGAACCCAAGGTATGTAGGCCCGTTCAAGATCATCGAACGCATCGGACCGGTAGCCTATCGACTCGAGTTACCACAACAACTCGCCGGAGTACATAATTCATTTCACGTCTCAAACCTCAAGAAATGTCTTGCAAAGGAAGATCTCACCATTCCTCTTGAAGAAATCCAAGTCGATGAGAAACTACAATTCAAAGAAGAACCAGTCGAAATCATGGACCGTGAAGTTAAACGGCTCAAGCAGAGCAACATACCAATCATTAAGGTTCGTTGGAATGCTCGAAGAGGTCCTGAGTTTACTTGGGATGAGAGGATTAGATGAAACAAAAGTACCCACATTTGTTTCCTGAGAACGCAAAATAGGTACAACTTTAAAAAATTTCGGGACGAAATTTATTTAACGGGTAGGTACTGTAACGACCCGGATTTTTCCAATCGTTTTACACTTATAAGATTAATATTTACATAAATTAAACCTTACCAACATGATAAGCAATCTAAATTGTTGAGACTTATGTTTTTGAAAAGTGTTTTACACAACGTTTGACCGTCCAATTTGACCGATGATATCACGAACTATATTACATACGATAATTATACCTTTGTGTATATATATGTATTTTTATATATTTAACATGATCTAAGAATGTTTTAACATCTCATTGTGTACTAATAACAATGAGTTATAAGTATATTTTGAGACTACTAACTTAAGTTTTCAAAACGATAACTATATGTGACGTTCTTCGACTTAAATACTTAAAACTTATAATGCTTATACATGTATCATATAGATATGTATTTTATCACTTTTAAAGGATTTATATACATAAAATAATATAAGATAGCTATATTTGAATCCTCGTTCCGTTTTCTCAAGATTTTTATACGTATATCTAGGGTATATGTACCCGTATCATACCCAGCTTCTATACGTATTTACTATTGGTATATACACATCACAATCACTTTATTAGCAGCCATGAGTCAGCCAATTTTGGATCTTAGCATGCATGATTAATCAATTTGGCATATTACAAGACTTTTGCACAATATTACAAATTTATACATCTTTTCACCACCATTTATACTCCATTCCAATTTCATTATTACTACACATTTTCTCTAACCAAAAACACACTCTTAGGAACCTTAAGTGCTCTTCACAATATTAGCAAATAACCATGAAGATCTAGCTTCAAAATCAACCCTTAATCATCATAAGAAAATCCATTCAAGAACACTTCAAAAATCCTTCCAAGTAAACAAGTTTACTTCCAACCTTTCAATCCAACTCCACCACTCTTTTGATTCTAGGATTTTTCTCATCTCTTACAGTAACTTTGTCCAAGTAACTTGAGGTAGTAACCTTATTCATAATCTTATTCAATTCATATTCATATAGCTATCTTATTTTGTGGTATAAAATTTTAACAACAAGAACATAGTTTGAATGATTTCAAACTTGTTCGCAAACTAAATAGATCCTTCTAACTTGACTTTTAAAACACTTCAAGACCTGTAATATACCATAATAATATGCTAACTTAACAAGATATAACTTGGTTTTACAAAGAACACCTTAAAAACTGAATCTACGTCGTCGGAGTGCAACCGGGGGCTGTTTTGGGTTGGATAATTAAAAACCATCTTAAGCTTTGAATTGGAAGTTCATATTCTGGAAAAATGATATTTCTTATGAATATGTTAACACATAAAAATTTCATGGTTTAACTCAAAGTGCAAGTATTTTTAGAAAAATGATCATTAAATGTTGTTTTTATGATGGAAAATGATCACTTTCATAAGTTTCACCAAAGTTTGACCTATAACCTGTGATTTCGAATATAACCTAAGGTATTTTCAGTTCATATTCTTAAAATTTGACTCGATCCAAGGAAGTGGCAAGTTGAACCAACAAAAACGGAGTTGTAATGAAGAAACTACGACTAAAACAAGATCGGGTATGCGAAGCTAGTTTAGCTACGAAAATATTTGGAAAAAATTAAATTAATCATATATTTCTAATTAATATGATATTTCATATATATTTACTTATGATTTGATTTTATATATTTCAGGACCACCCATAAACAACACGAGAAGATTAATCATAAGACCTCATGATTGTACGCAACACGTCATTTGACAACACGGTACTTTATGTACGCAACACGTCACTTGACAACATGGTACCATGGGTTGAGATTAATTCTGATCAATACGAATACGATGGGGTCTTTATTTATTTTATTGAGCAACTAATTGTGGACCACTAACATCGGACTGCTAACTACGGACTAAGAAAATATTAAAAGTATATATATATATATATATATATATATATATATATATATATATATATATATATATATATATATATATATATATATATATATATAACGATTACTTAAAAAGAAAATATGTTGATATATTATATATATGGTTAGGTTCGTGATATCTATCGGAGACCAAGTCGTGATAAATACCTTCAAGGCAAAAGTGAGTATATAGTCCCACTTTTAAACTCTAAATATTTCGGGATGAGAATACATGCATTTTATGATTTACGTTATGGACACAAGTGATTAAAAATATATATTCTACGTTGAGTTGTACCACTGGCATACTTCCCTGTAACTTGGTAACTATTATTTACATGAGGTATTGTAAACGCGAATCCTGTTGATAGATCTATCGGGCCTGACAACCCCAACCGGACTGGACGACCAGTATTCAACGGTTGCACAGTACTTCGTTTCGGTGACTACACTTGGTACGGTGTAGTAAGATTTCATAATAAAGGGAATATGCGACGTTGATTAAATGTTAAGTATGGTTATCAAGTGCTCAACAACTTAGAATATTTTTATTAAAACGTTTATATATGAAATCTTGTGGTCTATATTTATAACGCTGCCGGCATTAAACCTATATCTCACCAACTTTATGTTGACGTTTTAAGCATGTTTATTCTCAGGTGATAACTAAAAGCTTCCGCTGCAACATGTTGAATTTAAGCAAGATCTTGAGTATGCATATTTGTGTCAAAAATAAAACTGCATATCGGAGGATTTGTAATGTAAAATATGTTGGAAGTCGTATTGTTATTATCACATGTAAAGTTTGTAAGTCTAAGATTATCGCTAAACGATAATCATTATTAAGTTGTTTAAACCTTGTATTTGTAATAAAAGCTATGGTTTGTACTGTAAAAACGAATGCAGTTTTTAAAAATGTCGCATATAGAGGTCAAAACCTCGCGATGAAATCATATGTTATTGTAATCGTCCTTATGGTTAAGGTCGGGTTATGACAGCGTGCCCTATGGATAATTATCCACTTCCAGAAATTGATTTAAAAGTGGAATCATTGCATGCGTTTCCATATAAATGTTTTTTGGATGCGGCGAGGGGATATCATCAGATCCCAATGGCCAGGGAAGACGCAGATAAAACCGCTTTCCATACAGGAGAAGGCATATTTTCTTACATAATGATGCCTTTTGGTTTAATCAATGCGGGTGCGACATATCAGCGCTTAATTGATACTGTGTTTGAAAACCAAATTGGGCGTAATCTCGAGGCTTATGTGGATGATTTGGTAATTAAAAGCACAACGAAAGAGCGTATTATAAATGATATGCGAGAAACGTTTGATACACTGCGCAGAATAAACATGAAGCTTAATCCGCTAAAGTGTAGTTTTGGCGAAACTGAAGGAAAGTTTTTGGGATATCTTGTTACTGAGCAAGGTATTCAAGCTAATCCAAAGAAAATTGGGGCTATTGAAAATATGACTGCGCCCAAGACGGTCAAAGAAGTGCAAAGTTTGATGGGAAAGTTAGTCGCATTAACGCGTTTCTTGTCCAAAGCCGCTGAAAGGCAATTACCATTTTTCAAAACTTTAAAAAGTTGCTTGAAACAAAAAAGCTTTGTTTGGACAACCGAGGCTGAAACCGCGTTTCAGGAAATGAAGAAGTTGTTGAAAACTTTGCCTATGTTAATAGCGCCAATAGATGGCGAAACTCTTTACCTTTATATATTGGTAGCAAATGAAGCTTTTGGTTCAGTTTTGGTTGCGGAAAGGGATAACATACAAAAACCTGTATATTTTGTCAGTAAAGCTCTTACAGGAAGCGAAATAAACTACGCGCCCATTGAAAAATTTGTGTATGCGCTCATATTAATATCGCGAAGGTTAAGAAGATATTTTCAAGGGCACCCAGTGCATGTGCTAACTAACATTCCAATCAAGAAAGTCTTAACAAAACCAGAAATATCTGGTAGGCTCGCGTTGTGGGCAGTAGAGTTAGGTGCTTATCAAATTTCTTACCTTTCGCGCAATGTTGTAAAGGGCCAAGTTTTGGCGGATTACCTCGCACAAATGTCTGGTGAGTTGGAGGTAATTAATGAGCGAACAGAATTAAAGCCAGTGCAGGGCAAAACATGGGATTTATTCACTGATGGAGCCTCATGTGCAGAAGGTGTTGGTGCGGGTTTAGTGTTAGCAAGCCCAAGCGGTGAGGAGCATACGTACGCGTTACGTTTCAATTTTGATGTAACAAACAATGAAGCGGAATATGAAGAGTTGCTTGCCGATGTTAATATCGTGCGTAAAATGGATATTACCAAGTTGCGAGCATTTACAGATTCATAGTTAGTGGCAAATCAGTTTAATGGCTCTTTTGAAGCACATGATTCCTCAATGCAAAAATATTTGCAGTTGTTGAAGGAATTGACTGTGCGGTTTGAGCATTTTGAACTCGCACAAGTGCCAAGGAGTCAAAATAAGAAGACGGATGCGTTAAGTAAGCTGGCCGCTTTAACGTTTTATCATTTTCAAAAGCAAGTTTGGGTCGAGGAATTGCCAAGCAAATCAATAGATAATGATTTAATGGTGGCGTCTGTCGTAGAAGAACAGCCAAATTGGATGGAACCAATCTTGCAATATATCCGCAATAATGTTCTGCCAAGTGATAAGCGTGAAGCTCGTTTAGTTAGAGATCGAGCACCAATGTACCTCATTCAAAATGACATTTTGTATCGTAAGTCATATTGTGGTCCAATAATGTGGTGTGTTGGTCCAATTGAAGCAGAAATGATAATTGATGAAGTGCATAACGGTTCTTGCTCATTGCATTCAGGTTATAAAACTATAGCGGTGAAAATTATGCGGATGGGTTATTTTTGGCCATCCTTATACCGCGATGTTGCAAAGATTGTTAAGCGTTGCAAAAGTTGTCAAAGGCATGCTTCGCAGAATTGGATGCCAAGGCACGATATGATCCCTGTTAATTCACCATGGCCATTTCACAAATGGGCTATTGACATTGTAGGACCATTCCCAGCAGGTCCTGGTAATGTCAAATTCCTAATTGTGGCAATCGACTATTTTACAAAATGGGTTGAAGCTAAGGCGGTTCGCATAATCACAGGAGTACAAGTGCGTAATTTTTTATGGGAGTATATTGTTTGCAGATTTAGTATTCCACGCAAATTGGTTAGTGATAATGTGAAGACCCGTCCTAATCCATCCGGACGAAATCCATATCGATTATAAACGATTCACAACAGTTGATTACATTGCGAGGTATTTGACCTCTATATGATACATTTTACAAACATTGCATTCAATTTTAAAAGACAATCTTTCTTTACAACGAAAATGGTCGACATGCATACCCTTTCAGAATATATCCAACTATAATTGACTTAATAATAATCTTGATGAACTCGACGACTCGAATGCAACGTCTTTTGAAATATGCCATGCATGACTCCAAGTAATGTTTCTAAAATGAGCAAATGCACAGCGGAAGATTTCTTTCGTACCTGAGAATAAACATGCTTTAAAGTGTCAACCAAAAGGTTGGTGAGTTCATTAGTTTATCATAAATAATCATTTCATAATTTTAATAGACCATAAGATTTCATATTTTCATTTCTCATAAACATACGTCCCATGCATAGAGACAAAAATATCATTCATATGGATTGAACACCTGGTAACCGACATTCACAATATGCATATAAGAATATCCCCATCATTCCAGGATCCTCCTTCGAACATGATATAAATTTCGAAGTACTAAAGCATCCGGTACTTTGGATGGGGCTTGTTGGGCCCGATAGATCTATCTTTAGAGTTCGCGTCAATTAGGGTGTCTGTTCCCTAATTCTTAGATTACCAGACTTAATAAAAAGGGGCATATTCGATTTCGATAATTCAACCATATAATGTTGTTTTGATTACTTGTGTCTATTTCGTAAAACATTTATAAAAGCAGCGCATGTATTTTCAGTCCCAAAAATTTATATTGCAAAAGCATTTAAAAAGGGAGTAATGAAACTCACGCATATAAATATTGTAAAATAGTTAATAAAACATTTGCATGTATTCTCAGCTCAAAAACGTAAAGAGTAAAAAGGGCAAATGAAACTCACCTAATGTATTTTGTAGTAAAAATACATATGACTATATTGAACAATGCAGGGTTGGCCTCGGATTCACGAACCTATATCATTTGTATATATATTAAAACATATATTCATAATTGAGCAATTTTATATATTATACTTATTTTATATATTATATATATTTAGTTTATGTATATATATATATATATTCTAAAAGGATTTATATTTATATAGTTATATTAATATATTTTGGGTTAGTATGATATTAAAATACCTAATTGTTATATATGAATATTCGTAAAAAAAATTGTTAATCTAATTAATACATTCTTATATGTAATATTACTTATAAATATATTTATTTTTATATACATAATAGTTATTTAGTAAAATAATATTACTAATGGTAAATAAAGGTTGTATTTATAATGATAATATTAATAATAACAATACTGATAATAATATATTAATTATAGTAATAATCAAAATAATAGTGATTAAAATTAATAATAATGTCTCTAAAATAATACTAATAATAATAATAATAATAATAATGAGAATAATAATCATCCTATTAGTAATCAAAATGATAATTTTCATAAAAATGATATTTTTTAATAGTATTGATAATAATAATTTTTAAAATAATACATTTACTAAAATGAGACTTTTCATAATAACACTAATAATGATAATTTTAGCAATACTGATGTTTATAATAATGATAATAATAATAGCAATATTAGTTTTTTTTTAACATAATGATATTACTAATAATAATCTAAATGATAATACTAATAGTAATAATAATTATAATTATAATAATATTAACAATAATAATAATAATAATAATAATAATAATAATAATAATAATAATAATAATAATAATAATACATAACAACAACACTACCAATAACAATCATAATAATAATAATAATAATAATAATAATAATAATAATAATAATACATAACAACAACACTACCAATAACAATCATAATAATAATAATAATAATAATAATAATAATAATAATAATAATAATAATAATAATAATAATAATAATAATAATAATAATAATAACTAAAAAGGTGAGACTACCTTAAGAAATAAGTTGTCTAAAAAATAAAATGTCCCTGCCACGAATCGAACTCGCAACCTCCCGCTCACCCGTCACTTCATTAAACCAACTGGGCTGTGCCCATTTTCTGTTTCAAAACAAAAACTAATTTTATAAAACCCGTATTATTTGTTTCTCCCATGTCTTCTTCTTCCCATCGAATTCAAACAAGCAGAGAACCAAAACCCCTATCCACTCGTTAACTAATTAGAATTAGGACTAACTAATTGAGACATAAACATTGATTTGAGAGGGTGGGATTTGCAGCAGACGGAAAGAAAAGAACAGAAAAAAAATATTTATATATTTGTGACCCGTTAAAAATTAAATTCCATTCTTCGAATTCAAGACTGTTTTACTTCATACTTACAACATAAAAGATGTTTTAAATCATTAATATAAACTTTACAAATCGTCAATTTCTCTATAAACTCAAAAATGATTTCGAATTTTAATGAAGAACAATCGTTTGACTTTTTAAACTTGAACTTTGACTCTGCAAATCAAACTTGTTAAAAGAAATTAAGATTTGATACTCTACAGATAGTTTTAATATCTGAATTCTAACACGACTGCACTTACATATTTTAAAATGGATTTCGAAATCGAAGGATTTGACAAAATGACCAGGAACAGAGAACTATATGTGTTCTTCATGTTTTCTGTTTTAATTCAAATAGATGGAAGCTGTTAATGCATTTGAAATTTGATATTTGATAATGTGAGTTCATTAGGTAACCTTTACAACTGGAATTTACCACATTTTATAATAATCTTCACGACAGTAAGAATAATTCGAGAAAAAGATAAATAAAAAAAATAAAAGGTAATCGTGACCTCTAACTGAATTTGGCTGTTTCTCTGAATTAGGAATTGACTTTAAACAAATTAAAGACAGAAACAAGAATTTTCTAAAGCTTGAGAGGGATAGCAAACAGATTCAGTACTAGTTTTCTTGATTTTTATATATAATATATAATTAATATTGATAATTATTAAATATAACTATATAAATAATAATACTTTTTAATATCTTTAGTAACATTTATAATAATAATATAAAAATAATTCTATTAGTATTAATAATGGTGATAAAAATAAATACAATAATGATAATGATAATCTTGAATGAAAATAATAATTACTATTAATCATAGTTACAATAATAATAATGATTTTTAATGATAATAGTAATAATAATTATAATAATAACAAATTATATAACAAATTTCATATTTATATTTTTAACATAATAATATTAATAATATTTAATAATAGTAATGGTAAACATAATAATAAGAATTATAATTTTTAAAGATAATAGTAACTAATAATGTACCTAATTCATAATTGATTTGCAAATTTCAATCTTCCTCATAATAATATTTATAATAAGGATTGTTATTATGATAACCCTAAAACTATTAGAATTTATTAATTACCAATATAACAATAATAATAATATAACTAATACTAATATTGATATTAATATAAAACAAAATAATGAAAATAATAATAATACTATTATGATACTATATCCTTAACCTGTAATTTTATTACATTTTATTAATTTTGTATTATATAATATCTATAACTTTTTATATTTATATCCCAATATACATATATTAACTATGTACAGAAATCATATATCTTTAAATATTCATTTCAATTACCACTTAAATATTTTTGTATTATATTTTCATATTTAGTTTAAGCAATTAAATCATAAATTATTATATCATATTATTATATATAATGTATATTTATATTGATATTTATATATTTTTTTCTTCTGTATACACGTTTATTTACAATTTATGATTCGTGAATCGTCGGGAATTGTCAAGGTCAAAGGATTTCATAATCTGCTTCAAAAATTTTGAAATTCAACTTAATAGACCTTGCTTATCGTATCTAAATCATATAAAGATTAAGTTTAAATTTGGTCGGAAGTTTCCGGGTCGTCACAGTACCTACCCGTTAAAGAAATTTCGTCCCGAAATTTGAGTAAGGTTGTCATGGTTAACCATAAAAATGTTTTCATGACGAGTATGAGTTGATAAATGGAGTTTTATCGCCATTGAATATTAAGGATAAAATAATCCGATTAATCGAAGCGTACGAGTGAAGCTATCGCAAAAGAGTGAAGTGAAAAATAGAGATTCGCCTTGACTTTTGACGTAGTCAAGGTTGAATTTAGGAAAATAAGGTTCGTCTTAACTTTTGACGTAGAGGGTTGAATTTAGAAAATAAAGCGCGTCTTAACTTTCGACATTGCCTTGGTTGAATTCCGGAATTCAAGGGATTTAAAGAAAATCTTGAAGATCTATAAGATCTGATTCTTTGGGATTTATGGAAATTAAGATCTCTTTAATTAAATACGATGATCTTCCCCGATTACTACGTCTGATATTTCCTTTATAAATTTACCTTTTCGGTTCCATTTATTTTCACCACTTCTATACACAATTCCCAAATTTAAAGGATTTATGAAAATGCTTAACCCTGTTCTGATCTTTGTTCTTATTCTAACTATCGCAATGATCGTTCTTCTTTTCCAACTCCCACCTGAAGAATCTGTTTATTTCTATTATGCTCTAAGGATTATTGTATTTATAATCCTCCCGTGTCTTTATATTGCTATAAACATTGATATACAAGGTTTGTAATTTATGCGTTGTTATCGGCTTTATATCTTTCCTTATATTTCAATGTCCCCATTTCTGTTTCCTATAATCATTGTCATCCACAGTTAATACTCCCTCCTATTTGCTGCAATTTATACTCCAATTTCTATTTCAGAGCTTTGTCCCTTCATTTCTTCTTCTGGCGATTTGGCATCTCTTGTAATGGTCCAGAATTCACAGATATAAGTTTCAGAATGAACATTATTAATGTTCTAAATAAGAAGGAACGTAATAGCACGATTTGATTTGTAAAATTACCAGATTCACTGAGAATAGAACTATCAAGAATATACTTTCTTGATATGTTCAGAAGTTAAGCAGAATGAAAGAGTTATGTAACATGGTGCATGATGACGTTATGATCTGTGAATCATCACGTCCCATTAGAAACTCAGCATGACTTACTGTAATATAATCGCGTTGATCAAGTGTCATTATATTGTACTAACCCATGCATCAATTCCCAACATTACTTCAATAACATTCATATTTTAAGCTTGAAAGTTTACAGAATATAGAAACTAACAGTTTCTATATGATGTAATACTGATAGCACGAAGAGATTAATGATTTCAGATAAGAATAGTTATAAAAATATCTTCAGAAATATGGAGGATATTTATAATGAAGGATACGATGATATCTTAGAATTTCTAAAATCGATGGGTGATGAAAAAGATTTATCCGTAAGGGTTTAGATTCGGAAGCAAGGTATTCATTAAAGATTTCATCAGAAACAGAATCATTTGGATATTTTTTTTTTTTTTTGAAGTCAAACTTATTCTTTGTGATTTGTCCACGGCTTCCTTCATAGTTTAGTATAATCCGCTTTTCGGTACTATATTTTCTATTGAATGTTTCCAATATAATGATACACAGGAAGCACGAGGAGGTATATAATTTTGGACGACAATATTTATGAAAATATCCTCAGAAATATCGAAGATATTGATGATGATATTTTGGAATTTCTAAGTTCGATGGTTGATGGAGAAGGATTTTCCGTAAGATTTTAACATGACTTCGGAGCAAGATATTCTCTAAAGATTTCAACGGATCCGGAATTACATGAATCCTTTGAATATAGGGTTTGGTCCTTGTATTTGTCCTTGGTCTCCTTCATGGGTAGCTCAATCTGTTTTTTTTTAATACCCAATTTTCTATCGAGCGTTCCTAACACTCCTTTCTTTATCATCAAACTTTTGGTTGTTTAGAACATCTACCATTTTTCTGTTTCCTCTGCATTTAATGCTATGATATCTGAATCATCAGTTATTAATCTGAGGTGGTTTCAGAAAAATTGTGTTTTTAGATGATTAAACGCTGATGGTAATATGGTGGAATATGAAAGGTTCCCTGGTAACAATAAAATAGCACGCGTATATATCAACGTTATAATAAGGTTGTTTCGTACGAAATGTCGAAGTTGTCTTGCTGGAGCTGTGACAAAACTGGCTATCTCGAACAGCAGATGCAAAGTTATTTTCGGTAATAATAACGCTAAAGGAATTTGTAACAACCCAACCCGTTAACCTTCCGAAAATGTGCCACACAAAAAAAAAAAATTTCTGGAACAGCTGATCTGGACGGCGTCTAAAAGCTTGGACGGCGTCCAGAACTTAAGACTGGGACGGCGTCCAGCCATCTGGGACGGCGTCCAGATGTACTAAAACATTCTGATCAGTTTTTCGAACACACGCGGGCGAAAACCCGCTTCCCGACACTTTTAAACCAAAACACTTTCACAATAGATTACAATAGTTTAAACTAGGAGTTTTCCACAATAAAAACCGAGTTTTACGACACCGAGCCCACATCGACCCAAAATACCACAAGTGACTATTACGACCCATTAGTTTATACAAAAACATAGACCGAGCATGGGATTGGGGACACGCTACCCAATCCTAATCAAATCCAAAAGTAAGTCTTCTAAAGCAACTACGCAAGTCCACTAGTCCCCGCGCTTACCCGAGCCACCGCATCCGTGCAATCTATAAAAATGTAAACAACGAGAGGGTAAGCTAACGCTTAGTGAATGATAATATACTACATACATATATATGCATAAAATGGACACGCCTCACAAAATCAAATACCGTATACCGGAGCATCCAAGCATAAAGGCAAGCTAGTCTAAGCATACCGTAAGAGCACTAAGCAACGAGCTAAAGGTACATCAATAAAATATAAGTTCACCAACAACGATGTGAACAATGCCAATAAGCTACACCCGGAGGGTTAGCTACATCACGACAATACAACATTATATGTATATATATATATATATATATATATATATATATATATATATATATATATATATATATATATATATATATAATTTGCTTACGCTTACAACACAATAACCATGGTTAACCAATAGTACAAGGGAACGGCGCTTGCAAAAACGCCATCGGTGTTCATAACATCCGTTAGGGCACTTAACACCTCGCACCACTAACCCCTAGGGTGGCACCTTAACACCTCGGCACATCACCCCGAGTGGCATCTTAACACCTCGATGCAACACTCATTATTTTACGGAGTGGTGTCTTAACACCTCGACACTACACTCCTAGGTGGCATCTTAACACCTCGATGCTACACCCGAGTGGCATCTTAACACCTCGATGCTACACTCTTCACGTGAAATATGGTGTCTTAGCACCTCGACACTACACATTTCACGCTACAACAAATAGATACAATATATACCTACACATATAATTATTCCACTCACTATATTAACCCTTCGTCATTGGGGTTATATAAGTCCCCATCACACGCCTATGTGACAAAGTACACACAAAGTGTGCACCTCGCCAACGTGGTCAACCAAAACGCACAACCGTGCCAATTGGACCTATACACAAGTCCAATAATTCCACCTATACGAGAAGCGAGCTCTACAAGCGAGAACCCCTTCTCTCGAGCCGCACCCATCCTACACATACATATGCATATAGGATATTAACACTCACCTAGTCATCTTGATGAATGCTTCCAAGTAAACCGCAACGCGCCAAATGGAAAGTACCTATTCCATTATCACAAACACAACAACACAATTAGGATTGACTTACAAACCAACCCAATTGACACCTAGTGCAAATTCGACCCATTTGCACTTCCAAGCACGAAACGCGCCCAAACTAACCAATAATCACTAACACGAGTGAAAATGGTCCTAACACGCCAATTAAACCCGAACACAAGTGTTAAACACGTGTCATACCCATTTTGACACCAAAACCCTAATTTTGACCCATTTCAAAATTAGTTAGCCAAACTCACCCAAAAGAGTTTCAACACTTCCATAATCACTAAACCTAGTGATTAAACTCAAGATCAAACCCTAATCAAGGCTAAAACGTCAACCAACCCAAAACCCGCCAAGTGACAAGATTAACAAGTCACCATGAACCTACTTCATCATCTAAAAGGGTTTCACAACAATCTAGCTCAAAACCCTAACTTGAACATCAAATCTAACAAATGAAATTCGGAGTTTGAGCTTACCAATACCACCACAACGTAGCTAGGAGCGAGATGAACAACTTTAGAACCCGAGCTTTTGCGAGAATCCGACTCCTTCTCCAAATCCACCTCTCTCTCTCTAGAACTTCTCCTCTCTCTCTAAATAATGTTGGGAGTGTTTGTGAAGATGAAATATGATCCACAAATGACCAAGGAACCAGCCTTGAAGGCTCCAAACCGGCATCTAAGTGATTTTACCATTTTACCCCTTTTAAAATAATTAAAACAGCTGGCTCGACAGACCGTTTGGACGGCGTCCCAAACTTTGGACGACGTCCCACCTTTTGTTGCTGGACGGCGTCCCCCCTATCGGGACGGCGTCCCACCTTTTGTTGCTGGACGGCGTCCCTCCTATCTGGACGGCGTCCCGACCTACTGCAAAATCAGAAACAAAAACAGGGTGTTACAACTCTCCCCCACTTAGAATCGATCACGTCCTCGTGATCCTCGTCACTTAACCAAACGGACCACACTCCACGGTCCTCAACATAAGTCCCAATCTGACTTTCCTAGTCAACTCTTCCCAAGGAATCACCTTTAACAACTAGAATCGTCTCCCGCGATTTATCAAACCCACTATCCGAGCTCTAAAACCATGCTCACTCCCTATCATCGGGAAAACTCAACCAATCTCGGACCGAGATATCAACCCTTTAGAGTACCATTACAGGTACAATGCTAGAAGCAACCAAGTCTCAATCCTAAAGTCAACAATCCGAAACGATGAAGACCTGACCACATGAATCTTTACGGATTACACTTACCACTAAACATCCTTTGTAGTGCACAATACAAACAATACGCTACTATCCTAACATCATAAACAACGGCTAAAACCAAAAGCGCCCAAAACGACTATGGAAATGCTAATCCTAAGGTGTACAAAATCGGCTATTGTCACACCCGTGACAACATGTGAGCGAAACACGGCTATCGCATCACAAATCACACCACACGGTCCTCACAACCCCACCATCGGTGTATAAAACAACCGATAGTTCCCACAACACAAATCAAGAATGGTACTCTCATTTCCCACCGGTACTCGCATTTCCCGATAATGTTATGCCATGCCGACGTAACACTACTCTCCTGATGAAGTCAGCGGACCCTGAAGGCCATGCTTCACCAATCTCAATACCGGATGAAGTCAGCGGACCCGAAAGTCATGCTTCACCGATATATCACCTCGCTCATGATGAAGTCAGCGGACCCGAAGATCATGCTTCACCAATCACATACTCCCATGATGAAGTCAGCGGACTCCGAAAGTCATGTTTCATCATTCATCAATACCACGATGAAGTCAGCGGACCCCGAAGGTCATGCTTCATCAATCACATACGCACTTTCGGCCTCAAACAACGAGTAGTGCAACATCGCGCTCTGTTACACTATAGTGAACCCTAGCGGATACCACTAACCATCCATAATCGAGCAAGAACCACATATATCGAACATAGGTACCAAACAATAATTCTCCAAAAGAGAACCCGACTCACACACATCCCTTAACCGAGGGATTTTACCTTGCTCGCCAAACACGTCCATTATCTCTCAACGAGATTCACCAACATACCACCTCAGTGATAATTTACAAATCCAATATCATAAGTACAAGTTAACCAAAATTGTACTCTACCACAAATCGACCCAAACTGTGTCTCGACCAAAATTCCGAATCTACCAAAAGCATCATCCGAAATCTCACACTAAAACTTCCTCGTGCGGGAGTGTAACTCCCCCACTTGGAACTACGTTCCAATATCCACAACTCGTACAATGCTACCAAAGGTAGACTTTACCAAAAATTAGGTTCACACGACCCATCACTACATCTTGCTCCAACCATGAGCATACAAAGGATTTCAAACGATCCTTAAACACTTCAAATGAAAAGTGTACCACAAAATGCACAAACTATACTCTCGCAATCATCCAATTGCTTTAGTTTGTCAGATTTCAACCCAGTCACTCATGTACCTAAGGGTTTCTCCGGTACCCTAAGTACAACGTAACCGCATCACTATCGGAGTCGAACACCACGCTAGTAGGTATAAGAGAGGCACCTAATGTCGCGTCATGTAGACTCCATTACCAACATACATCGAGGTCCAAAACACTCGATCTCAAGGGTTCCAACCACCCGACGAACCTCATGGTTCATCAACTTTAACACGAGGGCGAACACGCTCTAACATCCGAACACCTAAGCCCATCCACATGGCTTGGTAGAAACATTCCCAATACTAAGGAATGCTTGGTTGCACCAAGTCCTACGCCCTTCGCCCAACAATCAAAACGTCACCATAGGGTACTTCCATTAGGAACGTCACTCATAACAACAATATCAAGCACAACACGATGCATTTAACATACACCAACTCAAACGGCACATAATAAATTATCAAAGGACATATTTATTAAAACGAAACGTACCTTAACGTCTCCTTGCCACCCCCGTCCCCGCTAACTCGGGACATTCTGACTTACGATGTCCTTCTTCTTGGCAATTGAAGCATACCGTGCCATCACCCTTTGGCAACGGACATTTCCAAGACTTGTGACCCTTCACGCCACAATTGTAACACCTGGACGCACTAGAATCCGATATACCCGTCCGTGTACCACCCGTGCTCACGCTCGGACCCTTAGTCCTCTTACTTGGAGCACCATAAGAAATAACCCTTCTCTCACTTGAAGGTTCACCAACCTTCGATCGCGAATACGACTCAAAATCTCTAGCCGTGGCGAATAACTCCGCAAACGATCTCGCCTGAACTCTGCTAATCTTACTCTTCAAGTCATTATTCAAGGTTCGATAGAAATCTTGCATCAACAAATGATCATTCCCCAAATACTCTTGGCAAAAACGAGCCTTCGCCATAAAGGTCGTCTTGGGAGTATTCAAATCCATAGAACCCTGTTGCAAATTTCGTAACTCATTATGTAATTCCCACAAGTCGGCCGAATTCCGGAACTCCTCGAAGAATTCCTCCTTAAACTCGTCCCACGATAAGGCCATAAACGTTTTGCCACCGACAAGATCAATCTTACCATCCAACCAATCCCTCGCCCTACCCCGCAACAAACTCGTAGCGAGTCTCGTCTTTTTCTCGGGAGGGCAATCAATAGTACGAAAACACCCTTCAACATCCGAAATCCAAGTTGTGCTTACCATGTAACATCCCGCGTTTTTCCGTTAAATTTATTTTAACACCGTCTTTTTTTTTATATAATATCTTTCGTTATTCAAATTTGTATCTTTCGTTAACTAACGTTCATAATATTCTCGTTATCTAATTATAAAGTCATCCGTTACTCGAACGTTTTTAAAATATTCGATCGGTTAAATTCCGCACCCGCTTTGAAACTCGAGGGACCGGAGTTGCCAAATGGGCAAACTAGTTGACTAGGTCAACTAGTCAACCCATTTTTCCACCATTCATTCATTCCATCATCTCCCTCATCTCTTTTCTCTCCATCTCAAGAACACACACATAAACCCATTCCATTCATTCATCATCTAAATTCAATCTTGGAAGCTCACAACAAATCCGACTACATATTCTTGATCCTCTCATCATTCTCTACGATTTGATACTAACTACACCGAGTTTGGGTAACTTTCTAAAAACTCTAGATTTCTATAAATTCGTGTTTTTGACTTGAAATTGTGTTAGTTAGTGTCTATGGCTCGTGTCTAGCATGAATATATGTTTTGTTTGCTCGATTTGTTGATTTGAGTAACTAGTTTGAACTTTTGAAGTGGGTTAGCTTAATCTTTGATTTTGGATGATTAAAAGTTGTTTAATTGTTAAAGTTCATGTTTTAATTGTGTTACTAATATCACTAGCTTCGTTTTGATGCATAGGTTGACTAAGAAAACTTCAAAAACATGAATATTGATTTTTGTGGATTTTGGTTAGGGTTTGATAGACTTTGAAATGAACTTTTGATGCGTTGAATGCTTGTTAATGTTGTTAGTAAGTGTTTAGATGCAATGTATGCTTAATTACCTTCGAAACGGCATATCGTATGTGTAAATTGGATTCCCGAATCATAAAATACGTTTTACGAACTTGAAACTTTGAAAATAAACCTTTCTTGATCAATTGACGAGTTTTCGGTTATTGTAAATGATGTTTGTGATTGATGAATTGTGTTTAGTTGTATTCCTCGTCAAATTACCTTTCTAAAGATATATGATATGCATTTTAAATGTTTTCGGTGCATGAAATGTGTTAAATTGTGTTTTGGGTCGTGACTTAGACCAATTTTCTGCAAACAACAAGTTTCCCAGGTAGTGCGCGCCGCGCACATACCTGCGCGCCGCGCAGAATTAGAAATCCCAGATGTTTGCCTTCGTGGTTAAGTTCTGACCAGGATTTACACTTGGGTGCGCGCCGCGCAACCCATTGCGCGCCGCGCATATGCCCAGCTCATTTTTGTTTTTATTTTTCCTTTCACAAAATGTTTCCCGCTTAACCGTAACTCCGATTAACATGAAACTTGGCCATTCTGCTCATAAATGATTTCCCATCATGGGAAAATTGTCGGATACCCGACCCGACCCCGTTGACCTTGACTTTGACCAAGTTTGACTTTTAGTCAAACTTAACCAAACAATTATACGATCGTTCTAACATGCTTAGTTACTTGTATCGTGCATGAAACTTGACTAATTGATTCACATGCTACATAATCAAGTCGTAACGAGCCATAGGACTAATTGAACATCTTTGACCCTTCGTGACTATCGTTATTGATACAACCTAATTGTTTAGGTCGAGACTAGCATTGTTCTTTGCACGTTTACTTGTTGAAGTACTATTTCACTCTTGCAATCAAAGGTGAGATCATAGTCCCACTTTTTACTCTTTCGAACTTACTTTTGGGATGAGAAAACATAAACGATTCTTTTGAACTAAGTGAACACAAGAACGGGAAAACAAACATTCTACATACGAGTTTAGAACAAAAATCCTCAATTCGATTATCATTAGTTACACTTGCCGGGTGTAAGCGAGAACTTATGTTATATGGCCATATGGGTTGACAACCCTCATCTCTGACGGTTCGCTACCGTCTACGGATGAAATATATTTTCGAGAATCAGTGTTTGTTCTAGCACTATGGATGGGGTATACAATAGATGGAATATTAAGCTTTGATAATTGGGTGCTCGTGAATATTAACTTTTAGAATGTATTACTATTATTTCAACTTTGCAAACCTTGTGGTTCGACTTACTTACTTTTACTCACTTACTTACTTAAACCTATGATTTCACCAACGTTTTCGTTGACAGATTTCTATGTTTTTCTCAGGTCTTGCACTATATGTGAAACATGTTTCCGCTTACTATTTGATACTTGCATCCGATGTCGAGTATACATGCATTTCATGGAGCGTCTTTTGACTTTACTTTAAACCGTGTCGCCTAGATTTCAATCGTACTTATAACGTTGTAACTTAACTTTTGGTTGAACAATTCTTGTAAACTTTGAAACAATCTTTATTTTGAAATGAAGGCGACATATTTTGGTCAAACGTTATCTTAAAGACTTATAATCAGGTAATGGGACCCACGTAGCCGACGCCGTCACTTGACGATTTGTCGGGGTCGCTACAAGTGGTATCAGAGCCTTGGTTGTAGGGATTTAGAGTTCATTTGTGTCCACCCCGAGTCATAGGGTACATAGGTGAATCTAGACTACAACCGGCATATAGACTGAAGTAGGAATTATTTGACTAATTGTGCATTTATACTCGAACTCTTCTATCATATCTAACTCGTATTCGATCTTGATCTTACGTTGATAAATTTTGTTGATGCGCCACCTTGACTTTATGAAGTAATGTTAAATGCACATGAGAATCAGGGTAATATAATTTCCGGGATTATATTACGGTGATTCACATGGACGTTCCGACATTATGACATAGAGAATTTAAGGCGAGTCAAGGAAAATTTTCTCTCTATCCTTATTCCATGCCACGGTTAGTATTGTTGAAAATACTAACCAACGATATTCTTGTCTCATGAAGGAACAATGGCTCACCAAGGTCAACACAACACTCCTCTCGAAACTCTAGAACAAGCTCTTCAACGAATGATAACCACCGCCGTGGGTACGGCCGTGGCCAATCACTTTTCTAACAACAACAATCATGGAGCCGGAAATTCAATCGAAGGTTGCTCCTACAAGAACTTCATGAAGTACAATCCTCCCACTTTCGATGGAACCGGGGGACCGGTTACTCTCACCCGATGGTTTGAACAAACAGAATCCGTTTTTAGCATAAGCGGTTGTCAGGACCAAGATAAGGTCAAGTTTTCCACCCTCACTCTTACCGGTATCGCTCTCTCATGGTGGAACACGTATGTACAATCAGTGGGTATCGATGAAGCCCTTACACTCTCTTGGACCGAATTAAGAGAAAGAATGATCACCGAATACTTCCCGCGCGATGAGACTCGAAGGCTCGAGCAAGGGCTAAGGAATTTAAGAAAGGTCGGGAATGACCTCGGAGCTTATAATCAACGGTTTACCGAACTAGTCTCAATGTGTCCAAATCTCATGACTCCCGAATCCCTAAGAATCGAACTTTACATGGATGGCCTCCCTAAGAGCATTCAACACGGGGTAATGGCATCCCAACCCACTAACCTACAAGAGGCTTTAACAAAGGCCCACCAAACTTTAGAAACGGTGAATGAAATGGAAGCACCGGTACGAATGGTCGAGAACCACCCGGGTAACAACAAAAGAAAATGGGAAGCCTCGCAACCAAGCAACCACAACAATAACAACATCTCCAAGAAGCCTTTCACCCCCGGCGGCAAGAAGGGGTATGCCGGAACCCTACCTCACTGTAACAAGTGTCGCAAACATCATTTTGGTGAATGTGGCAAACCATTTTGCGTCAAGTGTCAAAGAAGTGGCCATGTGGCCCATGTCTGTAAGGGTACCGTTACCGTCGCTCGAAGGGTGCCCAACGCACACAGGACGGGTGCATGCTTTGAGTGTGGCCAACTGGGTCATTTTAGGAATGTGTGCCCAAGGAAGAAATCAACCCCAACGCACGCCATTGAACTTTCAACATCGACACCTAGGATGCCCGAGGCGACGATGGACTAGTCACGGGTACGTTTCTTCACAACAAACCGTATACTTCATACTTGTTTGATTCGATTACCGCTAGGCGTTTTACAACCAAGACTTTGACTTGTACTCATTACCTTCCATCTTTTCCCCTAGATACTATTTAGGCGATTTAAGCGACCAACGGAAAAATATTGTGTGCCTATAAATATTATCGGAGGATATACGTTAAGAAATTGAACTCGACACCAATAGAACTAAGGAACTCAAAACCTATTCATTAAGGAGAAATTGTTTCCCTACATTTATGTATAGATTATTATGAACTAAGAAATTTTCGGTTGGAAACCGATACCCTCTCCCTCGCATCCATGACCTCATGATTATTTGCACGAATCCCGTATGTTCCAAATCGACCTCCGTTCCGGTTATCATCAATTGGGGGTTAAGTGAGACGATGTCTCCTAAGCCACTTTCCGAACTCGCAACGTTAGTTGTAAATCTCTCTTAGTACCGTTTGATTTATTTAGGGCTCGCCCGTATCCATAAACCTCTTGAACCGCGTATGCAAATTCATATAGACTAATCTGTTATCGTATTTATAGATGACATCTTAACTTATTCAAGTAAAGAAGGAAAACGAACAACATCACCATCTTAAGCTCGAACTTTTGAGAAAAGAGCAACTCTATACCAAAGTCTCTGAGTGAGAATTTCTGTTGAATGAAGTCCAATTTTCTAGACCATGATGTTTATGGTCAGGTCGTTACAATCAATCTCGAAATCAAGCCACATGTAATCAGGAAACTCTCCCAACTCAGACTTGTATTCGTAAAATCTTAGAACTCGCTGTTATTACCGAAGATTCATTTCTGACTTTTCTCGTGTTACACGACTTCTAACCTCGTTAACTCATTGAGGGAAAATTTAAACCTCTCCGTGTTCGAACCTTGAGCGTGATTCTTCACACCAACATTTCTAGTTAAATTCGTATAGCAACAGATGGAACTCAAACATGAAAATATTTCTACTTGAACGCCGAAAGGCATACTCTCTCGACTCAAAAATCAACGTAACTAAAATTCGTTATTTTGCGCGAAGAATTCGAATACTAAATTGTGGATCCGATCAACTTTCTCGTCATCACGTACCACACTACATACCTATGTTATTTCACCGTTACCGTCTGATATTACTGGAATTTAAGATAACACAAAATCCAACGATACTTCACTCTTCTTTGACTTAACGCCCTTGTATTTCTGATAATCGGCCAACTACTATTCAACCCCGAACTATACAACTACGTGTACTATCTCGTTTCCTTTTTCAAACCTCAACTTTTGACAACTAGATGCACGATATGGCTACCTCGAGATGTAAACTCACCATATTCTAAGTCCTCATTCCGCTCCTATCTTTATCGCTCGCACTTCCGTATAAGGAAACTTTTTGTAAAACTTCTCAATGGATAGAGAAACTCCTCATATTACATTAATATTCGCCACGAGGGTGAGTAGTCCTAACGAACATTTTCGAACCCTAACTAACCTGTTCAAACATATCTTAAGAGATTCTATTCCAACACGGTGCATCCTTGTCAATTATCCCGTATCGAAATACTCGTTTCACTTCTAGTTTTACAAGAAACCTTGGAGACCCGCTTAGACATGAGTACCGCGTACCACCCCCAAACCGACGAACCGAGCAAACGAACGATTTACGTCTTGGAAAGGCATGTCACAAACTCGTATTGTCACCTTTAGTAGATCACTCTTACAACAGTAGTTACCATTCGTGTCTTCACACGCACTTTCCGAAACCCTATATGACCGCGAATGTCATACCCCTATTCATTTAACCAAAGCATCAACCACCGAAATCTGAACTCCATCAAGAAACAACAATTGAGATCGTTCAAGTCCGAGAAGGGCTCGAGACAACCCATTGTCGCCAGAAGAGTTATACCAAACTTAGATGAAAACCTCACCAAACCCAGTGTGTAACCGCGTAATATTGAGAAACCGCACCTTGGAAGGGTGTAATCCATTTTGGGGAAATCGAGAAAGGCTATATCCGCAATATCGAACCTTTTGAAACCTTGGGGCGTATTGGAACCGCTTCCTACCGTTTAGAACTTCCGACTCAATTAAGTTTTCATTTATCCTACATTTCGTGTAACAAACTTAGAAACGTGTCATGCGGAACAGGAATGTGCAATCCTTTTAGATGCACCAACTATTGATGACAAACTCCTCTTCATGGGAAAACTGGTTGAAATCATGGATCGTAAAACCAAGCCCTAATACAACGTAACACCCCGACTATCCGGATTCGTGGAATGTCCAAGAAAGTACCTTCAATCATTCGTAGAGTTACTACACTAAGTCTCGAGTAAGAGACATCGACTATTACTTCCAACTAAATTTCGGGACGAAATTTCTTTTGAGGTGTGGATAATGTAACATCCCGCGTTTTTCCGTTAAATTTATTTTAACACCGTCTTTTTTTTTCATATAATATCTTTCGTTATTCAAATTTGTATCTTTCGTTAACTAACGTTCATAATATTCTCGTTATCTAATTATAAAGTCATCCGTTACTCGAACGTTTTTAAAATATTCGATCGGTTAAATTCCGCACCCGCTTTGAAACTCGAGGGACCGGAGTTGCCAAATGGGCAAACTAGTTGACTAGGTCAACTAGTCAACCCATTTTTCCACCATTCATTCATTCCATCATCTCCCTCATCTCTTTTCTCTCCATCTCAAGAACACACACATAAACCCATTCCATTCATTCATCATCTAAATTCAATCTTGGAAGCTCACAACAAATCCGACTACATATTCTTGATCCTCTCATCATTCTCTACGATTTGATACTAACTACACCGAGTTTGGGTAACTTTCTAAAAACTCTAGATTTCTATAAATTCGTGTTTTTGACTTGAAATTGTGTTAGTTAGTGTCTATGGCTCGTGTCTAGCATGAATATATGTTTTGTTTGCTCGATTTGTTGATTTGAGTAACTAGTTTGAACTTTTGAAGTGGGTTAGCTTAATCTTTGATTTTGGATGATTAAAAGTTGTTTAATTGTTAAAGTTCATGTTTTAATTGTGTTACTAGTATCACTAGCTTCGTTTTGATGCATAGGTTGACTAAGAAAACTTCAAAAACATGAATATTGATTTTTGTGGATTTTGGTTAGGGTTTGATAGACTTTGAAATGAACTTTTGATGCATTGAATGCTTGTTAATGTTGTTAGTAAGTGTTTAGATGCAATGTATGCTTAATTACCTTCGAAACGGCATATCGTATGTGTAAATTGGATTCCCGAATCATAAAATACGTTTTACGAACTTGAAACTTTGAAAATAAACCTTTCTTGATCAATTGACGAGTTTTCGGTTATTGTAAATGATGTTTGTGATTGATGAATTGTGTTTAGTTGTATTCCTCGTCAAATTACCTTTCTAAAGATATATGATATGCGTTTTAAATGTTTTCGGTGCATGAAATGTGTTAAATTGTGTTTTGGGTCGTGACTTAGACCAATTTTCTGCAAACAACATGTTTCCCAGGTAGTGCGCGCCGCGCACATACCTGCGCGCCGCGCAGAATTAGAAATCCCAGATGTTTGCCTTCGTGGTTAAGTTCTGACCAGGATTTACACTTGGGTGCGCGCCGCGCAACCCATTGCGCGCCGCGCATATGCCCAGCTCATTTTTGTTTTTATTTTTCCTTTCACAAAATGTTTCCCGCTTAACCGTAACTCCGATTAACATGAAACTTGGCCATTCTGCTCATAAATGATTTCTCATCATGGGAAAATTGTCGGATACCCGACCCGACCCCGTTGACCTTGACTTTGACCAAGTTTGACTTTTAGTCAAACTTAACCAAACAATTATACGATCGTTCTAACATGCTTAGTTACTTGTATCGTGCATGAAACTTGACTAATTGATTCACATGCTACATAATCGAGTCGTAACGAGCCATAGGACTAATTGAACATCTTTGACCCTTCGTGACTATCGTTATTGATACAACCTAATTGTTTAGGTCGAGACTAGCATTGTTCTTTGCACGTTTACTTGTTGAAGTACTATTTCACTCTTGCAATCAAAGGTGAGATCATAGTCCCATTTTTTACTCTTTCGAACTTACTTTTGGGATGAGAAAACATAAACGATTCTTTTGAACTAAGTGAACACAAGAACGGGAAAACAAACATTCTTCATACGAGTTTAGAACAAAAATCCTCAATTCGATTATCATTAGTTACACTTGCCAGGTGTAAGCGAGAACTTATGTTATATGGCCATATGGGTTGACAACCCTCATCTCTGACGGTTCGCTACCGTCTACGGATGAAATATATTTTCGAGAATCAGTGTTTGTTCTAGCACTATAGATGGGGTATACAATGGATGGAATGTTAAGCTTTGATAATTGGGTGCTCGTGAATATTAACTTTTAGAATGTATTACTATTATTTCAACTTTGCAAACCTTGTGGTTCGACTTACTTACTTTTACTCACTTACTTACTTAAACCTATGATTTCACCAACGTTTTCGTTGATAGATTTCTATGTTTTTCTCAGGTCTTGCACGATATGTGAAACATGTTTCCGCTTACTATTTGATACTTGCATCCGATGTCGAGTATACATGCATTTCATGGAGCGTCTTTTGACTTTACTTTAAACCGTGTCGCCTAGATTTCAATCGTACTTATAACGTTGTAACTTAACTTTTGGTTGAACAATTCTTGTAAACTTTGAAACAATCTTTATTTTGAAATGAAGGCGACATATTTTGGTCAAACGTTATCTTAAAGACTTATAATCAGGTAATGGGACCCACGTAGCCGACGCCGTCACTTGACGATTTGTCGGGGTCGCTACATACCAAAGGATCCGGTTTTCCATCATACATCGGGGGTTTAGTCCTCATGAAGATCTTAAGACAACGCTCCATTTCACCACTACTTTGAAGTTCGGAATACTTCCTATCCATTTCTTCTCGAAACGCACTCATTTGCTCCGCAACGGCGGCCGCAACTCTAGCGTTAAACTCCGCGTCATTCGTCTCGATCTCGTTTCGCGTCGTCATTCTAAAGAATGCAAAACGATTAGTCCACGAACGTATAAAACCGCACGCACAACACCGTTCCATCTTGCTAAACACTCGTCGTACATCACTCGTTAGACACGATTTGCACCCGTAATAAGGTTTACAAGTCCTTATTATCCACACACGCCGCATCGACTCGTTAGTACAACGACCGCCTCGCTCGATGATATAAACAAACACAACCACAAACAAAACACAATGCAAGAATCAATATCGCAACACAATTGCAAATTAATAATATCTGCATTACTAATATAAACGTTAGTCAACCTACAATCAAGGCACTAACTAAACTCATTCCGACCCGTAATCCTACAAGTCCCGCAACAAATAAGCACACACAAAAGTCTAAGTCTAGGCACCTATCTCAAGTCACCTAAATCCCTTAGACCATGCTCTGATACCACTTGTAACAACCCAACCCGTTAACCTTCTGAAAATGTGCCACACAAAAAAAAAAAAATTTCTGGAACAGCTGATCTGGACGGCGTCCAGAACTTAAGACTGGGACGGCGTCCAGCCATCTGGGACGGCGTCTAGATGTACTAAAACATTCTGATCAGTTTTTCGAACACACGCGGGCGAAAACCCGCTTCCCGACACTTTTAAACCAAAACACTTTCACAATAGATTACAATAGTTTAAACTAGGAGTTTTCCACAATAAAAATCGAGTTTTACGACACCGGGCCCACATCGACCCAAAATACCACAAGTGACTATTACGACCCATTAGTTTATACAAAAACATAGACCGAGCATGGGATTGGGGACACGCTACCCAATCCTAATCAAATCCAAAAGTAAGTCTTCTAAAGCAACTTCGCAAGTCCACTAGTCCCCGCGCTTACCCGAGCCACCGCATCCGTGCAATCTATAAAAATGTAAACAAAGAGAGGGTAAGCTAACGCTTAGTGAATGATAATATACTACATACATATATATGCATAAAATGGACACGCCTCACAAAATCAAATACCGTATACCGGAGCATCCAAGCATAAAGGCAAGCTAGTCTAAGCATACCGTAAGAGCACTAAGCAACGAGCTAAAGGTACATCAACAAAATATAAGTTCACCAACAACGATGTGAACAATGCCAATAAGCTACACCCGGAGGGTTAGCTACATCACGACAATACAACATTATATGTATACAATATATATATATATATATATATAATTTTCTTACGCTTACAACACAATAACCATGGTTAACCAATAGTACAAGGGAACAACGCTCGCGAAAACGCCATCGGTGTTCATAACATCCGTTAGGGCACTTAACACCTCGCACCACTAACCCCTAGGGTGGCACCTTAACACCTCGGCACATCACCCCGAGTGGCATCTTAACACCTCGATGCAACACTCATTATTTTACGGAGTGGTGTCTTAACACCTCGACACTACACTCCTAGGTGGCATCTTAACACCTCGATGCTACACCCGAGTGGCATCTTAACACCTCGATGCTACACTCTTCACGTGAAATATGGTGTCTTAGCACCTCGACACTACACATTTCACGCTACAACAAATAGATACATTATATACCTACACATATAATTATTCCACTCACTATATTAACCCTTCGTCATTGGGGTTATATAAGTCCCCATCACATGCCTATGTGACAACGTACACACAAAGTGTGCACCTCGCCAACGTGGTCAACCAAAACGCACAACCGTGCCAATTGGACCTATACACAAGTCCAATAATTCCACCTATACGAGAAGCGAGCTCTACAAGCGAGAACCCCTTCTCCCGACCCGCACCCATCCTACACATACATATGCATATAGGATATTAACACTCACCTAGTCATCTTGATGAATGCTTCCAAGTAAACCGCAACGCGCCAAATGGAAAGTACCTATTCCATTATCACAAACACAACAACACAATTAGGATTGACTTACAAACCAACCCAATTGACACCTAGTGCAAATTCGACCCATTTGCACTTCCAAGCACGAAACGCGCCCAAACTAACCAATAATCACTAACACGAGTGAAAATGGTCCTAACACACCAATTAAACCCGAACACAAGTGTTAAACACGTGTCATACCCATTTTGACACCAAAACCCTAATTTTGACCCATTTCAAAATTAGTTAGCCAAACTCACCCAAAAGAGTTTCAACACTTCCATAATCACTAAACCTAGTGATTAAACTCAAGATCAAACCCTAATCAAGGCTAAAATGTCAACCAACCCAAAACCCGCCAAGTGACAAGATTAACAAGTCACCATGAACCTATTTCATCATCTAAAAGGGTTTCACAACAATCTAGCTCAAAACCCTAACTTGAACATCAAATCTAACAAATGAAATTCGGAGTTTGAGCTTACCAATACCACCACAACGTAGCTAGGAGCGAGATGAACAACTTTAGAACCCGAGCTTTTGCGAGAATCCGACTCCTTCTCCAAATCCACCTCTCTCTCTCTAGAACTTCTTCTCTCTCTCTAAATAATGTTGGGAGTGTTTGTGAAGATGAAATATGATCCACAAATGACCAAGGAACCAGCCTTGAAGGCTCCAAACCGGCATCTAAGTGATTTTACCATTTTACCCCTTTTAAAATAATTAAAACAGCTGGCTCGACAGACCGTTTGGACGGCGTCCCAAACTTTGGACGGCGTCCCACCTTTTGTTGCTGGACGGCGTCCCCCCTATCGGGACGGCGTCGCACCTTTTGTTGCTGGACTGCGTCCCTCCTATCTGGACGGCGTCCCGACCTACTGCAAAATCAGAAACAAAAACAGGGTGTTACAGAATTAGCACAGCTACGAGTTAAACGTTTACTCAGGTTCCGAGTGTTTTCAGGTGTATAACTATATGCATCACTCTTTCCTTCCGTAGATGAAGTGCGGTTGATTCATCCTATCGATTGAGGTGTTTTCAAGAATCATGAAAGGTTTGAACGCAGATTAGAATTGTCAAGATACAAATGAGATTTAAGATGAAATCAAGTGGCAAACTTGAAGAATTATTTAGTTTCATATGTTATAATTAATATTTTAATTCATTTTAATTGTCCAATGTTGATAGCCCACAGTTAGCAGTGTACAAATAATAATTCATATATAAGTTACTATATAATATTCAAATTAATTAATACGTATCGTGACCCGTATACGTCTCATACTCGATCACAACTCAAAGTATATATATTATTTGAGAATCAACCTCAACCCTGTATAGAGAACTCGATCATTACTGCATATAGAGTGTCTATGGTGATTCTAAATAATATATATAGATGTGTCGATATGATATGTCAAAACCTTGTATACGTGTCCCGATATTCAAAGTGCGTAAAATAAATACAGAAATTAAATGACGATAAATAAAATGCGTAAAGTAAATAATAGAATTTAAATGACGATAATTAAAATTGCGATGATTAAATTGCGGTAAAATAAATTGCGATAAATAAATTGCGATAATTAAATGGTAATACGGAAATAACAGTTAGCTTGGACAGTTAGCTAGGATTTTGTTAGCGTGGATTCTTAATAGAATTTCATATTGTTAATTAATCTATTTCTAATCAATTTTTATTGTGTCCATTATTTCTTCATTATGCCACTTGTTGGATTCTGATAGGTCAAAATCCAAATATGTAATTGGATGAATAGGGTTACTCTGTGGTGAACGGATTTGTATATCGGTGGATGTAAGTAGGATAGTATATGACTGTTGAAACAGATTCGAAGAACGTACAATGTAACTTATTAATGTGAAATTTAAATGGTCCTCGGGTATTACCTACCCGTTAAAATATTTTCACCATTAACAGTTTGTACAAGAGAATTTTTAATTACAGTTTTTATGAAAACATATCTACATATATATTTTCTTCAGATGTATTCATGGATTTAATGAGTTAATATGATATTAAACTCATTTGTTTTTCGGTTGGAACTAGAATAAATAATCTCTAAAACTTTAGAGATTACATATTCGCCATGTCGAACGAAGATAAGTGAGGTAGAACGATACGTAGAACGAAGATCATACTCAAAGTACAGATGATGATATTGAAGCATGGATTATTGATGGTACTGGTGCTGTTATTGATTGTACTGTTGGTGCCGGTGATGTTGTTGAAGCTGGTACATTTTGCACCATATTCTCCGAATTGATTATTCGAGCACGAAGTTCGTTGACTTATTACTCCAGGATGATTGTCAGTAGGAACGAGTGGATGAATAAGATTTAGAATTGTGGATAGAATATAATCTTGTCGAGTTACCCTGGAAATGAGACTGAAAATGGTGTCTCGAACAGGTTCGCCGGTAAACGCTTCAGGTTCATTGTCAAGAGGTGAATTCGGTTGGTGGAAGGGACTGCCTTCTGCGCGTTTCCATTAATTAAGTCGACTATGAATCCATCAGATGAATTGGGGATGGATGATTGGTTGTTTCATTCTAGTGTCGTTGCTTTCGGAGCTTAGATGACTATCCATTCTGAATAACTGTCGGGATAACTATCGGAATAGTTGTCGGAATCCGAGGGACTCGATCTAGTTGAGGGATTCATCTCGTACGATTAGATGAAGGATTTTCGATAAGAAATAGATTATAGGATGTAGATTAGTATCCCGCAATATATAATTTACATATACATATATAATACTAAAATCCCATAAGTTACAGAGGAATCTACGGAAGCTGTCAGACAAAGGTAACATTAACAGATACGCTAAGATATGAATTTATCTATACACTGTCTATGCAATAGAGGCAGTAAGACATGTCTAGACTAAGAATGATAAGCAGGTAATTTCTTAAGGTTGATAAGCAGATGATTTTCGACTAGAAATGATAAGCAAAACTTTTGACATGCAGACACGGTCGAAGTCCAGACTCACTAATGCATTTAAACAACTATCGGTTAGACACACTAATGCAAGACCTGGTTCGCTACGACCACCGCTCTGATACCAACTGTGAAGACCCGTCCTAATCCATCCGGACGAAATCCATATCGATTATAAACGATTCACAACAGTTGATTACATCGCGAGGTATTTGACCTCTATATGATACATTTTACAAATATTGTATTCATTTTTAAAAGACAATCTTTCTTTACAACGAAAATTTTCGACATGCATACCCTTTCAGATTATATCCAACTATAATTGACTTAATAATAATCTTGATGAACTCGACGACTCGAATGCAACGTCTTTTGAAATATGCCATGCATGACTCCAAGTAATGTTTCTAAAATGAGCAAATGCACAGCGGAAGATTTCTTTCGTACCTGAGAATAAACATGCTTTAAAGTGTCAACCAAAAGGTTGGTGAGTTCATTAGTTTATCATAAATAATCATTTCATAATTTTAATAGACCACAAGATTTCATATTTCCATTTCTCATAAACATACGTCCCATGCATAGAGACAAAAATATCATTCATCTGGATTGAACACCTGGTAACCGACATTCACAATATGCATATAAGAATATCCCCATCATTCCGGGATCCTCCTTCGGACATGATATAAATTTCAAAGTACTAAAGCATCCGGTACTTTGGATAGGGCTTGTTGGGCCCGATAGATCTATCTTTAGAGTTCGCGTCAATTAGGGTGTCTGTTCCCTAATTCTTAGATTACCAGACTTAATAAAAAGGGGCATATTCGATTTCGATAATTCAACCATATAATGTAGTTTCGATTACTTGTGTCTATTTCGTAAAACATTTATAAAAGCAGCGCATGTATTCTCAGTCCCAAAAATATATATTGCAAAAGCATTTAAAAAGGGAGTAATGAAACTCACGCATATAAATATTGTAAAACAGTTAATAAAACATTTGCATGTATTCTCAGCCCAAAAACGTAAAGAGTAAAAAGGGCAAATGAAACTCACCTAATGTATTTTGTAGTAAAAATACATATGACTATATTGAACAATGCAGGGTTGGCCTCGGATTCACGAACCTATATCATTTGTATATATATTAAAACATATATTCGTAATTGAGCAATTTTATATATTATACTTATTTTATATATTATATATATTTAGTTTATGTATATATATATTCTAAAAGGATTTATATTTATATAGTTATATTAATATATTTTGGGTTAGTATGATATTAAAATACCTAATTGTTATATATGAATATTCGTAAAAAAAATTGTTAATCTAATTAATACATTCTTATATGTAATATTACTTATAAATATATTTATTTTTATATACATAATAGTTATTTAGTAAAATAATATTACTAATGGTAAATAAAGGTTGTATTTATAATGATAATATTAATAATAACAATACTGATAATAATATATTAATTATAGTAATAATCATAATAATAGTGATTAAAATTAATAATAATGTCTCTAAAATAATACTAATAATAATAATAATGATAATAATAATCCTATTAGTAATCAAAATGATAATTTTCATAAAAATGATATTTTTTAATAGTATTGATAATAATAATTTTTAAAATAATACATTTACTAAAATGAGACTTTTCATAATAACACTAATAATGATAATTTTAGCAATACTGATGTTTATAATAATGATAATAATAATAGCAATATTAGTTTTTTTTAACATAATGATATTACTAATAATAATCTAAATGATAATACTAATAGTAATAATAATTATAATTATAATAATATTAAAAATAATAATAATAATACATAACAACAACACTAACAATAACAATCATAATAATAATAATAATAATAATAATAATAATAATAATAATAATAATAATAATAATAATAATAATAATAATAATAATAATAATAATAATAATAATTAAAAAGGTGAGACTACCTTAAGAAATAAGTTGTCTAAAAAAGAAAATGTCCCTGCCACGGATCGAACTCGCAACCTCCCGCTCACCCGTCACTTCATTAAACCAACTGGGCTGTACCCATTTTCTGTTTCAAAATAGAAACTAATTTTATAAAACCCGTATTATTTGTTTCTCCCATGTCTTCTTCTTCCCATCGAATTCAAACAAGCAGAGAACCAAAACCCCTATCCACTCGTTAACTAATTAGAATTAGGACTAACTAATTGAGACATAAACATTGATTTGAGAGGGTGGGATTTGCAGCAGACGGAAAGAAAAGAACAGAAAAAAATATTTATATATCTGTGACCCGTTAAAAATTAAATTCCATTCTTCGAATTCAAGACTGTTTTACTTCATACTTACAACATAAAAGATGTTTTAAATCAATAATATAAACTTTACAAATCGTCAATTTCTCTATAAACTCAAAAACGATTTCGAATTTTAATGAAGAACAATCGTTTGACTTTTTAAACTCGAACTTTGACTCTGCAATTCAAACTTGTTAAAAGAAATTAAGATTTGATACTCTACAGATAGTTTTAATATCTGAATTCTAACACGACTGCACTTACATATTTTAAAATGGATTTCGAAATCGAAGGATTTGACAAAATGACCAGGAACAGAGAACTATATGTGTTCTTCATGTTTTCTATTTTAATTCAAATAGATGGAAGCTGTTAATGCATTTGAAATTTGATATTTGATAATGTGAATTCATTAGGTAACCTTTACAACTGGAATTTACCACATTTTATAATAATCTTCACGACAGCAAGAATAATTCAGAGAAAAAGATAAATAAAAAAAAATAAAAGGTAATCGTGACCTCTAACTGAATTTGGCTGTTTCTCTGAATTAGGAATTGACTTTAAACAAATTAAAGACAAAAACAAGAATTTTCTAAAGCTTGAGAGGGACAGCAAACAGATTCTGTACTAGTTTTCTTGATTTTTATATATAATATATAATTAATATTGATAATTATTAAATATAACTATATAAATAATAATGCTTTTTAATATCTTTAGTAACATTTATAATAATAATATAAAAATAATTCTATTAGTATTAATAATGGTGATAAAAATAAATACAATAATGATAATGATAATCTTGAATGAAAATAATAATTACTATTAATCATAGTTATAATAATAATAATGACTTTTAATGATAATAGTAATAATAATTATAATAATAACAAATTATAATAATAACAAATTATATAACAAATTTCATATTTATATTTTTAACATAATAATATTAATAATATTTAATAATAGTAATGGTAAACATAATAATAAGAATTATAATTTTTAAAGATAATAGTAACTAATAATGTACCTAATTCATAATTGATTTGTAAATTTCAATCTTCCTCATAATAATATTTATAATAAGGATTGTTATTATGATAACCCTAAAACTATTAGAATTTATTAATTACCAATATAACAATAATAATAATATAACTAATACTAATATTGATATTAATATAAAACAAAATAATGAAAATAATAATAATACTATTATGATACTATATCCTTAACCTGTAATTTTATTACATTTTATTAATTTTGTATTATATAATATCTATAACTTTTTATATTTATATCCCAATATACATATATTAACTATGTACAGAAATCATATATCTTTAAATATTCATTTCAATTACCACTTAAATATTTTTGTATTATATTTTCATATTTAGCTTAAGCAATTAAATCATAAATTATTATATCATATTATTATATATAATGTATATTTATATTGATATTTATATTTTTTTTTCTGTATACACGTTTATTTACAATTTATGATTCGTGAATCGTCGGGAATTGTCAAGGTCAAAGGATTTCATAAACTGCTTCGAAAATTTTGAAATTCAATTTAATAGACCTTGCTTATCGTATCTAAATCATATAAAGATTAAGTTTAAATTTGGTCGGAAGTTTCCGGGTCGTCACAGATAATGGTGCTCAAATTGCAAAAGATCCTTTTAAAACATGGTGCACCGATTTAAATATAATTCAAAAGTTTACATCAGCGGTGCATCCGCAGGCTAATGGCTTGTGTGAAGTAACCAATCGTGATATTGTGAGCGGTATCAAAAAGAGGTTATATGAAAAGCGAACTGGTTGGGTGGATGAGCTGCCCAATTTATTATGGGCACATCGCACAACTTTCAAGAAAAGCACAGGGGAAACACCCTTTAGCTTAGTATATGGCTCTGAAGCAGTAATACCCGCTGAAATTTTTGTTCCAACGCATAGAGTTGCTAATTTTGATGAAGGAGCGAATGGCGAAGCCTTATGCGAAAATTTGAATTTAGCTGAAGAGCGAAGGTTAATGGCTGCTATCAGAGAGGCAAATAATAAACAGTAAATTGCCAAATATTACAACAAAAGAGTACGCGCTTTGTCTTTTGATGTAGCCGAATGGGTGCTGCGAAACAATGATGCGAGTAGAGCAGAAAAACATGGTAAATTAGGACCTAACTGGGAAGGTCCTTATCAAATTATGGCAATTAATGCGGCAGGTTCATATAAGCTCGCAGACATAGAAGGGCGAACTCTCCCTAATGCGTGGCATGCTGCTTTATTAAAACGATATTATGCATAACTTTGCAAAAATAAAGCGTTGGCCAAATGTGCATGTATATTCAAAGTGCAAAAAAGAGATGCGAAGCCTGTATTTGATATTTTTCTATGTGTTTTTATTTTTGATTTTTGCAAGTCTTGATCACGCTTGTAAGAATATGAAAAATAAACACCTGTAAGAATATGCGAAAAGTTTTTTTGCATTGTTTTTAAAAAAAAAATTATGCTTGGCGAAATACTCAGGGTTTAAGAAATATTCTATAATATTTTGCTTCATAATGCTGCTATGTTTCGCAAAGGTTAAATGGCGTAGTGATGAAATTGCCCACTTACGCAGAAATTTGTTATCGCGAAAGGAACTTAATTTCCTAAATATTTGATTTTGCCATACTTAGATGCTTCGCGATGCTAATTGATGGCCTAAGGATCGTTTTGGCAGACTTAGAAGATTCATAACGTATACATATACGCGCACACAGATTGTTTCGCAAAAGTACATACTTATTATGTGCACGATAATAAGAGTTAGAAATTGCCAAGGACAAGTCCGTGTTATGGATATTAATGATAAAAGCGCTATATAAATAAAAGTACTTGCAAAAATATAAGAACAACGAAAATTTTATTAATAATGACGCAGAAGACAGCTGCGCGCTGTTGTACAAAATGAAGTTTCATTCCTTGGATAAGTCAAGCTTGATGATGTCATCTGCAGTGGCATCATCCTGCTCGCTTATCGCTGTTATCTTAGGGATGAGAATTTCGGCTATGTTTTCTTGAGCAACAGCGAATGTTGATTGAGCGTCTTCTAACGAACATAAGCGATCAGCTATTGCAGTTGGTAGTGGCTCTGGCAATGGGCAGTTGATGGCAATCTGGTCCATAAATTCTACCCTCTCGCGAAGTTTTAACGCAGCGGCGAATGTTGAAAACTTAGTGGAAACAGGCTTGGAGTTGAGAATTTTTCTAGCCAATTCGGGGAGATGTTGGCGGAGCTTGGTGAACTGAAGCTCCGCAGAAGCTTTAGCAGTTAGAGCGGTGTCCCGCTCTCAGTTACCTTCGCCACATCCTCTGTCAGCGATTTAATAGTGGCCTGAAAGTTGTTTTCCTTATCAGCCACAGTAGAAACCCGTTGTTTTAATTCATCAACGGCGGTTTTAGCGGCAGTTAGCTCATAAGATAGATCAACACAGCGCTTTTTGCTGTCTTCAGCTTTGGCTTTCTCAGTCAGATATTTGGCTTTTTCAGCCTCAAGAACATTGAAGAATTGTTCTTGGCGGCAAATCATGTCATACGCGAAATTGAACGACATATAGAAATTCTGAACGAAGCTGTTATGTGCATCAAGTGCAGAAAGCTTCGAGAACTCGCGATGAAGCTCGTTTGGGATTGCTAGCTTCATCTGGTGGCGTTGATCTAACGCCGCAGAAGAAGTAGCACAAGTATATCCCGATAAGCCGTCAACTCTCACCCCATAAGTGTAACAACTCAACCTCGATTACCCAAAACCCGACACATTTTTTTTTTAAAAAAACACAAAGAAGCTGGCCAGGCCAGATGCGCGGTGCGCGCAGACATGCGGCGCGTAGTAGTGCATGAAATCAGATCAGAAATAAAACTTTCCAGTTCCCTGCATTCTTACCCATTTGCGCGGTGCGCACATTATTGCGCGGCGCACGTTAGTACACGAAAAAGGCTGTTTGACAGTTTTCACATAGAAGGCTAAAACTTCAAAACCCAACATCCACACAACATAAATTTTGGTTACGATCAAATGTAGGGTACATAATTTTGAAGATTTGAGTTTACAAAAAGGTCACATTGACCCGTAATCACTAATACGTTTTCGACCCACGAGTTTAATTACCAAACAAAAGACGAGCATGGTGTTTGGTGTTAAACTACCCAAAACCTAGGTCGAGATGAAAAAGCCACCACTATCATATAAAAAGCGGGAAATCTCTAATCCAAATGAATACCCTTGCCCTTGTCCACGCCAGAGCCTAAAAAGATAAACAACGAGAGGGTAAGCAAAACGCTTAGTGAGTGCAATAATTATACATATACATATATAATCTATCTACTTGTAATCAACTACACCATACCACATACAAGCTAGCCATTCAATTAGCATACCGATCTCAAGTGTAACGCTACTAACCTCTGACAACAAAACTAGCATAACAATAGCATATATCACGAACAGTATAATATGCTACACTACAACATACAAGCATGGTTAACCAATCGTACAAGGAATGGTACTCGAATTTCTCACCGGTGTTCATTACAACCACTAGTGTACAACAACATATATCACTAACCCTTGGCGAAACGACAACACATATCTGTTCATAAAACCGTTAGTGAGCAACGACATATATCACTAACTTGGACAACACATATGCGTTCGTAAAACCTTTAGTGTACAACGACATATATCACTAACTTGGACAACACATATCCGTCCCTACAAATAAATATATTATATACATACATGTATACTTATCCCACTTACCTTATCACGCCGGTGGTGATTAAACACTTCCGTGAGCTTCAAGCGAAGTACCTAATACATTAAGTACCCAATATCAACATACAACTTGTGGAACTATCCACCAATACTAAACCCTTGGGCATTTAATGACCCAAATGCATTAAATGACCAACTTACACCAAAACCTCCCATTTACGGCCAAGACTCATCATTAATCGCTATAAGCTAGTGAGTAGAGTCTACCAACCCCAACTAACACAAACTTAGGGTATTTCATACCCATCTCACCCAATTAGGTCAACCGTTACCCATTTGACCCATTTTAACACTTAGACCCACAAATTTGGTCAACTTGAACCCATTAACAAACTTACACTAATTCACAAGTGTACTAGTGTTTTAACAACAAAATTAACACTTACAAACACCAATTTCATGACCAACCCTAGATTGCAAGCCTTAGGATTTTCATGCACCAATTTAACCCAAATTCACCCATTTAACCCCCATTTGGGTCTTACAAGTCTCAAAAGTACAAACCCCAGGCATAATTCAATTAAAACTCAAAAACACGGAGTTAGGGCTTACCAACGCTATCACAACGTAGCTAGAGACGTAGGGAACAACTTTAGAACTCGAGCTTTAACCCGAAACTAGCTTCTTCCCCTTTGGATTGAGCTTTCTCACACTAAAAGTTCCTCTCTCTCTAGAATTTAAGTGGAAGTGATATGGTAGATGAAAATGAAGTTATGACACCCACCAAACTGATCTTGGGGCCTTAAACTCATCCACATGTGAAAATACCAATTTGCCCCTTTAGAATATTTAAAAAGAAGGTGGTGAGATGTCAGCTCGATCTGCGCACCGCGCGTCCAGGTGCGCACCGTGCACTTCCCCTTTCACAGATTCCAGCCACTATTTATTTATATACAAAATGTACAATTCGGATTCGGGTCTTACAACTCTCCCCCACTTGATTCGGATTGCGTCCTTGCAATCCAAGCCGCATGACAAGCAGGAAGATACACCAAAACAAATTCTTCGGATTCTTACGTTAACTCAGAACCCTTTCGATGACGCCATTGGACTTTAATTGTCCTCACTTCTTTGTTACGCAATATTTTAACCTTCTCATCAAGAATGGCAATCGGTTCCTCGACATACTCCAACTTATTGTTCAAGGAAATCTCATCCAACGGCACCCACGTCGAGTCATCCGCAAGACACTTACGGAGATGGGAAACATGAAATGTGTTATGAATTCCCACAAGCTCTTCGGGTAACTCTAGTCTTTAAGCAACTTCACCAACGGGAGTCAAAATTTTGAAAGGGCTAATAAACCGAGGAGCTAGCTTTCCTCGCTTTCAAAACCGAATAACAACTTTCCATGGAGAAACTTTAAGCATCACCATGTCGCCTTCTTGAAATTCAATCGGTCGCCTTCGTTTATCGGCATAAGATTTTTGTCTATCTTGCGCTGCTTTAAGTCAAGCTCGAATCATATCAATCTTGCTATTCGTCTCTAAAACCAGATCGGTACTCCCGATTTCCCTTTGTCCCACTTCACCCCAACAAATAGGAGTTCGACACCTTCGCCCATAAAGCATCTCATAAGGTGGCATTCCAATACTAGTATGATAACTATTGTTGTACGAGAATTCCACCAAAGGCAAGTGCTCATCTCAACTACCACCGAAATCGATAATACATGCCCGTAACATATCCTCTAATGTTTGATTCGTACATTCGATTTGACCGTCCATTTGAGGATGGTACGCTGTGCTCATTCTCAATTGTGTACTCATATCTTCATGAAACTTATTCCAAAACCGAGATGTGAAACGGGTATCTCGATCCGAAATAATAGATATAGGAACCCCATGTCTCGATATCACCTCCTTGATAAATAACTTTGACAAGGTCTTCGACGATATCGTTTCCCGAAAGGGAAGAAACAATGCACTCTTCGTCAACCGATCAACTATCACCCAAATCGTATCAAATTGGGTTCTCACCGTCTTTGGTAACTTTGTAATGAAATCTATGGTAATGTGCTCCCATTTCCATTTCAGGACTTCCAACGGTTGTAGCTTACCGTACGGCTTTTGGTGTTCGGCTTTAACTTGCAAACACGTGACGCGTTGTTCAACATACTTAACAGCATCACGTTTCATGCCCGGCCACCAATACTCTTTCTTCAAATCAAAATATATCTTCGTTGCACCCGGATGAATGGAATACTTTGACTTATGTGCTTCATCAAGTAGCACTTGTCGGAAATCTCCCATTCTAGGCACCCACACTCGTCCTTGGAAGGATAACAAACCATGCGGGCCTAAGGTAATGGACTCCGTTTGCCCCATGATTCATTCTTCGTGCTTGTTGTGAACGAACGCTTCAATTTGAGTCTCACCAAGCTTTACAAGAAAATCGTTAGTAATAATCATACGTAACGATCCTACTCGTATTGCCGGATGTTGACTCTTTCGACTTAACGCATCCGCGACCACATTCGCCTTACCCGGATGATAAAGTATCTCACAATCTTAATCCTTTACCATATCCATCCATCCATCCATCTACATTGACGATAATTCAAATCTCGTTGATCAAAAAGATGTTTCAAACTCTTATGATCCGAATAAATTGTACACTTGACATCATACAAGTAATGGCGCCAAATTTTTAACGTATATACTACCGTCGCCAATTCAAGATCATGAGTCGGGTATCTCTTTTCGTGCTCCTTTAATTGTCGAGAGGCATAAGCGATAACTTTACCTCTTTGCATTAGAACACACCCGATTCCATTTAATGGGGCATCACAATAAACCGTCATATCTTCTACACCTTCCGGTAATACTAAAATCGGAGCTTGACACAATTTCTCCTTCAACAATTGGAAAGCAATCTCTTGCTCATTTTTCCAATTAAACTTCACGTTCTTCCTTGTCAATAACGGAGAGGCGATTTTAGAAAAGTCTTGGATAAGCTGACGATAATAACCGGCCAATCCGAGAAAACTTCGAATTTCCGTAGGTGTAGTCGGTCGTTCCCAACTTTTCACCATCTCAATCTTTCCCGAATCTGCTTGAATGCCTTCTTTATTCACAATGTGGCCAAGGAATTGCACTTCCCTTAGCTAAAATTCACACTTTGAGAATTTAGCATACAACTTCTCCTTTCGCAGAGTCTTCAATACTTCACGCAAATGACGTTCATGTTCCTTCATACTCTTAGAATAAACGAGGATGTCATCAATGAATACAATTACCTACTTGTCCATCATAGGTTGGCCCACTCGGTTCATAAGATCCATGAATGTCGCCGGTACATTCGTAAGACCAAAAGGCATAACTAGAAATTCAAAATGCCCATAACACGTTCGAAAGGCCGTTTTCTCGATATCTTCCACACGGACCTGCATTTGGTGATAGCCGGACCGTAAGTCAATTTTAGAAAAATAAGTCGCACCTTGGAGTTGGTCAAATAAATCGTTAATCCGAGGCAATGGATAACGATTCTTGACAGTCACTTTGTTCAACTCCCGATAATCGATGCGCATCCGCATACTACCATCTTTCTTTTTCACAAATAAAACCGGAGCGCCCCATGGCGAAGCACTCGATCGAATAAAACCCTTTTCAAGCAACTCTTGGGTTTGATTTAACAACTCTTACATTTCTGTTGGTGCTAAACGATATGGAGTTTTAGCAATGGAAGTAGCACCCGGAACCAAGTCAATGCGAAATTCAACTTGTCCTTCCATCGGAACACCCGGTAATTCATCCGGAAAAACGTCTTCAAATTCATTAACCACCGGAATTTCACGAATGGATGGTGGCTCTTCACGAGTATCAACTACATGAGCAAGAAAAGCCATACCACCACTGAAATGACCCGTTCATATACATTATAAACGATTCATAATAGTTGATTACAACGCGAGGTATTTGACCTCTATATGATACATTTTACAAACATTACATTCGTTTTTAAAAGACAAACTTTCTTTACAGCGAAAGTTGACGGCATGCATACCATTTCATAATACATCCAACTATAATTGACTTAAAAATAATCTTGATGAACTCAATGACTCGAATGCAACGTCTTTCAAAATATGCCATGAATGACTCCAAGTAATATCCTTAAAATGAGCTAATGCACAGCGGAAGATTTCTTTAATACCTGAGAATAAACATGCTTTAAAGTGTCAACCAAAAGGTTGGTGAGTTCATAGGTTTATCATAACAATCATTTCAATATATTAATAGACCACAAGATTTCCGTTTATAAATATATGTACACTCGCAAGTGTATAAAACCGTTCTTTTTATGTTGAGGCCTCAGTAACCAACCTTAACAATAATATAATAAGTCATCTTCGCAAAGATGGATACGTACACTCGCAAGTGTATAAATAATCCTCGAAGTACTAAACATCCGCCCACTAGCTCTTATGTCTAGTGCAGCCTACAGGATGGGGGTGTTAAGCCCGATAGATCTATCAACAGGATTCGCGTTTACAATACCACATGTAAATAGTAGTTACCAAGCTACAGGGAAGTATGCCAGTGGTACAACTCAACGTAGAATATATTTTTAAGTACTTGTGTCTATTTTGTAAACCTTTATAAAAGCAGCGCATGTATTCTCAGCCCAAAAATATATATTTCAAAAGCAATTAAAAAGGGAGCAAATGAAACTCACCATACTGTATTTCGTAGTAAAAATACATATAACGTCATTTAACAAGTGCAAGGTTGGCCTCGGATTCACGAACGTATCAATATTGAGATTTAATATTGCAGGAAAGTACGTACATGCAACGGAGATGATAAACACTAGATTGACCTCACGAGCATACCCATGAACCATACCCATCACCTCCATAGCTATAACCCATAATTTCCTTAGCTTCAACTCATTCAAAAAAAACTATTTTGAAATCACTCGGACATCACTCCGTCGTAATATTTTATGTATACTAATAATATCTTGAAATAATGCAGAGCAAATATATATATATATATATATATATATATATATATATATATATATATATATATATATATATATATATATATATATATATATATATATATATATGTAAATCGATTGAGAGAGTTTAGAGAAATATATTTTCAAGTTTCTATGAAATAATGAAACTTATTGAATTCTATTTATAATAGATTTTTGAATTATTAAAGTGAATTATTAAAGTATGAATTATTAAAGTGAATTATTAAAGTATGAATTATTAAAGTGAATTATTAAAGTATGAATTATTAAAGTGAATTATTAAAGTATGAATTATTAAAGTGAATTATTAAAGTATGAATTATTAAAGTGAATTATTAAAGTATGAATTATTAAAGTTAAAGTAAAGTAAAAGTAAAGTAAAGGTAAAGTTAAAGTATAGTAAAAGTATAAAAACTATGTATGTATAATACGCGTATAAATATATATAATATTAATTTAAATCATTATATATATTTAATGAAATAAAATATAAATATCATTATATTTATTATACTGGTTAAGTAATGAGTTGTCAAAAGTGATTCTAGATATTTATAAAAGTTATATATATATTTTAATAATAAAGTTCTTTTTAAACTGAAAACATTTTTGTACGTTTGAAAATAGATTAATAGAATATTATGGAAACCAATTCTCCACTAACTTTTGTCTAACTTTCGTAAATGACACTTTTTGTTTTTATTTATAAATAACTTTACAAATTATTCCGAATATCGTTAAAAGGAATAGATTTTCTCAATCATAGTGGACCTCTCAACAGAGACTTGTAATCATAATTCAATGTTTCTGATAATTCAAGCATTTAATATATTTTTTTTAATTTCGTCGATAATCATATTGAAACAAATACGTTCATGTAAAGCATTATACGTTTAAATACTTTTTTGACATTTTCAATTTATAATATATACACATATACATACATATTCATATATGTTCATTTAATGGTTCGTGAATCATTGGAATTTGGTCGAGGTTTAAATGAATGTATAAACATAGTTTAAAATCCTTGAGATTTAACTTAATAAACATTGCTTATCGTGTCAGAATAATATAAATATAAAGTTTAAATTTAGTCGGAAATTTCTGGGTCGTCACAGTACCTACCCGTTAAAGAAATTTCGTCCCCGAAATTTGATAGAGGTCGTCATGACTAACAATGAGAATGTTATTATGACGATTATAAAGTTTTATCATGTCTAAGAAGTATGGATAAAATAATTCGATTACTCGAAGCGTATGAGGGAAGTTATCGTAAATGAAGGAAATAAGATTATAGTGATTCGTCATATCTTTTGACGTCATCACAATTGATCTCCGAATTTAAAGAAAATCTTTGTAATCTATGTTGGATTTGATGCTTCGGTGATTAAGGAGATTATGATTCTCTTCGAATTAATACGATAATCCATCTTGATTTCTCTGTCGGGTATTTCACTATAAATCCACCTCCTTCGTTTCCTTACAACTCACACCTTCTATTCTTTCTCCCTCAACTCATATTTTAAAGTATTTGTCAATATACTTCATCCAGTACTGATTCTCGATATACTCCTCACTTTCATATCTGTCGTTCTTCTTTTTCATCTGCCTCCGGAAGAATCTATTTATTACTACTATACTCTCGGTTTTATAGTGTTTTTAGTTCTTCCGTGTCTTTATATTGCTATATGCATCGATATATACGGTTTATAATTTTTGGGTGGTTGTTGGGTTTTTTTATCTTCCCTTATATTTCAAAGCCCCTGCTTTTGTCTTCTATAATCATTGACATCCAAGTTAATGCTCCCTTCTATTTGCTGCGATTTATACTCCAATTTCTATTTTGGAGTTTTGTCCTTTCGTTTCTTCTTCTTGCGATTAAGCAACGTTTGTAATGGTCCAGTATTCGCAGATATGAATTTCAGAATGAACATAGTTAATGTTCTAAGAAGGAAATGGTAATGGCACGATCTTGATTTGTTAATTTACCAGAATACCCTGAAAAGACCGAATCATCAAGAAAATATATTCTTGATATTTTTAGAGATTAAATAGAATACAAGAGTCGTGTAACATGGAACATGATGACGGCATGGTCTGTGAATCGTCATGTCTCATTAGAAACTCAGCATGACTTACTGTAATATAATCACGTTGATCAAGTGTCATTATATTATACTAACTCATGCATCAGTTCCCAACACTACTTCAAAACATTCATAATTTAAACTCGAAAGTTTATAGAATATAGAAACTAATAGTTTCTTATATGATGTAACACTGATAGCGCAAAGAGATAAATGACTTCAGATAAGATTAGTTGTGAAAATATCTTCAGAAATATCGCGGATATTTATAATGAAAGATATGATAATATCTTAGAATTTCTAATATTGATGGATGATGATGAAGATTTGTCTGTAAAGGTTTAGAATAAAGAGTAAGGTATTTGTTAATGACTTTAGCAGGCACTGAATCATTTGGATTCTTTGAAGGCAGATTTAGTCTTTGTGATTTGTCCACAGCCTCCTTCATAGTCTGTTCAATCCGTTTTTCAGTTCCAAAAATTCTCTTTTTCTCAGCTTTACCACCTTACTATTCTTTGTCATCAAACTTTTTACTGTTAAGATCGTTTACAGTTTTTGATGCTTCGTCAGCATTTCAAGAACTAGTTTGCAGTTCAGAATATTTTTCAGAACTTCACATTCAAAGTATGTAAGTCCAGGAGATAGACGTTTTACGTACACATATAACTGTTGGCGTAGACATGCTGCGAGATTTCAAAATACTGGTTACTGTTTTTCGATGATTCGTATGACAATTCTCGTTACAAGATGCGAATGAGTAAATGATGTGATTTCAATAAATATAATGATTTTTCGAAAAGTCAAAGATAATTGAAGTTGTTGGTAAGTTTATTACTAAGGTGGCGAGATATGAAAGGTCCCCAGTAACGATGATGAAAGGGCAACGTATCTATCGAGATTATAATAAGACTAGTCCGACTGAAAAGTCGAAGTTGACTTGCTGGAGCTGTGACAAAACTGTCTACTTTGGAAAGGAATTGAAAAGTCATTTTAGCTAATAATTGCCAAAGGGTCTGACACGGATACGCGTCGAACTATGACTTTGGCTTCGAGAGCTTTTTAGGTACATAAATGTGGGTAATATGTGGTTGGATCATCATCTCGATTGTTCATTGTTTGAAGTGTCTTCGAAAACTTGGGAGAGTTTGAACACAGTTTGTAATCGTTAATATACATATGATGTTCTTACACGGTTTTGAAGTCAAAGTATAGCTTTGAAAGATGTAGGAATCTAAGAGTGATGTCTTCTGTTAAATCATGACTTGGATTTTGATTTGTCAAAATCAGAATGCGTAATCAAATTTAGGTGAGAATGGTTGTTTTGATTTCTATACAAGAATGTATATTGTTGTGAGATTTTGGGAGTATAGTTGATGATTTGCTTAATCAGATTCGAAAAATGTAATATATTAATTGTGAATTTATATATCTCTCGGGTATTACCTACCCGTTAAAAAAAAATTTCACAATTAATATTTTGTACAACAGAATTTTATTACAGTCTTTATGAAAATATATATGTGCATATTTTCTTCAGATGTAATATAGATTTAATGAGTTAATATTAAATTAAACTCATTTGATTTACGGTTGAAACTAGAACTGAATAATCCCTAAAGACTTTAGAAATTAAATAACTTCTACGGAGTATTTATTCAATAAAATTGAAATTATGAATTAATACTTCGTTATTTGTTGGTGTTTGTAACCCTTGCACCATATTCTCTAAAGCCACTACTCGAGCACGAAGCGCGTTGACTTCTTCTGTTACACCGGGGTGATTGTCGGTTCGGACGAGCGGATAAATAAAATCTAGAATTTGATGTAGTATATAATCATGACGAGATACTCTGAAAATGAGAGAGCAAATGGTGTTTCAGACCGGTTCGCCGGTAAGTGCTTCAGGTTCATCGCCAAGAGGGCAATGTGGTGGATGGAAGGGATCATCTTCTTCTTGTCTCCAATTATTGAGGAGGCTACGAACCTATCCCCAATTCATCCAGAATAGATGATGGCTAATTGGTTGATCCATTCCAGTCACACTGCTTTCGAAGCTTGAGTGGGATTCCATATAGGAATTCGAGGGACTTGAACTAATGACGAATTCCATTTCATTCGATTGAATAAAGGATTTTTCGATATGAAATGATTTTTCGGCTATCGGGTGGTATTCTAATTACATAGAATATCTATATATATAGCGCAAAAGATTTCGTAGATTACGGAGGAATTTACGGAATATGTCAGGCAAAATTTACAGTAACAGATACGTTAAGATATGAATTAGCAGATACGCTAAGATATGAATTTTGTCTATACACTATTCATGCAATCAATGCAATAATATGTGTCTAGACTAAGAATGATAAGCAAGTAATTTCTGACAAGAATGATGAGCAAAACTTTTGACATGCAGACACGGTCGAAGTCCAGACTCACTAATGCATCCTAACGACTATCAGTTAGACACACTAATGCAGACCTGGTTCGCTAAGACCACCGCTCTGATACCAACTGAAATGACCCGTTCATATACATTATAAACGATTCATAATAGTTGATTACATCGCGAGGTATTTGACCTCTATATGATACATTTTACAAACATTACATTCGTTTTTAAAAGACAAACTTTCTTTACAACGAAAGTTGACGGCATGCATACCATTTCATAATACATCCAACTATAATTGACTTAAAAATAATCTTGATGAACTCAATGACTCGAATGCAACGTCTTTCAAAATATGCCATGAATGACTCCAAGTAATATCCTTAAAATGAGCTAATGCACAGCGGAAGATTTCTTTAATACCTGAGAATAAACATGCTTTAAAGTGTCAACCAAAAGGTTGGTGAGTTCATAGGTTTATCATAACAATCATTTCAATATATTAATAGACCACAAGATTTCCGTTTATAAATATATGTACACTCGCAAGTGTATAAAACCGTTCTGCTTATGTTGAGGCCTCAGTAACCAACCTTAACAATAATATAATAAGTCATCTTCGCAAAGATGGATACGTACACTCGCAAGTGTATAAATAATCCTCGAAGTACTAAACATCCGCCCACTAGCTCTTATGTCTAGTGCAGCCTACAGGATGGGGGTGTTAAGCCCGATAGATCTATCAACAGGATTCGCGTTTACAATACCACATGTAAATAGTAGTTACCAAGCTACAGGGAAGTATGCCAGTGGTACAACTCAACGTAGAATATATTTTTAAGTACTTGTGTCTATTTTGTAAACATTTATAAAAGCAGCGCATGTATTCTCAGCCCAAAAATATATATTTCAAAAGCAATTAAAAAGGGAGCAAATGAAACTCACCATACTGTATTTCGTAGTAAAAATACATATAACGTCATTTAACAAGTGCAAGGTTGGCCTCGGATTCACGAACGTATCAATATTGAGATTTAATATTGCAGGAAAGTACGTAGACGCAACGGAGATGATAAACACTAGATTGACCTCACGAGCATACCCATGAACCATACCCATCACCTCCATAGCTATAACCCATAATTTCCTTAGCTTCGACTCATTCAAAAAAAACTATTTTGAAATCACTCGGACATCACTCCGTCGTAATATTTTATGTATACTAATAATATCTTGAAATAATACAGAGCATATATATATATATATATATATATATATATATATATATATATATATATATATATATATATATATATATATATATATATATATATATATATATATATATATATATATATGTAAATCGATTGAGAGAGTTTAGAGAAATATATTTTCAAGTTTCTATGAAATAATGAAACTTATTGAATTCTATTTATAATAGATTTTTGAATTATTAAAGTGAATTATTAAAGTATGAATTATTAAAGTGAATTATTAAAGTGAATTATTAAAGTATGAATTATTAAAGTGAATTATTAAAGTATGAATTATTAAAGTGAATTATTAAAGTATGAATTATTAAAGTGAATTATTAAAGTATGAATTATTAAAGTGAATTATTAAAGTATGAATTATTAAAGTTAAAGTAAAGTAAAAGTAAAGTAAAGGTAAAGTTAAAGTATAGTAAAAGTATAAAAACTATGTATGTATAATACGCGTATAAATATATATAATATTAATTTAAATCATTATATATATTTAATGAAATAAAATATAAATATCATTATATTTATTATACTGGTTAAGTAATGAGTTGTCAAAAGTGATTCTAGATATTTATAAAAGTTATATATATTTTAATAATAAAGTTCTTTTTAAACTGAAAACGTTTTTGTACGTTTGAAAATAGATTAATAGAATATTATGGAAACCAATTCTCCACTAACTTTTGTCTAACTTTCGTAAATGACACTTTTTGTTTTTATTTATAAATAGCTTTACAAATTATTCCGAATATCGTTAAAAGGAATAGATTTTCTCAATCATAGTGGACCTCTCAACAGAGACTTGTAATCATAATTCAATGTTTCTGATAATTCAAGCATTTAATATATTTTTTTTAATTTCGTCGATAATCATATTGAAACAAATACGTTCATGTAAAGCATTATACGTTTAAATACTTTTTTGACATTTTCAATTTAAAATATATACACATATACATACATATTCATATATGTTCATTTAATGGTTCGTGAATCATTGGAATTTGGTCGAGGTTTAAATGAATGTATAAACATAGTTTAAAATCCTTGAGATTTAACTTAACAAACATTGCTTATCGTGTCAGAATAATATAAAGATAAAGTTTAAATTTAGTCGGAAATTTCTGGGTCGTCACAACCACCACTAAGGAAACGACGTGTCCGTGCATAAGTGCATAATGGCACAAGTCTTCTACATCTCTCGCCATGAATAATTAACTCTCCCCCACTTGGGATCTTGACACGAATAAACTGTTAATGGCATGCAATATCAGTTCTATAACGATCGAGCCAATCCATACCAATAACAATATCAAACTCACCTAAAGTCATCGGAATGGGATCAATTTTAAACGTTTCGGTACCAAACACAACATTACGATCCTTACACACATCAACCCCTAGCACCGTCTTGCCATCCACTATTTTGACTTCTACCGGATAACTTAACTTAGCTAGCGGTTTATTAAGCTTAGACACAAATCGAGGCGACACAAAAGACAAATTTGCACCGCTATCAAATAATATCCTTGCCGGAGTAGAATTAACCATGAAAGTACCTGAGACAACTTCATTGGATTGCTTGGCCTCATCATTGGTCATCAAATAATTTTGCCCCCATGTCGTACCCGCCGCCTTCTCCAACTTCTTAACATGATCACCCCGTAACTCGGGACACTCCGATTTTCGATGTCCTTCTTTACCACAATTACTTCAAGTGAACTTGGTTGTAGATGATAGTTTCGGGCAATCACGAGAGGTGTGACCTTTTTTCCCACAATTGTAGCAAATGACCACGTGACCACAGAAGACACCCCTCTTTACACTACCAACACTCTCACTCACACCCTTAATCATCTTGTTTGAATGACTAGTAGCTTCAAACTTCCTTTTGCCAAAAGTAAAGCCACTTTTTCTCAAGACGAGCGACTCAAAACCTTTGGCCATATTGAAAAACTCATCAAAACTTTTCACCAGGTTTACACTAATCTTCTCTTGGTAGCTGTAGTGACCCGAACTTTTCCATATTTATATATATTAATTGAGATTGATATTTACATGATTAAATGTTTCCAACATGTTAAGCAATCAAACTTGTTAAGACTTGATTAATTGAAATATGTTTCATATAGACAATTGACCACCCAAGTTGACCGGTGATTCACGAACGTTAAAACTTGTAAAAACTATATGATGACATATATATGGAGATATATATATATATAGTTAACATGATACTATGATAAGTAAACATATCATTAAATATATTAACAATGAACTACATATGTAAAAACAAGACTACTAACTTAATGATTTTTAAACGAGACATATATGTAACGATTATCGTTGTAAAGACATTTAATGTATATATATCATATTAAGAGATGTTCATACATGATAATATCATGATAATATAATAATTTAAAATCTCATTTGATATTATAAACATTGGGTTAACAACATTTAACAAGATCGTTAACCTAAAGGTTTCAAAACAACACTTACATGTAACGACTAACGATGACTTAACGACTCAGTTAAAATGTATATACATGTAGTGTTTTAATATGTATTTATACACTTTTGAAAGACTTCAATACACTTATCAAAATACTTCTACTTAACAAAAATGCTTACAATTACATCCTCGTTCAGTTTCATCAACAATTCTACTCGTATGCACCCGTATTCGTACTCGTACAATACACAACTTTTAGATGTATGTACTATTGGTATATACACTCCAATGATCAGCTCTTAGCAGCCCATGTGAGTCACCTAACACATGTGGGAACCATCATTTGGCAACTAGCATGAAATATCTCATAAAATTACAAAAATATGAGTAATCATTCATGACTTATTTACATGAAAACAAAATTACATATCCTTTATATCTAATCCATACACCAACGACCAAAAACACCTACAAACACTTTCATTCTTCAATTTTCTTCATCTAATTGATCTCCCTCAAGTTCTATCTTCAAGTTCTAAGTGTTCTTCATATATTCAACAAGTTCTAGTTACATAAAATCAAGAATACTTTCAAGTTTGCTAGCTCACTTCCAATCTTGTAAGGTGATCATCCAACCTCAAGAAATCTTTGTTTCTTACAGTAGGTTATCATTCTAATACAAGGTAATAATCATATTCAAACTTTGGTTCAATTTCTATAACTATAACAATCTTATTTCAAGTGATGATCTTACTTGAACTTGTTTTCGTGTCATGATTCTGCTTCAAGAACTTCGAGCCATCCAAGGATCCGTTGAAGCTAGATCCATTTTTCTCTTTTCCATTAGGTTTATCCAAGGAACTTAAGGTAGTAATGATGTTCATAACATCATTCGATTCATACATATAAAGCTATCTTATTCGAAGGTTTAAACTTGTAATCACTAGAACATAGTTTAATTAATTCTAAACTTGTTCGCAAACAAAAGTTAATCCTTCTAACTTGACTTTTAAAATCAACTAAACACATGTTCTATATCTATATGATATGGTAACTTAATGATTTAAAACCTGGAGACACGAAAAACACCGTAAAACCGGATTTACGCCGTCGTAGTAACACCGCGGGCTGTTTTGGGTTAGTTAATTAAAAACTATGATAAACTTTGATTTAAAAGTTGTTATTCTGAGAAAATGATTTTTATTATGAACATGAAACTATATCCAAAAATTATGGTTAAACTCAAAGTGGAAGTATGTTTTCTAAAATGGTCATCTAGAAGTCGTTCTTTCGACTGAAATGACTACCTTTACAAAAATGACTTGTAACTTATTTTTCCGACTATAAACCTATACCTTTTCTGTTTAGATTCATAAAATAGAGTTCAATATGAAACCATAGCAATTTGATTCACTTAAAACGGATTTAAAATGAAGAAGTTATGGGTAAAACAAGATTGGATAATTTTTCTCATTTTAGCTACGTGAAAATTGGTAACAAATCTATTCCAACCATAACTTAATCAACTTGTATTGTATATTATGTAATCTTGAGATACCATAGACACGTATACAATGTTTCGACCTATCATGTCGACACATCTATATATATTTCGGAACAACCATAGACACTCTATATGTGAATGTTGGAGTTAGCTATACAGGGTTGAGGTTGATTCCAAAATATATATAGTTTGAGTTGTGTAAAAACTGCATTCAAGAAACTTATTTTGTTGTAACATATTTGTATTGTAAAACATTATGTAATGGTCATGTGTAAACATGATATTTTAGATTATCATTATTTGATAATCTACGTAAAGCTTTTTTAAACCTTTATTGATGAAATAAAGGTTATGGTTTGTTTTAAAATGAATGCAGTCTGTGAAAAACGTCTCATATAGAGGTCAAAACCTCGCGACGAAATCAATTAATATGGAACGTTTTTAATCAATAAGAACGGGACATTTCAGTTGGTATCCGAGCATTGGTCTTAGAGAACCAGAATTTTGCATTAGTGTGTCTTATCGAGTTTGTTAGGATGCATTAGTGAGTCTGGACTTCGACCGTGTTTACTTGAAAAATGATTGCTTAACAAATTTTGTTGGAAACTATATATTTCTAACATGTGAATATTATGTGATATATTAATCTCTTAACGCGTTTGATATTATGTGATAGATGTCTACCTCTAGAAAAAGTCCCATTGACTTACCTAGTAATAATGAAGAGTCAAATGTAAATTGGAATGATTCGTGGACTGATTCACAAGTTCCCGAAGAGGAACCGGAAGAAGAGTCGGAACCGGAAGAAGAATCGGAACCGGAAGAAGAATCGGAACCGGATGAAGAAATAGAACCGGTGGGGGAAATAATAAAACGGTTAAGTAAAAGAAAATCCTCAACCAACCGACCAAGGTTAATTATGGTCAATGGTGTTTCCGCCAAGGAAGCAAAATATTGGGAGGATTACCAATTCTCCGATGAATCGGATTCCGACGAGAATTCTGATGATGTTATAGAAATTACCCCAACTGAATTTAAAAAGGCAAAAGAAAATAATAAGGGAAAGGGCATAAAAATAGAGAAATCTAATTCCAACCCCGATGAACTTTATATGTATCGTCAACCCCCGAAGTCCTTAAGTTGTAACAATGACCCGGGAACCTCTAAACCACCAGGTTTTTCTAAACCAATGTGGAAAATGACTGCTCGTATTAGGGGAACATCATATATCCCTAGAAACTTGGCAAAACGAACCAAAACCGAAGAAGAAGAAACAAGCGAGTCGGAATAAGATAGTTGTATTCGTGTGGTGTAATATATGTAATATAGTGTGCTTATGCTTTATGATATATGTAAAAATTGCTTGTATTAATAAGTATTTTTTTTATGAATCTAACTCTTGTCTATTTTACAGTATAAAAACACAAAATGGATAGACAACCCAATATTTTAAGAGACCTACCCGGAGACATGATTGATGAAATCTTGTCTAGAGTCGGTCAGAATTCTTCGGCACAACTATTTAAGGCGGGATCAGTTTGTAAGACATTCGAAGAACGTTCCAAGAATGCCTTGATTTATAAAAGGCTTTCGTTCGAAAGATGGGGGATATCACATTGGGAAATCCATAAGTTACGATGTGTTTACTTTGACGCATATATTGCGGGGAACCCAAATGCTATTTTACGCAATGGGTTAAGAAATTATTTTGACTCAATATATCCGAATATTGGACTTCGTGATTTAGAAAAAAGAGGCTAACATGCAACATAAAGAAGCATGTTATGCTTACGGATTAGTAATGTTCGCTTCTCACCAAAGTGAGAACAAGAACATCGGGCTACAACTATTAAACAAAACGTTCCCACAAGTGACGGAGTCGGTAATTGGGGTAAGAAATGAGGTTTTTAGATTGTTACGGGACTGTTGGACATTACGTAACCCTTGTCCCTTTGACGACGTTACAACACGATGTCTTATCAACGGCCATAACGGTTATGTTCCACAAGATCAAGGATGGGAAGTAATCCTAGTAAAACCAGAATGCATGACTTGTTTCTGGACGTATGAATTACGTGTCTTTATTGCCTTTGCTGAACGACTTGTGTACTAGCTAGAATTATCTTCACAACCATCTTGTATCAAAATTATTGTGTGCTATATTTCATGCTATATGTAAAATAAGCGGTATTATAAGTTTGTAAAATATTGTGTAAAAGTTTGAACGCGAAATATTATTATAATCAGTTTTTCATATAGAATTGTAGTAGTTGAATTGTATATTAGCTACTAAGTATGAACTTAACGGGTAGGTACTACCCGAATTTAAACTTATAAAACGCTAATATGAAGAAAAAGCTTTTATAAATGAGTTCATATTATGATACGAAATACTATTAACTACTCTTAATATTCTGTATGATTAACTTGTTCCATTTGACTATTTTGAAGGAAATGGCACGGACTACTCGACACACCGTGAATATGAATGAAGAGGAATTCCGTACTTTTCTAGCTTCAAACATAGCCGCAGTACAGGCTGCGCTACATACCAACAATAACCTTGGATCTAGCAGTACAGGAAATCGTGTAGGATGCACCTACAAAGAATTCACTGCCTGCAAACCTTTGGAATTTGATGGAACCGAAGGACCGATCGGATTGAAACGGTGGACCGAGAAGGTCGAATCGGTGTTTTCCATAAGTAAGTGTACTGAAGAGGACAAAGTGAAGTACGCTACGCATACCTTCACAGGTTATGCGTTAACATGGTGGAATACCTATCTAGAGCAAGTGGGACAAGACGATGCGTACGCACTATCGTGGTCAGCGTTCAAGCACTTGATGAACGAGAAATACCGTCCCAGAACCGAGGTCAATAAGCTCAAGACAGAACTTAGAGGGTTACGAAACCAAGGATTTGATATTACCACGTACGAAAGACGATTCACAGAATTGTGCCTATTGTGTCCGGGAGCATTCGAAGATGAGGAAGAGAAGATCGACGCGTTTGTGAAAGGATTACCGGAAAGAATCCAAGAAGATATAAGTTCACACGAGCCCGCCTCCATACAACAGGCATGTAGAATGGCTCACAAACTAGTGAACCAGATTGAAGAAAGAATTAAAGAACAGACTGCTGAAGAGGCCAATGTGAAGCAAGTCAAAAGAAAGTGGGAGGAAAACGGTGATAAGAATTACCAATACAACAACAACAGCAATTACAACAATAATCGCAACAATTATCCCAACAATCGCAACATCAATCGCAACTACAATAAATGGCCCAACAACAAGAACAACAACAACAACAACAGCAACTACAACAATCATCCCAACAACAATAATAACCGCAACAACAACAACAATCAGAAGCAGCTATGCCAAAGGTGTGAAAAGTATCACTCGGGGTTCTGCACCAAATTTTGCAACAAGTGTAAAAGAAATGGTCATAGCACCACGAAGTGTGAGGTCTACGGACCAGGGGTTAATAGAAGGAAAGGAACAAATGGTGTCGGAACGAGTAATGGCGGAGCAAGTAGTGTCGGAGCAAGTTATGCCAATGTAGTTTGTTATAAATGTGGAAAATCGGGCCACATTATTAGAAATTGCCCGAACCAGGAGAACACGAATGGACAAGGCCGCGGAAGAGTTTTCAATATTAATGCGGCAGAGGCACAGGAAGACCCGGAGCTTGTTACGGGTACGTTTCTTATTGACAATAAATCTGCTTACGTTTTATTTGATTCGGGTGCGGATAGAAGCTATATGAGTAGAGATTTTTGTGCTAAATTAAGTTGTCCATTGATGCCTTTGGATAGTAAATTTTTACTCGAATTAGCAAATGGTAAATTAATTTCAGCAGATAATATATGTCGGAATCGAGAAATTAAACTGGTTAGCGAAACATTTAAGATTGATTTGATACCAGTAGAGTTAAGGAGTTTTGATGTGATAATCGGTATGGACTGGTTGAAAGAAGTGAAAGCAGAGATCGTTTGTTACAAAAATGCAATTCGCATTATACGAGAAAAAGGAAAACCCTTAATGGTGTACGGAGAAAAGGGCAACACGAAGCTACATCTTATTAGTAATTTGAAGGCACAAAAACTAATAAGAAAAGGTTGCTATGCTATTCTAGCACACATCGAGAAAGTACAAACTGAAGAAAAGAGCATCAATGATGTTCCCATTGCAAAAGAATTTCCCGATGTATTTCCGAAAGAATTACTGGGATTACCCCCACATCGATCCGTTGAATTTCAAATAGATCTTGTACCAGGAGCTGCACCAATAGCTCGTGCTCCTTACAGACTTGCACCCAGCGAGATGAAAGAACTGCAAAGCCAATTACAAGAACTTTCAGAGCGTGGTTTCATTCGACCAAGCACATCACCGTGGGGAGCTCCTGTTTTGTTTGTCAAGAAGAAAGATGGTACATTCAGGTTGTGTATCGACTACCGAGAGTTGAACAAACTTACCATCAAGAACCGCTACCCACTACCGAGAATCGACGACTTATTTGATCAACTACAAGGCTCGTCTGTTTATTCAAAGATTGACTTACGTTCCGGGTATCATCAAATGCGGGTGAAAGAAGATGATATTCCAAAGACTGCTTTCAGAACACGTTACGGTCATTACGAGTTTATGGTCATGACGTTTGGTTTAACTAATGCACCAGCTGTGTTCATGGACCTTATGAACCGAGTGTGTGGACCATACCTTGACAAGTTTGTCATTGTTTTCATTGATGACATACTTATTTACTCAAAGAATGACCAAGAACACGGTGAACATTTGAGAAAGGTGTTAGAAGTATTGAGGAAGGAAGAATTGTACGCTAAGTTTTCAAAGTGTGCATTTTGGTTGAAAGAAGTTCAATTCCTCGGTCACATAGTGAACAAAGAAGGTATTAAGGTGGATCCGGCAAAGATAGAAACTGTTGAAAAGTGGAAAATCCCAAAAACTTCGAAACACATACGCCAGTTTTTAGGACTAGCTGGTTACTACAGAAGGTTCATCCAAGACTTTTCCAGAATAGCAAAACCCTTGACTGCATTAACGCATAAAGGGAAGAAATTTGAATGGAATGATGAACAAGAGAAAGCGTTTCAGTTATTGAAGAAAAAGCTAACTACGGCACCTATATTGTCATTGCCTGAAGGGAATGATGATTTTGTGATTTATTGTGACGCATCAAAGCAAGGTCTCGGTTGTGTATTAATGCAACGAACGAAGGTGATTGCTTATGCGTCTAGACAATTGAAGATTTACGAACAAAATTATACGACGCATGATTTGGAATTAGGCGCGGTTGTTTTTACATTAAAGACTTGGAGGCACTACTTATATGGGGTCAAAAGTATTATATATACCGACCACAAAAGTCTTCAACACATATTTAATCAGAAACAACTGAATATGAGGCAGCGTAGGTGGATTGAATTATTGAATGATTACGACTTTGAGATTCGTTACCACCCGGGGAAGGCAAATGTGGTAGCCGATGCCTTGAGCAGGAAGGACAGAGAACCCATTCGAGTAAAATCTATGAATATAATGATTCATAATAACCTTACTACTCAAATAAAGGAGGCGTAACAAGGAGTTTTAAAAGAGGGAAATTTAAAGGATGAAATACCCAAAGGATCGGAGAAGCATCTTAATATTCGGGAAGACGGAACCTGGTATAGGGATGAAAGGATTTGGGTACCAAAATTTGGAGATATGAGAGAAATGGTACTTAGAGAAGCTCATAAAACCAGATACTCAATACATACTGGAACGGGGAAGATGTACAAGGATCTCAAGAAACATTTTTGGTGGCCGGGTATGAAAGTCGATGTTGGTAAATACGTAGGAGAATGTTTGACGTGTTCTAAGGTCAAAGCTGAGCATCAGAAACCATCAGGTCTACTTCAATAACCCGAAATCCCGGAATGGAAATGGAAAAACATTACCATGGATTTCATCACTAAATTGCCAAGGACTGCAAGTGGTTTTGATACTATTTGGGTAATAGTTGATCGTCTCACCAAATCAGCACACTTCCTGCCAATAAGAGAAGATGACAAGATGGAGAAGTTAGCACGACTGTATTTGAAGGAAGTCGTCTCCAGACATGGAATACCAATATCTATTATCTCTGATAGGGATGGCAGATTTATTTCAAGATTCTGGCAGACATTACAGCAAGCATTAGGAACTCGTCTAGACATGAGTACTGCCTATCATCCACAAACTGATTGGCAGAGCGAAAGGACGATACAAACGCTTGAAGACATGCTACGAGCATGTGTTATTGATTTCGGAAACAGTTGGGATAGACATCTACCGTTAGCAGAATTTTCCTACAACAACAGCTACCATTCAAGCATTGAGATGGCGCCGTTTGAAGCACTTTATGGTAGAAAGTGCAGGTCTCCGATTTGTTGGAGTGAAGTGGGGGATAGACAGATTACCGATCCGGAGATTATACAAGAAACTACCGAGAAGATCATCCAAATTCAACAACGGTTGAAAACCGCCCAAAGTCGACAAAAGAGCTACGCTGACATTAAAAGAAAAGATATAGAATTTGAAATTGGAGAGATGGTCATGCTTTAAGTTGCACCTTGGAAAGGCGTTGTTCGATTTGGTAAACGAGGGAAATTAAATCCAAGGTATATTGGACCATTCAAGATTATTGATCGTGTCGGACCAGTAGCTTACCGACTTGAGTTAGCTCAACAACTCGCGGCTGTACATAACACTTTGCACGTCTCGAATTTGAAGAAATGTTTTGCTAAAGAAGATCTCACTATTCCGTTAGATGAAATCCAAATCAACGAAAAACTCCAATTCATCGAAGAACCCGTCGAAATAATGGATCGTGAGGTTAAAAGACTTAAGCAAAACAAGATACCAATTGTTAAGGTTCGATGGAATGCTCGTAGAGGACCCGAGTTCACCTGGGAGCGTGAAGATCAGATGAAGAAGAAATACTCGCATCTATTTCCAGAAGATTCGTCAACACCTTCAACAGCTTAAAATTTCGGGACGAAATTTATTTAACGGGTAGGTACTGTAGTGACCCGAACTTTTCCATGTTTATATATATTAATTGAGATTGATATTTACATGATTAAATGTTTCCAACATGTTAAGCAATCAAACTTGTTAAGACTTGATTAATTGAAATATGTTTCATATAGACAATTGACCACCCAAGTTGACCGGTGATTCACGAACGTTAAAACTTGTAAAAACTATATGATGACATATATATGGATATATATATATAGTTAACATGATACTATGATAAGTAAACATATCATTAAGTATATTAACAATGAACTACATATGTAAAAACAAGACTACTAACTTAATGATTTTTAAACGAGACATATATGTAACGATTATCGTTGTAAAGACATTTAATGTATATATATCATATTAAGAGATATTCATACATGATAATATCATGATAATATAATAATTTAAAATCTCATTTGATATTATAAACATTGGGTTAACAACATTTAACAAGATCGTTAACCTAAAGGTTTCAAAACAACACTTACATGTAACGACTAACGATGACTTAACGACTCAGTTAAAATGTATATACATGTAGTGTTTTAATATGTATTTATACACTTTTGAAAGACTTCAATACACTTATCAAAATACTTCTACTTAACAAAAATGCTTACAATTACATCCTCGTTCAGTTTCATCAACAATTCTACTCGTATGCACCCGTATTCGTACTCGTACAATACACAGCTTTTAGATGTATGTACTATTGGTATATACACTCCAATGATCAGCTGTTAGCAGCCCATGTGAGTCACCTAACACATGTGGGAACCATCATTTGGCAACTAGCATGAAATATCTCATAAAATTACAAAAATATGAGTAATCATTCATGACTTATTTACATGAAAACAAAATTACATATCCTTTATATCTAATCCATACAGCAACGACCAAAAACACCTACAAATACTTTCATTCTTCAATTTTATTCATCTAATTAATCTCTCTCAAGTTCTATCTTCAAGTTCTAAGTGTTCTTCATATATTCTACAAGTTCTAGTTACATAAAATCAAGAATACTTTCAAGTTTGCTAGCTCACTTCCAATCTTGTAAGGTAATCATCCAACCTCAAGAAATCTTTGTTTCTTACAGTAGGTTATCATTCTAATACAAGGTAATAATCATATTCAAACTTTGGTTCAATTTTTATAACTATAACAATCTTATTTCAAGTGATGATCTTACTTGAACTTGTTTTCGTGTCATGATTCTGCTTCAAGAACTTCGAGCCATCCAAGGATCCGTTGAAGCTAGATCCATTTTTCTCTTTTCCAGTAGGTTTATCCAAGGAACTTAAGGTAGTAATGATGTTCATAACATCATTCGATTCATACATATAAAGCTATCTTATTCGAAGGTTTAAACTTGTAATCACTAGAACATAGTTTAGTTAATTCTAAACTTGTTCGCAAACAAAAGTTAATCCTTCTAACTTGACTTTTAAAATCAACTAAACACATGTTATATATCTATATGATATGCTAACTTAATGATTTAAAACCTGGAGACACGAAAAACATCGTAAAACCGGATTTACGCCGTCGTAGTAACACCGCGGGCTGTTTTGGGTTAGTTAATTAAAAACTATGATAAACTTTGATTTAAAAGTTTTTATTCTGAGAAAATGATTTTTATTATGAACATGAAACTATATCCAAAAATTATGGTTAAACTCAAAGTGGAAGTATGTTTTCTAAAATGGTCATCTAGACGTCGTTCTTTCGACTGAAATGACTACCTTTACAAAAATGACTTGTAACTTATTTTTCCAACTATAAACCTATACCTTTTATGTTTAGATTCATAAAATAGAGTTCAATATGAAACCATAGCAATTTGATTCACTTAAAACGGATTTAAAATGAAGAAGTTATGGGTAAAACAAGATTGGATAATTTTTCTCATTTTAGCTACGTGAAAATTGGTAACAAATCTATTCCAACCATAACTTAATCAACTTGTATTGTATATTATGTAATCTTGAGATACCATAGACACGTATACAATGTTTCGACCTATCATGTCGACACATCTATATATATTTTGGAACAACCATAGACACTCTATATGTGAATGTTGGAGTTAGCTATACAGGGTTGAGGTTGATTCCAAAATATATATAGTTTGAGTTGTGATCAATACTGAGATACGTATACACTGGGTCGTGGATTGATTCAAGATAATATTTATCGATTTATTTCTGTACATCTAACTGTGGACAACTAGTTGTAGGTTACTAACGAGGACAGCTGACTTAATAAACTTAAAACATCAAAATATATTAAAAGTGTTGTAAATATATTTAGAACATACTTTGATATATATGTATATATTGTTATAGGTTCGTGAATCAACCAGTGGCCAAGTCTTACTCCCGACGAAGTAAAAATATGTGAAAGTGAGTTATAGTCCCACTTTTAAAATCTAATATTTTTGGGATGAGAATACATGCAGGTTTTATAAATGATTTACAAAATAGACACAAGTACGTGAAACTACATTCTATGGTTGAATTATCGAAATCGAATATGCCCCTTTTTATTAAGTCTGGTAATCTAAGAATTAGGGAACATACACCCTAATTGACGCGAATCCTAAAGATAGATCTATTGGGCCTAACAAACTCCATCCAAAGTACCGGATGCTTTAGTACTTCGAAATTTATATCATATCCGAAGGGTGTCCCGGAATGATGGGGATATTCTTATATATATGCATCTTGTTAATGTCGGTTACCAGGTGTTCACCATATGAATGATTTTTATCTCTATGTATGGGATGTGTATTGAAATATGAAATCTTGTGGTCTATTGTTACGATTTGATATATATAGGTTAAACCTATAACTCACCAACATTTTTGTTGACGTTTAAAGCATATTTATTCTCAGGTGAATACTAAGAGCTTCCGCTGTTGCATACTAAAATAAGGACAAGATTTGGAGTCCATGTTTGTATGATATTGTGTAAAAACTGCATTCAAGAAACTGATTTCGATGTAACATATTTGTATTGTAAACCATTATGTAATGGTCGTGTGTAAACAGGATATTTTAGATTATCATTATTTGATGATCTACGTAAAGCTTTTTAAACCTTTATTTATGAAATAAAGGTTATGGTTTGTTTTAAAAATGAATGCAGTCTTTGAAAAACGTCTCATATAGAGGTCAAAACCTCGCGACGAAATCAATTAATATGGAACGTTTTTAATCAATAAGAACGGGACATTTCAGTAGCTATTGTTCAAGGTTCGATTAAAATCTTCTTTCAACATTTTATCATTCCCGACATACTCCGGGCAAAATTGGGTCTTTGACAAGAAAACGGATTTGAGAGTGTTCAAATCCATCGACCCTTGCCTCAAGTTACGCAACTCGTCCTTAAGTCTCGTAAGATCAGCCGAAGTTCGGTACTCTTGGAAAAACTCCACCTTGAACTCGTCCCACGTGAAATCCATACATTGTTCTTCACCGTAAAGTTGGATTTTCGCATCCCACTACAACTTGGCATCACCTCTTAACATGCTACAACCATACCTCGTCTTCTTATCGAGAGGGCATTCACAAGTACGAAAAGCCCCCTCCATATCGGAGATCCAATGGGAACTCTTAAGTGGGTCCCGTTCACCCTCAAAAGTGGGAGGTTGAGGATCCTTGAAATTTTTGTAGAAAAAGTCTCGTCTTCCAACATTATCTTCGTGAAGAACAACTTTTACTTGCTCCTTGACTAGATTGACCACTTGCTCGTCAATCGAATCTAAGAACATCTTTGCATAATGGCCTCAACTTTGGCCGTAAACTCGGCGTCCTCACTCGTACCTCTGTCATTAGTGTCGTGTCCGTTTCTCATCTTCATTCTATAAAATGGAATAGGTTAAATAACAAAAAAAAAGACATATATATATATATATATATATATATATATATATATATATATATATATATATATATATATATATATATATATATATATTCACATATACACCTCACCGCCCCATCTTGCTCAACAATCGTCGTACATCGTTTGTTTGACACGATTTGCAATCGTAACAATGGTAGCTAGTCATTATTATGCGAGCACATCGCATTAACTTACTAGTACAACGTCTATCTCGCTTGATGATTGCAAATATAACACAAAACAAGTAGCGCAAGGTTAGTTAACATAAGCCTATGCACTAACCAAACCCGGTCCGACCCTTCTCCTACAAGTCCCGCATAAAACGCATACACAATAAAGTCTAAGTCTAGGCACCTATCTCAAGTCACCTAAATCCCTTAGACCATGCTCTGATACCACTTGTAACGACTCAACCATGATTACCCAAAACCCGACACATTTTTTTTTTAAAAAAGACAAAGAAGCTGGCCAGGCCAGATGCGCGGTGTGCGCAGACATGCGCGGCGCTCATTAGTGCATGAAATCAGATCAGAAATAAAACTTGCCAGTTCCCTGCATTCTTACCCATTTGCGCGGTGGGCACATTATTGCGCGGCGCGCGTTAGTACACGAAAAAGGCTGTTTGACAGTTTTCACATAGAAGGCTAAAACTTCAAAACCCAACATCCACACAACATAAATTTTGGTTACGATCAAATGTAGTGTACATAATTTCGAAGATTTGAGTTTACAAAAAGGGCACATTGACCCGTAATCACTAATACGTTTTCGACCCACGAGTTTAATTACCAAACAAAAGACGAGCATGGTGTTTGGTGTTAAACTACCCAAAACCTAGGCCGAGATGCAAAAGCCACCACTATCATATCAAAAGTGGAAAATCTCTAATCCAAACCAATACCCTTGCCCTTGTCCATGCCAGAGTCTAAAAAGATAAACAACGAGAGGGTAAGCAAAATGCTTAGTGAGTGCAATAATTATACATATACATATATAATCTATCTACTTGCAATCACTTACACCATAGCACATAAAAGCTAGCCATTCAATTAGCATACCGATCTCAAGTATAACTCTACTAACCTCTGACAACAAAACTAGCATAACAATAGCATATATCACGAACAATATAATATGCTACACTACAACATACAACCATGGTTAACCAATCGTACAAGGAATGGTACTCGAATTTTCCACCGGTGTTCATAACAACCGCTAGTGTACAACAACATATATCACTAACCCTTGGCGGAACGATAACACATATTCCTCTTGAAGAAATCCATGTCGACGAGAAACTACAATTCATCGAAGAACCAATCGAAATCATGGATCGTGAAGTTAAACGGCTCAAGCAGAACAACATACCGATCGTTAAGGTTCGTTGGAATGCTCGAAGGGGTCCCGAGTTTACTTGGGAACGAGAGGATCAAATGAAACAAAAATATCCACACTTGTTTTCCGATGACGCAAAATAGGTACAATTTTAAAATTTCGGGACGAAATTTATTTAACGGGTAGGTACTGTAACGACCCGCACTTTTTCGATCGTTCTATACTTATAAGATTAATATTTATATAAATTAAACCTTACCAACATGATAAGCAATCCAAATTGTTGAGACTTATGTTTTCAAAGAGAGTTTTACACAACGATTGACCGTCTAGTTTGACCGATGATATCACGAACTATACAATATATGATAATTATACGTTTGTGTATATATATGTATATATATATTTAACATGATCTAAGGATGTTTTAATATCTCATTTTGTATTAATAACAATAAGTTATAAGTATATTTTGAAACTACTAACTTAAGTTTTCAAAACAATAACCATACGGAACGTTATTTGACATAAATACTTATAACCTATAATGTTTATACATATATCGTATATGTAATGTATTTAATCACTTTTAAAGACTTAAATACATAAAACAATATAAGTATATTCACAAAAGATAGCTATATTTGAATTCTCATTCCATTTTTCACAAGATTTCTATACGTATATCTAGAGTACATGTACTCGTATCATACCTAGCTTCTATACATATTTACTATTGGTATATACACATCAAATCACCACCAACCAGCCCTTGTTCAATGCCTTATGTATAAGGTAATTACTTTTGGATGATTGCAAGACTAATTAACAAGATTACAAACTTGAATTTTGTTTTGTCTCCCCCCCTTGATCACGTTTTTAAGGGAGTAAGGGTACTCCATTTTTGATTCAATTTTACTTCCATTCTCTAGCTAAAAACACACACATCTTCATAACCCTTAAACTCCATAACCATTCAGCTAATATCCATGAAGATCTAGCCATAAAAACATCACTTAATCACCATAAGAAAACTCTTACAAAAACACTTCAAGAATCCTTCCAAGAACACAAACTTACTTCCAATCTTTCATCCAATTCCATCACCCTTTTAGTTCTAGGTTTTCACTCATCATTTACAGCAATCTTGTCCAAGTAACTTGAGGTAGTAACTTTGTTCATAACCTTATTCGATTCATATAAATATAGCTATCTTATTTTGTGGTATAAAATTTTAACAACAAGAACATAGTTTGAATGTTTTCAAACTTGTTTGCAAACTAAATAGATCCTTCTAACTTAACTTTTAAAATATTTCAAGACCTGTAATATATCATAAATATATGCTAACTTAACAAGGTAAAACTTGGTTTTTCAAAGAACACCTTAAAAACTGTTTTTACGACGTCGGAGTGCAACCGGGGGCTGTTTTGGGTTGGATAATTAAAAACCATCTTAAACTTTGAATTGGAGGTTTATTTTCTGGAAAAATGATTTTTACTATGAATATGATAACACATAAAAATTTCATGATTTAACTCAAAGTATAAGTATTTTTAGAAAAATAATCATTTAAGGTTGTTTACATGATGGAAAATGATTAACTTCATAAGTTTCACTAAAGTTTGACCTATTACCTGTGATTTCGAATACAAACTAAGGTATTTACAGTTCATAGTCTTAAAGAGGGACTCGATCCAAGGAAGTGGCAAGTTGAATCAACGAAAACGGAGTTGTAACGAAGAAACTATGACCAAAACGAGATCGGATATCTAAGACTAGTTTAGCTACGAAAATAATTGGAGAAAATTAAATAAATCACATCTTTTTAAAATAACATGATATTTTATATATATGTACTCATAATTTAATTTTATATGGTTCAGGATCACCCGTAAACAATACGAGAAGATTAATCATAAGATCCCATGATTGTACGCAACACGTCATTTGACAACACCGGTACTTTATGTACGCAACACGTCATTTGACAACACCGGTACCGTGGGTCAAGATTAATCTCGACCAATACATATACGATGGGGGTTTTATTTATTTCATTGGGGGTTTATTAAACACCTAAAAATGAACCATTAAAATTGAATTACTAACATCGGACTGCTAACTACGGACTAAGGAATTATTAAAAGTATTAAAAGTATTAAAAGTATTATAAGTATATATATGTGACGTTTGTTTAAAATGAAAATATATTGATAAATTATATATGGATAGGTTCGTGATATCAATCGGAGACCAAGTCGAAATTACATATCTTCAAGACAAAAGTGAGTATATAGTCCCACTTTTAAACTCTAAATATTTCGGGATGAGAATACATGTATTTTATGTTTTACGTTATGGACACAAGTAACTGAAAAATATATTCTACGTTGAGTTGTACCACTGGCATACTTCCCTGTAGCTTGGTAACTGTTATTTACAGCGGTATTGTAAACGCGAATCCTGTTGATAGATCTATCGAGCCTGACAACCCCAACCGGACTGGACGATCAGTATTCAACGGTTGCACATTACTTCATTTTGTGACTACACTTGGTACGGTGTAGTAAGATTTCATAATAAAGGGAATATGCGACGTGATTAAATGTTAAGTATGGTTACCAAGTGCTCAACCACTTAGAATATTTTTATTAAAACGTTTATATATGAAATCTTGTGGTCTATATATATATTGCTGCCGGCATTAAACCTATATCTCACCAACTTTATGTTGACGTTTTAAACATGTCTATTCTCAGGTGATAACTAAAAGCTTCCGCTGCAACATGTTGAATTTAAGCAAGATCTTGAGTATGCATATTTGTGTCAAAAATAAAACTGCATATCCGAGGAATTGTAATGTAAAATATGCTAGAAATCGTATTGTTATCATCACATGTAAAGTTTGTAAGTCTAAGATTATCGCTAAACGATAATCATCTTTTTATTGTCTAAAGCTTGTATTAAAATAAGAGTTATGGTTTGTAATGTAAAATAAATGCAGTTGTTCTTTTAAAAATGTCGCATATAGAGGTCAATACCTCGCAATGAAATCATACGTTATCTAACTCGTTCTTATGGTTAAGGACGGGTTATGACATGTGGTATCAGAGCGGTGGTCTTAGCGAACCAGGTTTGCATTAGTGTGTCTAACCGAGAAGTCGTTAGGATACATTAGTAAGTCTGGACTTTGACCGGGTCTGATTTTAAAAACCATTGCTTATCATTGTTGGTTAAAATTTATATGTAAATATTATGTAGTACTAATAGGTTAGTTGTTGTGTGATAGATGTCGGGCTCAAAACTTATTATCACATTCAGCGACTCCGAATCAGAATCTTCAGATGGTGTTTCAGTCATTAACCTATCCGATGACGAAAATAATATCTTTGGGGAAGACTCACAAATTCCGGATGAACCAACTATAAAGAACCCGGAAAGTGAACCCGAGGAGGAAAGTGAACCCGAGGAGGAAAGTGAACCCGAGGAGGAAAGTGAACCCGAGGAAGAAATACAGGAAATTACGAAAGACAAGTTCGAACTAGGAAAGAAACGAAAGGCTAATGAATTAGAAAATTCAAATCTTGAGTTTAATAAAGATGATGTGGCACCAACTCCACTAGACACTACCACCCCTATTCCCGCTATTCCTATTCGTTCTATCCCGGCATCCAGTTCTTCAGTCCCACAGCCAAAATATAGGCAGACAGCCAGGATAAGCGTTAAGCGATTCTTTGAACCTAAACGTCCTAGAAAATAGACCAAACGATGCGCTGCCGTATTAAACCATGGGATCATATAATGTTTTGTATAATATTATTAGTGTGGTTTGCTTAATGTTCGATGTAAGATAAGCATATGTAAAATAGTGAAGTGTGAAATGCAATAATTTTCCATGGTTAAGTATTATTTGGGTGGTAGTAATTGATTTTCGTACTAAGCTATTAAGTATGAACTTTAACGGGTAGGTACTACCCTAGATATAATTATAAAATGCTAATAAGAAGAAAAAGCTTTTATAATAATAACTGGTTCATATTATTAATAAGCTACGATGTACTGTAAATACATACTACATCTATAATATTCCATGTGAATAATTATTTTTTTTCATTCTTATTGAAGATTATGGCGCGATTGAACCGAATGACGGAACAAGAAATCCAGGAACTCATCAATCAGCGAGTGAACGACAGAATGTTATGGGTCGAGGCTGCAAGAGCTGCTGCAGTTAACCCAAATCCTCGTGTAGGATGCACCTACAAAACTTTTCAAGCTTGCAAGCCCTCATCATTCAGTGGAACAGAAGGACCGATCGGTTTAACCCGGTGGATAGAAAAGATGGAGACTGTGTTTAAAATCAGTGGTTGTGTTGAGAAGGACATGACCAAGTATGCATCGTGCACTTTACAAGATAGTGCACTCACGTGGTGGAAAAATTTTGTGAAGGCTGTAGGAGGAGATGTAGCTTATGATACTCCATGGGAAGAATTCAAAACAATGTTAATAAACGAATATTGTCCAAGGAACGAGGTTAGGAAGTTGGAAGATGAATTACGAAGTCTGAAGGTTATTGGTACTGAAATCACCAACTACAATCAGCGATTCATGGAATTAGTTTTGCTATGTCCTGAATTGGTTCCAACCGAAGAACGGAAGATTGAAATGTACAAAGATGGTTTGCCCAAAAAGGTCAAGGCAAATGTTACAGCATCGAAACCTAAGACAATTCATGAAGCTATAACCATGGCAAACGAGCTAATGGATCAGGTCATCTTGGATAAGAAAGCATCCAATACTGATGTGAAGGTATCAGGTAACAAAAGAAAGTGGAATGGAAGTTATGATCGAGGTAACCAACAACAATCTTTTAAGAAATAAGAAATCACGCAAGGTGCGGGTAGTGGTTTAAGCTTTGGTTACAAAGGACAAAATCCTTTATGTAACCGATGCCACAAACATCACTCTGGCTACTGTAATGTGGTATGCAACAAATGTAATCGAAAGGGTTATCTTGCTGAAGATTGTAGGGCTCTCGTTACAAATACAAATGGTACCAAGACTCCTGCCACCAATGCAAATAGAACTGCTTTGGCTACCATTACTTGTTATGGGTGTGGAAAACAGGGTCATTATAAGAGCCAGTGTCCGAATCCAGAGAAGAATAATGGATCTGCACGAGGAAGAGCATTTGTTATTAATGCTAGAGAGGCGTGTGAAGACCCGGAGCTTGTTACGGGTACGTTTACCATTAATAACTTATCCGCATCTATTATATTTGATACTGGTGCTGATAGAAGTTACGTGTGTAGAGACTTTCACGCTAAATTGAATTGTTCATCATTACCTCTAGATGCTAAGTACATGATTGAGTTAGCTAATGGTAAACTAATTAAAGCCGATAAAATTTGCCGTGATTGTAAAATAAATTTAGCCGGAGAAACATTTAAGATTGATTAGATACCCGTAGAATTAGGAAGTTTTGATGTAATAATCGGCATGGACTGGATGTCCAAAATAGGAGCTGAAGTTGTGTGCGCCAAGAAGGCAATTCGCATTCTTCGTAAGGATAAAACGCCAGTAATGATTTATGGAGAGAAGGGTAACTCAAAGCTAAAACTCATTAGTTATTTGAAAGCTCAAAAGTGCTTGAAGAAAGGGTGCTATGCTATCTTAGCACATGTTAATAAAGTCGAAAAGAAAGAAAAAGAGAAGTGCATCAATGACGTGCCTGTGGCAAGAGATTTTCCTGAAGTATTTCCGGAAGAGTTGCCGGGATTACCTCCATTTAGATCTGTAGAATTTCAAATAGATCTTGTACCAGGAGCTGCACCGGTTGCCCGTGCTCCATATAGACTTGCACCGTCCGAGTTAAAAGAACTTCAGAGTCAGTTAAAAGAATTACTGGATCGTGGATTCATACGACCAAGTACTTCACCGTGGGGAGCTCCAATTTTATTCGTCAAGAAGAAAGACGGATCTTTCCGAATGTGTATAGATTATCGTGAATTAAATAAGTTAACTATCAAGAATCGGTATCCACTACCGAGAATTGACGACTTATTTGATCAACTCCAAGGATCATGTGTGTACTCAAAAATTGACCTAAGATCGGGCTATCATCAATTACGTGTCAAAGAAGAAGATATACCGAAAACTGCTTTTCGGACACGCTACGGTCATTACGAATTTTTGGTCATGCCGTTTGGATTGACGAATGCGCCAGCTGTATTCATGGACCTCATGAATTGAGTTTGTAGTCCATATTTAGATAAGTTTGTTATCGTTTTCATTGATGATATTCTTATCTATTCCAAGAGTGAGCAAGAGCATGAGCAGCATTTAAGGTTGATATTAGAGTTGTTAAGAAAAGAACAGCTATATGCTAAATTTTCTAAATGTGCTTTCTGGTTGAAAGAAGTGCAATTTCTTGGCCACGTTGTTAGTAGCAAAGGAATTCAGGTTGATCCAGCAAAAATTGAAGCCATTGAAAAATGGGAGACTCCTAAGACACCAACGCAGATACGCCAATTTTTGGGTTTAGCCGGTTATTATAGAAGGTTTATTCAAGATTTTTCCCGAATAGCTAAGCCGTTGACAGCGTTAACGCAAAAAGGGAAGAAATATGAATGGACATCTGAGCAGGAGAGTGCATTCCAATTACTAAAGAAGAAGTTAACTACGGCGCCTATTTTATCGTTACCAGAAGGGAACGATGATTTTGAAATATATTGTGACGCTTCGCGACAAGGTTTTGGTTGCGTTCTTATGCAACGAAAGAAAGTTATTGCATACGCATCCCGACAATTGAAGATTCACGAGCGGAATTATACGACGCATGATCTAGAACTGGGAGCAGTCGTGTTTGCATTGAAGATATGGAGACACTACTTGTATGGGGTTAAATGCACTGTGTTTACTGATCATAAAAGTCTTCAACATATTTTTGATCAGAAACAGTTGAACATGAGGCAACGTAGGTGGGTCGAGCTGATAAACGACTATGATTGTGAAATTCGTTATCATCCCGGGAAAGCGAATGTGGTGGCTGACGCACTAAGCAGAAAGGAACGAGAACCAATTCGAGTACGAGCGATGAACATAAAAATTCGCATGAATCTCAACTCACAAATCAAAGAAGTTCAACGAGAAGCACTTACTAAAGAAAATATAGGAAATGAAATAATGAAGAAGTATGAGAAGCAACTCGTTATGCGGGAAGATGGAATTCGATATTTTGCAAATCGTATTTGGGTACCGAAGTTGGGTGGATTAAGGAAGTTGATATTGAACGAGGCACATAAGACAATATATTCGATACATCCTGGAGTTGGAAAGATGTACCAAGATCTTAAGACACATTATTGGTGGCCTAATTTAAAGACAGATGTTGCAACATATGTTGGGGAGTGTTTAACTTGTTCCAAGGTCAAAGCAGAACACCAGAAGCCGTCAGGGTTACTTCAACAACCAGAAATCCCAGAATGGAAATGGGATGGTATTACCATGGATTTCATTACGAAGTTACCAAAGACTGCCTGGGGATACGACACCATTTGGGTGATTGTTGATCGTCTTACCAAATCTGCACATTTCTTGCCTATAAAGGAAACGGATAGAATGGAGAAATTATTACGATTATATATAAAGGAAATTGTTTCAAGGCATGGAATACCTATTTCCATTATATCCGATCGTGATAGTAGATTTACCTCAAAGTTCTGGCAATCACTACAGGAGGCACTAGGAACTCGTTTGGATATGAGTACCGCATATCATCCGCAAACTGACGGGCAGAGTGAAAGAACAATTCAGACTCTTGAAGACATGCTCAGGGCATGTGTGATCGATTTTGGAAACGGATGGGATAAGTATTTACCGTTAGCAGAATTCTCGTATAATAATAGTTATCATGCGAGCATTAAAGCTGCACCATTCGAAGCACTGTATGGAAGGAAGTGTAGATCTCCTATTTGTTGGATGAAGTAGGAGATCGACAATTAACTGGTCCCGAGATCATACATGAAACTACTGAAAAGATAGTACAAATTAAGGAGAGATTGAAAACAGCCCGTAGTCGCCAAAAGAGCTACGCTGATGTTCGAAGGAAACCATTAGAGTTTCAGATCGGTGACATGGTTATGTTAAAGGTATCACCATGGAAAGGTGTAATACGTTTCGGCAAAAGGGGTAAACTGAACCCAAGGTACGTAGGCCCGTTCAAGATCATCGAACGCATTGGACCGGTAGCTTATCGACTCGAGTTACCGCAACAACTCGCCGGAGTACATAATACCTTTCACGTCTCAAACCTTAAGAAGTGTCTTGCAAAGGAAGACCTCACCATTCCTCTTGAAGAAATCCATGTCGACTAGAAACTACAATTCATCGAAGAACCAATCGAAATCATGGATCGTGAAGTTAAACGGCTCAAGCAGAGCAACATACCGATCGTTAAGGTTCGTTGGAATGCTCGAAGGGGTCCCGAGTTTACTTGGGAACGAGAGGATCAAATGAAACAAAAATATCCACACTTGTTTTCCGATGACGCAAAATAGGTACAATTTTAAAATTTCGGGACGAAATTTATTTAACGGGTAGGTACTATAATGACCCGCACTTTTTCGATCGTTCTATACTTATAAGATTAATATTTATATAAATTAAACCTTACCAACATGATAAGCAATCCAAATTGTTGAGACTTATGTTTTCAAAGAGAGTTTTACACAACGATTGACCGTCTAGTTTGACCGATGATATCACGAACTATACAATATATGATAATTATACGTTTGTGTATATATATGTATATATACATATTTAACATGATCTAAGGATGTTTTAATATCTCATTTTGTATTAATAACAATAAGTTATAAGTATATTTTGAAACTACTAACTTAAGTTTTCAAAACAATAACCATACGTAACGTTATTTGACATAAATACTTATAACCTATAATGTTTATACATATATCGTATATGTAATGTATTTAATCACTTTTAAAGACTTAAATACATAAAACAATATAAGTATATTCACAAAAGATAGCTATATTTGAATTCTCATTCCATTTTTCACAAGATTTCTATACGTATATCTAGAGTACATGTACTCGTATCATACCTAGCTTCTATACGTATTTACTATTGGTATATACACATCAAATCACCACCAACCAGCCCTTGTTCAATGCCTTATGTATAAGGTAATTACTTTTGGATGATTGCAAGACTAATTAACAAGATTACAAACTTGAATTTTGTTTTGTCTCCCCCCCTTGATCACGTTTTTATGGGAGTAAGGGTACTCCATTTTTGATTCACTTTTACTTCCATTCTCTAGCTAAAAACACACACATCTTCATAACCCTTAAACTCCATAACCATTCAGCTAATATCCATGAAGATCTAGCCATAAAAACATCACTTAATCAACATAAGAAAACTCTTACAAAAACACTTCAAGAATCCTTCCAAGAACACAAACTTACTTCCAATCTTTCATCCAATTCCATCACCCTTTTAGTTCTAGGTTTTCACTCATCATTTACAGCAATCTTGTCCAAGTAACTTGAGGTAGTAACTTTGTTCATAACCTTATTCGATTCATATAAATATAGCTATCTTATTTTGTGGTATAAAATTTTAACAACAAGAACATAGTTTGAATGTTTTCAAACTTGTTTGCAAACTAAATAGATCCTTCTAACTTAACTTTTAAAATACTTCAAGACCTGTAATATATCATAAATATATGCTAACTTAACAAGGTAAAACTTGGTTTTTCAAAGAACACCTTAAAAACTGTTTTTACGACGTCGGAGTGCAACCGGGGGCTGTTTTGGGTTGGATAATTAAAAACCATCTTAAACTTTGAATTGGAGGTTTATTTTCTGGAAAAATGATTTTTACTATGAATATGATAACACATAAAAATTTCATGATTTAACTCAAAGTATAAGTATTTTTAGAAAAATAATCATTTAAGGTTGTTTACATGATGGAAAATGATTAACTTCATAAGTTTCACTAAAGTTTGACCTATGACCTGTGATTTCGAATACAAACTAAGGTATTTACAGTTCATAGTCTTAAAGAGGGACTCGATCCAAGGAAGTGGCAAGTTGAATCAACGAAAACGGAGTTGTAACGAAGAAACTATGACCAAAACGAGATCGGATATCTAAGACTAGTTTAGCTACGAAAATAATTGGAGAAAATTAAATAAATCACATCTTTTTAAAATAACATGATATTTTATATATATGTACTCATAATTTAATTTTATATGGTTTAGGATCACCCTTAAACAATACGAGAAGATTAATCATAAGATCCCATGATTGTACGCAACACGTCATTTGACAACACCGGTACTTTATGTACGCAACACGTCATTTGACAACACCGGTACCGTGGGTCAAGATTAATCTCGACCAATACATATACGATGGGGGTTTTATTTATTTCATTGGGGGTTTATTAAACACCTAAAAATGAACCATTAAAATTGAATTACTAACATCGGACTGCTAACTACGGACTAAGGAATTATTAAAAGTATTAAAAGTATTATAAGTATATATATGTGACGTTTGTTTAAAATGAAAATATATTGATAAATTATATATGGATAGGTTCGTGATATCAATCGGAGACCAAGTCGAAATTACATATCTTCAAGACAAAAGTGAGTATATAGTCCCACTTTTAAACTCTAAATATTTCGGGATGAGAATACATGTATTTTATGTTTTACGTTATGGACACAAGTAACTGAAAAATATATTCTACGTTGAGTTGTACCACTGGCATACTTCCCTGTAGCTTGGTAACTGTTATTTACAGCGGTATTGTAAACGCGAATCCTGTTGATAGATCTATCGGGCCTGACAACCCCAACCGGACTGGACGACCAGTATTCAACGGTTGCACAGTACTTCGTTTTGTGACTACACTTGGTACGGTGTAGTAAGATTTCATAATAAAGGGAATATGCGACGTGATTAAATGTTAAGTATGGTTACCAAGTGCTCAACCACTTAGAATATTTTTATTAAAACGTTTATATATGAAATCTTGTGGTCTATATATATATTGCTGCCGGCATTAAACCTATATCTCACCAACTTTATGTTGACGTTTTAAACATGTCTATTCTCAGGTGATAACTAAAAGCTTCCGCTGCAACATGTTGAATTTAAGCAAGATCTTGAGTATGCATATTTGTGTCAAAAATAAAACTGCATATCCGAGGAATTGTAATGTAAAATATGCTAGAAATCGTATTGTTATCATCACATGTAAAGTTTGTAAGTCTAAGATTATCGCTAAACGATAATCATCTTTTTATTGTCTAAAGCTTGTATTAAAATAAGAGTTATGGTTTGTAATGTAAAATAAATGCAGTTGTTCTTTTAAAAATGTCGCATATAGAGGTCAATACCTCACAATGAAATCATACGTTATCTAAATCGTTCTTATGGTTAAGGACGGGTTATGACATGTTTTAACAACAAAATTAACACTTACAAACACCAATTTCATGACCAACCCTAGATTGCAAGCCTTAGGATTTTCATGCACCAATTTAACCCAAATTCACCAATTTAACCCCCATTTGGGTCTTAGAAGTCTCAAAAGTACAAACCCTAGCCATAATTCAATTAAAACTCAAAACACGGAGTTAGGCTTACCAACGCTATCACAACGTAGCTAGAGATGTAGGGAACAACTTTAGAACTCGAGCTTAAACCCGAAACTAGCTTCTTTCCCTTTGGATTGAGCTTTCTCACACTAAAAGTTCATCTCTCTCTAGAATTTAAGTGGAAGTGATAAGGTAGATGAAAATGAAGTTATGACACCCACCAAACTGATCTTGGGGCCTTAAACTCGTCCACATGTGAAAATACCAATTTGCCCCTTTAAAATATTTAAAAAGAAGTAGGTGAGCTGTCAGCTCGATCTGCGCGCCGCACGTCCAGGTGCGCACCGCGCACTTCCCCTTTCACAGATTTCAACCACTATTTATTTATATACAAAATGTACAATTCGGATTCGGGTCTTACAATAAGAGTCAGGTGGAGTGCGGAACAACTCAGTTATTTGGTCAAAGGTGTTTGGTCTGGGAAAAATTGGGTCACCGGTTGATTCGCCTGCAAAAATATGCAATTTATAAATTAAACGGAGAAATATAAGCACTGCAAATGTTGTAATTATGCGATAATATTCAAGACTTACCCGTTTGTTGATCACCCTCATAATCGGATATGATTGGGTTATCATAAAGGGTAGAGTCGCGTTGCTTCAGCTTTTTGCTCTGCGACGATGACGGTGTCTGGTATGGTCGTTTGGTGGAACTCGGCTTGGTAAGAGGAGATTTGGAAGTTAAATCGACAACTGGAATTGTTTGCTTTTCTTTTCCAGATGACGCCGTCGATTTGGACTCCGGGCTTGTCAATAACTTCGTGATCAAGGTTATTGGGTTAAACTTGCTGTCAACTTCGTCGATCTTCATTATTGATTGAATAGAAGTTGCGAGTAAGAAAGAAGTTGCAAAGGTTGATTGAATTTTTGATTAATTGCGAGGTGTTTCAGAGTAGCGAGTGCGAAATTCGTGATTGTGATCACCGATATATATATAGGGGAGGTGAGAGTGCTAATCAATTGTGTCTAAGTATTCATTATGATGATTAAAAAAGGGTAATATTTTCATCAACATACAAAATAAGAATAAGGGCAAAATAGTAATTCAAATTATCAAAAGTATAAACATTCCTGATTTCATGGCCTATATCTCGTATGCTTCACATCCAAAATTTCATATTTTAAGATAAACTGTGTTGCTGCATCTCATTCCATTTTAATTATGCAATCTAAATTTAAAATCTCGCTGCAAAATCCCTTTTAAGTCGATATACGCGCATCCATTAAAAGAGATGCGTTAGTAAACAGATAAATGCATTTTCATTTTGTGTTTTCAATAAAAGAGATCTAGATGCGTTAGTAATTATGGCATCCATGCATCCATTGAAATATTGAATGGTTTTGGATGCAATTAACATAAATTAATGGATAAGTTACTCTACAGAATCACCTTTAGTTTAAATATATCAATGATATTACCGGACCAATTAAGGAGGTCTTTAAGTTCACAACACGTTTTAATAAATAGAAATCATCTATGATAGTATCAAAAAAAACTTATAAAAGATATACAGTATAAAAATTTAATAGATATACACATCTCTAGTATATATATATATATATATATATATATATATATATATATATATATATATATATATATATATATATATATATATATATATATATATTAAGTGTTAGTTAAGTAGGTAGATATAAAACAAAAACGCAACACAAAAATAGTCAACAACTATATTATAAATAGAAAACCAGAAAAGTACTCACAAAAATATAATAAAATATTAACTTAAATCTAGAATAAGAAAACTTGTAATTCTCGTCCAAACTGTTGAGTCGTGTGACGAACCTAGGTAATACTTACGCTATCAACTCATTAGATGACTGTGAGTACAAGCCCAAGCCTAGCTCTTATAAATATTAATACCTCTGATGTACTCGTGCGACAGGTATCGCTCTCTAAAAAGCTGAAAGGCCCAGCTTCTTAAACGACCAGACAGACGCAACCAGGACAGACCGTCGCGAGTAAAACCCAGGAGACCGTCTAGTTTATCCCACCTTCCACCATTCATACATTCATCCATTGTGCGGGGAAAAACAAGGCATGATCCGGGTGCATCAGAGACCTGTGGGCAAGGTTGCAAAAGACGAGAGACAAGGTGGAGACGGTCGGGTCCTAAAAAGGTCGAGACGGATGTTGACCAAAGTTGACTTTTAAATATATAAGTATATAAATGTATATATTTGTATATATATATTTTAAAGTCAAAAACTTTAATTGATTAATTTTTACCCATAATCACTATCACCGTTAATTTAATACAAAATAATCAAACTAAAATACGACAAATTTGACCGATTTTACCGACATTCTAGCTTTTCCAAATTTTGATAGACTTTGACCTAATATTTTTCAACTTTGACCCGAATATTAACCGATGACTTACATATTAGACGGTTTTCTTCGAGACGGGATGGCTAGTCACCAAACCGTCGCAACGGGCGTCGTAACGGCTCGAGACATGATCTTTTGCAACAGTGCCTATGGGGCAGAACTGCCTCCAAACTGGAGCCCGACCGGATCCACACGTTCCGAGAAGCATCCCCTATGGATGTGCCCCCTCGGGGTGGTGAAACCGTCACCCATGTTAGAGCGCACTGGGTCGTACTTTTCTTCTGAAGTGACTGGGTTCAGTGTAGGACCGGACATCTTGATTTGAGGAAATCATCGATCCCACGGATGGTGCCAAATGATAAACAAAAAATCGACCTGACCTAAATTGTACCCTAACCGCAGATTGGGGAATCTTTGGTTTGGGAATGGGAGGTGGTGGTTGGTGTTGTTGTTTGTCTTTTTCTGAGTTTTTCAAGGTGAATTTTTGGATAAAAGTTTCCATGCTCTATTTGAGAATAGTACCCACCTATTTATTGGCAAATACTAGGGTTTATGTTACACATGAGCCTGCACATGCCGAGGTAACATTTCTTATTGAGCTTTAATCAATCATTGGAAATTAAGTCCATATCATTAACTGCTACTTGCTCCAGAACCTTCCAGAACCTTCCAGAACCTCCTGTTCTCGAATCTTATAGATACTTCTATTTATATTTCACTACCTACTCCATGTCCTCCATGTATTATCATATGTATTCTGAGAATGTTCCACATCATGCGCCTCATGCTCCTGGTGGCGTGACGTACCTCATTATCTAGTTATCAAAGATTACAGAAAAATATAAGCGAGAACATGTAACATAAATCTACCATCATACCTCCATATATAAACAACTGAAGGTTGACATGCAACCATTACAGCAGATCAAATACGAATATTCCACATCATAAGCGTATTAAAAGTACACAGAGTTATGGTGTGAGAGGAAATTAGCTCACTAATTGCATGCTTATGAAATAACAATTTGAGGGTTAATAAACAATAACTAGAAACAAAGACAATAAGTATAATAACTAGCAACAAAGCAATTTGAGGGTTATGTTCATCAAGCGGCGGAGTCAAGATTTAAAAAGGTTGGTGTCACAACATAATAGGAAAGTATACCGAGTTACAAAATTTTAATTGACATACGAGAATTAAGTACAAACACAAAAAAGGAAAAAAAAAATAAGTTACCCTCTAAAAGACTTGTCATGTACTTTGATGATTTAAATACGGATAACAAAATGGAAAAAAAAAATGGAAAAAAAATTTGAACATACGGCCAAAGTAGTTATTGTAAGACATATTAGTTAGGCTAAGTCCAATACGTAGTCTTGGGTCGATTAGGGTTTAAATGTTTAGGTTCTCTTGTACTCTATAAATAGTATCGTATTATTATCAATAAAGTTCACGGGTTTACATTATTTAACATGGTATCCAGCCAGACTATCTCCAACCCTAATTCCTTTTTTTCTTATCGCCAAAAAGGGCTGCTGCAGCCTCTCTTCAATCAACCTGCAACTTCATCTTCTTCACCTCCTTGAAAACCTATTTCTCTAAGGTTATAAAAAAAAAAAAAAAATTATTCGTCGCAAAAACGGCTGCAACTTCATTTTTGTTACTTAAACAAAATCTAAACTCACCTCCAGCACAAATCGCATAGTGGGAACATTCCGACCAAAAAACCCACTTTTAATTCGTTAATCTTCGCTGTAAACTGCCTATCGCCGCTTGGGTCCATTAGGGTTTAAATGTTTAGGTTCCTTTGTACTCTATAAATAGTATCGTATTATTATCAATAAAGTTCACGGGTTTACATTATTTAACATGGTATCGAGCCAGACTATCTCCAACCCTAATTCCTTTTTTTCTTATCGCCAAAAAAGGCTGCTACAGCCTCTCTTCAATCAACCTGCAACTTCATCTTCTTCGTATCTTCTTCTTCACCTCCTTGAAAACCTATTTCTCTAAGGTTATAAAAAAAAATATTATTCGTCGCAATAACGGCTGTAACTTCATTTTTGTTACTTAAACAAAATCTAAACTCACCTCCAGCACAAATCGCATAGTAGGAACATTCCGACCAAAAAACCCACTTTTAATTCGTCAATCTTCGCTGTAAACTGCCTATCGCCGCTTGGGTCCATTAAGGTTTAAATGTTTAGGTTCTCTTGTACTCTATAAATAGTATCGTATTATTATCAATAAAGTTCATGGATTTACATTATTTGACATGGTATCGAGCCAGAATATCTCCAACCCTAATTCCTTTTTTTCTTATCGCCAAAAAAGGCTGCTGCAACCTCTCTTCAATCAACCTGCAACTTCATCTTCTTCGTATTTCCTTCTTCACCTCCTTGAAAACCTATTTCTCTAAGGTTATAAAAAAAAAAAAATTTATTCGTCGCAAAAACTGCTGCAACTTCATTTTTGTTACTTAAAACAAAATCTAAACTCACCTCCAGCACAAATCGCATCGTGGGAATATTCCGATCAAAAAACCCACTTTTAATTCGTTAATCTTCGCTGTAAACTGCCTATCGCCGCCTTGAACCACCGCCGCTGGAACTCTACCTTTTAATTTTACAGGTCTGTAGAACAAAAAAAAAAGAAGTGTGTTTGTTTTGGTCACGAATAGAACAAGAAAAAGCAGAAGATAAGGATTGAAGTTTTTTGAGTGGGGTGTGTTTGGTGTTTGCTGGAAAAAAAAAAGAAAGAATAAATGAAACAATTGTGATTTTTTTTTTGGCGAAGAAACAAAAACTTATATATAACCGAGGTCGCTTTTCAAAGGAAAACGCCCACAACAAGAAATACAAAAATACGAGAGAAACGGGAAAACTCGCACCTAGAAAAGAACCATCTCGAATGCCTGAAACAATTGTGATAGTTGGTGTGTATGGTCTTTGAAATTAAAGGGTGGACCCTCTCTTTTGTTATACCATCGAAAAAGAAAATAAGAGGAACTCCCAATTTAATTCTTGGTCTAGATTTTAATTAATTATTTTAATTTTGATTTAAAAAAAAACTTGCTATGAGGAGTCATGAAGGCAACTACAGGACAAATAACGATACTAATGCTTAACTTTTGAAAATAATTCAAGCCCAACAGCGGGTCGAACAGTAAGCTCAATGCTTTTACACATCCTAGCCCGATTACGTTGGTGCCGGGTGGCACATGGACACGAGAGCGTCTTCATATCTTACCTCCTATACTAATAATCTTAGTACTGTCTTTAATAATTGCAAATATTCATCAGTTACCATAACGGGAACACCATTCCCGTCACTAACACCGGCCATAGCTTGTTACCCAATGACCACCGACCGTTACATTAAAATAATGGTATTAGAACAGTATGATACTGGTTGAATAACCTCTTCTATATCCTCCCTATCGGTAAGCTAAACGCCGATGATCTAAAGGGATAGTTGATTTCCTTTCACGTATAAGTCTAGTCTAATAGTTCAACCAATTGTTCCATTCATTTTTTCTTTTTCTTTGTTTAGCTTATTAGTGGTTCAATCACTTTGTCCATGTAGGTATCACATCTGTTGCTATTTATTCCTCAGCCTATCAACACCGCTAACACCTATGTTCCAAGGAAAAACTCGTTTAATTTAACCTTTTTTTTTCTTCTTCTTTTAATCGACAAAAAAAAAAAAAAAAAAAAAAAAAAATCGAATTGTCGTCCTTTTGATTTTTGCCTACGTAATGCATTCTCGTGATCTTAGTTTGCTTATAGCTTTTTCTTTAATATATTTTGTTTCCTTTTCAACTTTGCATCTATTTTTTCTTTTCTAGTCTGTTATCATTAATTCTAGCCATTCTCCTCCTTGTTTTGCTTCAGTCTTCTGATATTGCTTCTATTTTAACTCAATAATTTGCTAGACATAAAAGCTTCCCATATTATTTTTTATCTACCTTCCACGGTTCTAGATATCTACCAACCTTTTCTTCCTTATTTAGCTCAATTAAATCTATTATTCTTATGTAATTTCGTAAATCTCATTATTCTTCTTAGACATCTCTTATATATTATATAGAATAATAATCGGCGTGTGGCTGAGCCGCCTAGCTTGACTAGGTTCCACACCCTGAAAAAAAGAGGAATATAAAAAAAGAAAAAGAAAAATAACTCTCTTATTTTGCAGCGTTGAAGAAGATTGTATCGACGATAAAAGTTCAAAGCCCAAGTCCTGCTCAATCCTTAGGCACCCAAAAAAAACGTTACGGAAAAAGAAACGCAGTCAAACAACGCAACCAATCAGCGATATCAATCAATTCGATACAACAAATTAGAGAGTAAATTGTGTTTTTATTTATTATTTTTATGTTAATTGCTGTTTTCTTTTCAGTCCGTACTTTCGCGATTTCATGTGGGCTTGGGTCCATTAGGATTTAAATGTTTATGTTCTCTTGTACTCTATAAATAGTGTCGCATTATTATCAATAAAGTTCATGGGTTTACATTATTTAACAGTTATGCCTTTGAATACTTGTGTTTACATATATAAAGAATAAATATACTCTATATAGGAATTTGGTTGGGGTCAATTGACTCCATTCCTTTGTACATTGCTACGCCTCATGGGCAAGTATATATTCAAACAAATTCGACCATCGGTAGTTAAGGCGTTATCTTACCCGGATTGATTGTTGAGTCAAATGTTATTCTTGGTGCCCTAATAGCCACTCTCGTTAATTCGGTTCTAAAAAAAGGCGGTGTTTTTGTCGGATCTCAACTACAATTATATGCACAAGATGGGTTTCAGTCAGAAATGGCGGGACTGGATTTCAATGTGTCTTACAGCCCGAGAACATCAGTGATTGTTAATGGGAGTCGAACTAGTGAGTTCGTCTTGAAAAAAGGCTTGAGGCAGGGTGATCCGTTAAGCCCTTTCTTGTTCTTAATTGTAATGGAAGGATTACATTTGAGTATTAAAGAGAAAGTCGATGATGGTGCTATTAAGGGAGCTCGTGTAGGGCTTGATGGTACTTTGGTGTCACACTTATTCAACGCTGACGACGCGATCGTCGTTTCTGATTGGAACAAAAATAGTTTTGATAACGTTTTGCAGGTTCTAAATGTGACGCCCCGTACAAAAATCTATGTACGGATCATCAACAACAGGTCCATTATTTAACAACCCGTTCATATCGATTATAAACGAATTACAACAGTTGATTTCATCGCGAGGTATTTGACCTCTAAATGATACATTTTACAAACATTGCATTCGTTTTTAAAAGACAAACTTTCATTACATCAAAAGTTTACAGTCATGCATACTATCTCATAATATACCCAAACTATAATTGACTTAATAATGATCTTGTTGAATTCAATGACTCGAATGCAACGTCTTTTGAAATATGCCATGAATGACTCCAAATAATATCTTTAAAATGAGCAAATGCACAACGAAAGATTTCTTTAATACCTGAGAATAAACATGCTTTAAAGTATCAACCAAAAGGTTGATGAGTTCATTAGTTTATCATCAATATTCATTTCCATCATTTTTAATAGACCACACGATTTTCATTTCCAATTTCTCATAAATATACATCCCATACATAGAGATAACAAAACGCGTCTAGAATATCCCCATCATTCCGGGACTCTCATCCGACATGATAAAATCGAAGTACTAAAGCATCCGTAACCCGGATGGGGTTTGTTAGGCCCAATAGATCTATCTTTAGGATTCGCGTCAATTAGGGTTTCTGTTCCCTAATTCTTAGATTACCAGACAAAAAAGGGTGATATTCGATTTCGATAATCCAACCATAGAATGTAGTTTCGATTACTTGTGTCTATTTCGTAAAACATTTATAAAGCAGCGCATGTATTCTCAGTCCCAAAAATATATATTGCAAAAGCATTTAAAAAGAGAGTAATGAAACTCACAATATTGTATTTCGTAGTAATTAAACATATGATGGCATTGAACAAGTGAAAGGTTGGCCTCGGATTCACGAACCTATATATATATATATATATATATATATATATATATATATATATATATATATATATATATATATATATATATATGTTGGTCAATATTTGTCTAACAATTTAGGTCAAGTCATAGTGTACCACCATCCTAATGCTCGAGACTAATATGCAAAAGTCAACAAAAGTCATCTTAACCACAATGACTTCCAAAATCTGAAATGTCCCATTCTTATTGATTAAAAACGTTCCATATTAATTGATTTCGTTGCGAGGTTTTGACCTCTATATGAGACGTTTTTCAAAGACTGCATTCATTTTTAAAACAAACCATAACCTTTATTTCATAAATAAAGGTTTAAAAAGCTTTACGTAGATCATCAAATAATGATAATCTAAAATATCCTGTTTACACACGACCATTACATAATGGTTTACAATACAAATATGTTACATCGAAATCAGTTTCTTGAATGCAGTTTTTACACAATATCATACAAACATGGACTCCAAATCTTGTCCTTATTTTAGTATGCAACAGCGGAAGCTCTTAGTATTCACCTGAGAATAAATATGCTTTAAACGTCAACAAAAATGTTGGTGAGTTATAGGTTTAACCTATATATATCAAATCGTAACAATAGACCACAAGATTTTATATTTCAATACACATCCCATACATAGAGATAAAAATCATTCATATGGTGAACACCTGGTAACCGACATTAACAAGATGCATATATATAAGAATATCCCCATCATTCCGGGACACCCTTCGGATATGATATAAATTTCGAAGTACTAAAGGATCCGGTACTTTGGATGGGGTTTGTTAGGCCCAATAGATCTATCTTTAGGATTCACGTCAATTAGGGTGTCTGTTCCCTAATTCTTAGATTACCAGACTTAATAAAAAGGGGCATATTCGATTTCGATAATTCAATCATAGAATGTAGTTTCACGTACTTGTGTCTATTTTGTAAATCATTTATAAAACCTGCATGTATTCTCATCCCAAAAATATTAGATTTTAAAAGTGGGACTATAACTCACTTTCACAGATTTTTACTTCGTCGGGAAGTAAGACTTGGCCACTGGTTGATTCACGAACCTATAACAATATATACATATATATAAAAGTATGTTCAAAATATATTTACAACACTTTTAATATATTTTGATGTTTTAAGTTTATTAAGTCAGCTGTCCTCGTTAGTAACCTACAACTAGTTGTCCACAGTTAGAAGTACAGAAATAAATCGATAAATATTATCTTGAATCAATCCACGACCCAGTGTATACGTATCTCAGTATTGATCATAACTCAAACTATATATATTTTGGAATCAACCTCAACCCTGTATAGCTAACTCCAACATTCACATATAGAGTGTCTATGGTTGTTTCGAAATATATATAGATGTGTCGACATGATAGGTCGAAACATTGTATACGTGTCTATGGTATCTCAAGATTACATAATATACAATACAAGTTGATTAAGTTATGGTTGGAATAGATTTGTTACCAATTTTCACGTACCTAAAATGAGAAAAATTATCCAATCTCGTTTTACCCAAAACTTCTTCATTTTAAATCCGTTTTGAGTGAATCAAATTGCTATGGTTTCATATTGAACTCTATTTTATGAATCTAAACAGAAAAAGTATAGGTTTATAGTCGGAAAAATAAGTTACAAGTCGTTTTTATAAAGGTAGTCATTTCAGTCGAAAGAACGACGTCTAGATGACCATTTTAGAAAACATACTTCCACTTTGAGTTTAACCATAATTTTTGGATATAGTTTCATGTTCATAATAAAAATCATTTTCCCAGAATAACAACTTTTAAATCAAAGTTTATAATAGTTTTAATTACCTAACCCAAAACAGCCCGCGGTGTTACTAAGACGGCGTAAATCCGGTTTTACGGTGTTTTTCGTGTTTCCAGGTTTTAAATCATTAAGTTAGCATATCATATAGATATAGAACATGTGTTTGGTTGATTTTAAAAGTCAAGTTAGAAGGATTAACTTTTATTTGCGAACAAGTTTAGAATTAACTAAACTATGTTCTAGTGATTACAAGTTTAAACCTTCGAATAAGATAGCTTTATATGTATGAATATAATGATGTTATGAACATCATTACTACCTCAAGTTCCTTGGATAAACCTACTGGAAATGAGAAAAATAGATCTAGCTTCAAAGGATCCTTGGATGGCTTGAAAGTTCTTGAAGCAGAATCATGACACGAAAACAATTTCAAGTAAGATTTCCACTCGAAATAAGATTGTTATAGTTATAGAAATTGAATTAAAGTTTGAATATGATTATTACCTTGTATTAGAAATATAACCTACTGTAAGTAACAAAGGTTTCTTGATCTTGGATGATTACTTGGAATGGATTTAGAAAACTTGGAAGTAAACTTGCAATCTTGGAAGTATTCTTGATTTTATGAAGCTAGAACTTTTGGAATTTATGAAGAACACTTAGAACTTGAAGATAGAACTTGAGAGAGATCAATTAAATGAAGTAAATTGAAGAATGAAAGTGTTTGTAGGTGTTTTTGGCCGTTGGTGTATGGATTAGATATAAAGGATATGTAATTTTGTTTTCATGTAAATAAGTCATGAATGATTACTCATATTTTTGTAATTTTATGAGATATTTCATGCTAGTTGCCAAATGATGGTTCCCACATGTGTTAGGTGACTCACATGGGCTACTAAGAGCTGATCATTGGAGTATATATACCAATAGTACATACATCTAAAAGCTGTGTATTGTACGAGTACGAATACGGGTGCATACGAGTAGAATTGTTGATGAAACTGAACGAGGATGTAATTGTAAGCATTTTTGTTAAGTAGAAGTATTTTGATAAGTGTCTTGAAGTCTTTCAAAAGTGTATGAATACATATTAAAACAATACATGTATATACATTTTAACTGAGTCGTTAAGTCATCGTTAGTCGTTACATGTAAATGTTGTTTTGAAACCTTTAGGTTAACGATCTTGTTGAATGTTGTTAACCCATTGTTTATTATAACAAATGAGATGTTAAATTGTTATATTATCATGATATTATGATATATAATATATCTTAGTATGATATATATACAGTTAAATGTCGTTACAACGATAATCGTTACATATATGTCTCGTTTCGAAATCATTAAGTTAGTAGTCTTATTTTTACATATGTATTTCATTGTTAATACACTTAATAATATATTTACTTATCATTTAACATAATTAACCAAGTGTATCAATATCTTAATATGATTCATATGTACCTAGTAAGACGTTGTTATAACGATAATCGTTATATATATCGTTTTCGAGTTTCTTAAATTAATAGTCTCATTTTTATGTATATAACTCATTGTTAAAATACCTAATGAGATACATACTTATAATAAAATCATGTTAACTATATATATAACCATATATATGTCATCGTATAGTTTTTACAAGTTTTTAACGTTCGTGAATCACCGGTCAACTTGGGTGGTCAATTGTCTATATGAAACCTATTTCAATTAATCAAGTCTTAACAAGTTTTATTGCTTAACATGTTGGAAACACTTAATCATGTAAATAACAATTTCATTTAATATATATATAAACATGGAAAAGTTCGGGTCACTACAACATATCTAAATATCAATCGAATCAAGTGTTACTTAATTTGAAACTATATATATATATATATATATATATATATATATATATATATATATCTTCAATATTTGTAAACCTGTTTTAAATACACGTTGCAAGTTATCTACATATTTAACAACCAATATTCCATCTCACGTTAATTAATTTAAATTATCGAGTTCTATTATATCGTAAAGCATTTTTGTACATTTGAAACTAAATCAAATGATTATTATGTAATTTAGTCTTCCACTAACCTTTGACTAATTCTCGATAATAGACACATTTGTTCTTACTCGTAAATCACTTTATCATTTTCCGAATATTGTTAAAATGGAAAGATTTCTTAAATCAAAGTGGACCTCTCAACAGAGACACGTAAATCATATCATAATGAATCTGATAACCCAATTATTTGGTATCATCTTTTAATTCTGTCTGTAAGTAACTAGAGGGGGGGAGGAGGTGAATAGTTACTTAATATGTTTTTAACAATTTTTTGATTGATCACCAAATTCAATTTTACTTTGATCAACCAACTCAACTCAAACTTGATGTATATAGTGTATATGTTCAAAATGATAAATGAAGTAATGTAAAGAACATAGACACAAGGATTTATAGTGGTTCAGGTGGATGTTAACTAATTCACCTTAATCCACTCCCCGATTACACTAATCGGGATTTGTTGCTTCACTATGCACTTTTCTCCCAACTCGGTGGAGATCTGATTTACAAGTCTTCAATCTTCTTTAGTAGACAACAAACCTAATTTTTCTATCCCTTTGAAAGATCAACTCCAACCTAGATCAACTTGTCTTCACCTTGGCCAAGTATTAATCTCCAAATAAGATTAATCAACTTCCTAAGTCCCTTTAAGGAAGTAGATCACTAAGCTAGCCTATGCTTCCACTAATTGAAGTTACATGACTTATACACTCTGCAATGATGATCCTAACACAATACTAGGACACACATTACATTAAGTAACCTCACAAGATAAATGATTTTGATTAGTAAGTTTACAACAACCCAATTCTATATCTATAAGATCATAGAATCTTCTCTTGCTTGATCACATTTGAGTAGTAGTTGATGCACTTGTGATCACTGGAGATAAGCCTTTGAAATGTGCAAGAGGGTCAGCTTCAAATGCTCTTAAATGTTTGCCTTTTATAGTGGGATTCAAAAAATAGTCGTTGACACACGGTTGCCAGCACGGTCGACCGTGGTGCGACCGTGCGTGCTCCAGTCCAAAATTGGTATCCGTTGTATAGCCGTTTGACTCAGATTTAAACACTACATTTTGGCACCTTTACTCCTTCTAGCACCTGCAAAAGTAACCAAACATCCTATACAAGTACTATATGCATTAAGTGTGTGAGATTTGGTCTTATTGCATGAAAGTGACTAATCATTCCAAAAGTGGCAAACCCAACATTCTTGGAGAAGTGTCTTGATTGATATTTAGGGAAATTTCAGTTTGGTCAAGACTTATTTAGTCACATTAATGCTCTTGGTTCAATTCTAAAGGCTAGTCACTATATCATTAACTTCCTAGTTCCAATTAATCACAAGTCATGTTTCATTTGAGTTTAGTTAGGGATTAATTGAATAATGTCTCTATAAGATAATCATGAAGTATGTAAAGACATTAAGGTTAAGTTATTCTTAAACAAGCAATCACACTTAGTTACTTAGACTAGACCAAATAGACAATTGACTATAGTTTCATTGTGAACCATTTTACACTTAATCTATTGGAGTAGGTTAGTTACTTGAATCCTAACTAATGAGCACATGGCAAACATATTAATCAAGTTGACAAGTTTATGAGTATTAAGCATTATTAGCAAGTAGCAAGTAATACTCACATAGCAAGAGATAGTTATTCTAGGATCAATCATATAGATACTTGCACAACTTATAATTCAAGCACTTAATAAGTTTAATGTGCAATATAACACATTACATGATTAATGTGTAAGCACACATTAATGTCCAACACATACACAAGGGAAGAGCAATCTCTAGTTGGGACTTGGTGATCATACTAAGGATATCTAGATAAGAATTAAGATCACAAGTTGTTGATTAACACTTATGTGTTATGCCTAATCTTGGTTAATTTGTCATTAAGATGTCATTAGGCGTAATTAATCACAATTAGTGTTTTTATGACCAAAACTCAATTGAGTATGGAGAAGGCATCTATTCTAAGCATGCTGAGAAAGGTTTCATGAATTATAGATATCGGGAACTAGTTAAACTTTATTTGGTTAAAACAGTGACAGAAGAAACTGCGATCGCACTGCGGTTGACCGTGGTGGCGACCGTGCAACTTGTTTTCACAAAACTGCGTTGCAATTCAGTTTGGGGTTTCAGGTTGACTATGCGGTCGACCGTACCTCGACCGTGTGTTTACCTGAACTTTTAATTTCATTCTTTAACGTATATTTAACTTGGTCGTTTGCAAGATAAAGTATGGATTAGTGACCTTGCGTGTTTTATGTTAAGATGTCAGTCATCACTTATGCGTATGTGTGTGTCAGCATTAAAACATATTCTTTGGTTGATTACACTTTGGTTAATTATACTTAAATTTATTGTTTAGTGTATTAACCCACATTCAACCAACATTCTCCCCCTTTTTGATGATGACAAACATACAAGTGATGAGAGACATTTTGCTATAAATACGCAAGTGTTAACAATCACTTGTATCCATCTTTCTCTCCCTTTTGTCGAAGCAAAAAGGTTAGCTCCCCCTAGAACTAAGCTCGCCCTTAGAACAAAACTCCCCCTTAAATTGTGCACGTTGTAAAAACATATATTAAAACATTACAAACACACATTTTATTCAAAGCAAGCACGAAACATAGTGATGCATATATGAAAATATGCATGGAGGGTACAGTGGATCAATCCTAAGTTTGTTCTACATGGGATGAGATGTGCTTGGGTGAGATGAGCATTTTCCACAAACAAGATTGTTCAAAAAGCGTCGCAGGATCTTGTGAGTTCGATGATTCTGACGATGAAGGATGGACATTTGAGTGGAGGATAATAGTGCAATGAACTGGTCATTTTCCACACTATCATCAGATTCCGTAACACTCCAAGTAGGTGTGTTCTCTCCTTCTGTTTCTTCGTTAAAAGGTCGAACTGAATCGTAGTTGATTGGGAGGGAGGTTAGACCAACAGGATGTATGTCACGAACACACAGTTGTGTGAAGAGCTTCGTTAAGTGTGCTCCATAGGGAAGACAGAGAGATTCATTGTACACCAATCCATTCATCCTCTTTGCCATGAATTGTGCCATTTTGACTTGAATTCGGTGTTGGAGACACCAGAGTAGTGAGACTTCACAGGCATGAACGTTTGTGGATAGTGTTTCCCCCTTGCAGTAGATATTGTGACTTATGACTTTGAGCCAAAGGTCAAACTTAAGCGCAAGATGATTTTCCTTAAGACCATCACTTTGAATTTCAATGTGATTGATTGGCCTTTAACAAAAGGTGTTGATGATGTCACCTTTTTGGACAAATTTGGGAAGACAGAGGAGATATGGACTATCGGAGAAATATTCCACGCCTTCATCGGGAATATGCATGAATCTTCCAAAGTCCTTAAGCGACATGGAAAACCCTTTGTCAGACAACCAAAATTTGATGTTATTTGGGGGAGTGAATTCATAGTTAGCGTAGAATTCACGAACAAGAGTGGAGTGAATGGACCTTTTAAGGTTAAAAATGAATCCCATTTTATGTAAGAAAAATTTTCGAGAAGCTCTTTCAAAAAATGCTCAATAGTGGCCATACAACCTTCGGCAATTGGTCTAGTGCTAACCATTTGTCGGTTGCGGTTGATCACATCTCATTCTTCTTGGGTGTTAGGAAAGTGATTATCAAAGCAGTCGGAAACTGAAGATGACAAGTCAATCACAAAAGGATTGTTAGGAGAGTTGTTTGCTTGACTCATTTTGAGTGAGATGGTGTAGTGAGTTTTGCATCATAATCTTCTCAATTTAAAGGGAAAAAGATGAACCTTCACTTAATCTTTCATTCCCTTTTGGAGTAATTGAATCTTTTAAGAATTTTGATCATATTCAAGTATGCTAATTTATGAATGATACTTTGAAACCAGATCCAATTAGTTTTGAGAGGTTCAATGTGCATTTATTTTTCCAGGAGAGAGAAGAAGAAGCGTCAGAAACATACACGGTCGATGCTACGGTCTACCGTGTAGTTGACCGTGTAAGAACTGTTAGAAGAAAAAATTAACTAACTTAAATTAAACATATTCTAACCAAGAAATATTCAAATAATCACACATTCAATTATTACAAACAAGTAATTCAACCAACATTTTAACCTCTCTCACTTTCTTCACCTTCCAATTCTCACATCACTACTACTTCGACATGAAAACGCCTTTTTCGCTTTCTTTAGTAGCCGGTTGATCTTGGATTGATACTTCTTTATCTTAGCTTGATTTAAGTAGATTCGTTCTGCTTTTGAATCACGATCCAAGCCATAAAAAGGATCATTTACTTCATCCAGAAACTGTTCTTCATCACTATCGGATATATCTTCCAAGTTGATTTGAGAGTTGGTCATGGCTTTATAAACCCTTTCAATCTCATCAGAGTCATCTTCATCATCCCACCCCATCAATGTTAATGTATGATGATTAAATATTTGATAGGTTAGATTTATGAGAATGTCATCTGTTGCCTTTAATTTGACAAATAACTTCATAAGATGCATTCCATAAGGAAGAGCTCTTATTGAGTCCTTTGGCACATTGCTCATTCGTATGGCCATAAAGTATGTCATGTTTACTGGAATTTGCATTTCTAGGCACCAAAGAAGAGCCATCTAAACAGCATGAATATGTGAGCAATTTCCCATTCTACAGTACACATTGTAGTCGATCACTGTGTTCCATATTCGGAACTTCTTTCGCAGGTGTTTGCTCAACACTCCTCGATTGAGAATTTCTCCTCTCGGAGCATTGTCTTCACACAGTGTTTGAATAACATCATCTTTATTGATGAAATCAGGAAGATAGGTCAGACTGTGTCCTGTGTCGAAGAACCTTTCTCCATTTGCTGAAACATCTAGAAGTTTTCCAAAATCTTGCAGTGTTACTGTAGTTCTTGAAGCTTTTAACCTAAAGGTAACTGAACCGTTGGTATAGACGAAGCTAGAGTAAAAGTCTCGAATGAGTGATGGATAAATTGGTCCATCTAGATCAAGAAATACATTCCAGTTTAAATCTGTGAAAGCTGGCACCATTTCAAGAAAATCTTTTGCTTCAATTCTTCTTCCTTCTGCTATTGTTCGATCTTTTACTCTTTCTCTGTTAAGTGTTGATTGGTTTGGGCGAAAGTTAGACGAGCTTTCTCCTCGATTTGCCATTTTCTGCACATTGACACTTTTAATTAATTCAAAGTGCATAATTCAATTGTAGGCAACAAGTTTTGCAAACTTTAATTATCATCAATACTTAGACGTTTTGATGTTAATGTTCTTCACATTTCCACTCTTCATTATTGTCAATGAGTTTGCAACTAGATTAAGATTTTCACAAAGTTCATATGTGTTCTAGACTTTTGAAATTTTCATCAACACATGTTTTGACATTCAACATTATTACACTCAATTTGCAACAATGTCATTCATATCATATGAACAATGCTTCTATGAAAATATAACCTAGATGTATAATGAACCGTAGAATTATCCAAAGTTAAATCAATGCATACAATAATCATTACTACAATCGTTTCTAAATTGTTCTTCAAGAACAATTTCAATTGTTTGCATCAATTTAGGTTTTGATTCATTCTAGTTAGGGTTTCTTCATAACCCTAATTCATCATACAAATACAATTGAATGTTAGAAAAGTAAGGATTAATCATACCGAAAGTAGGAATTGAAATTGAAGGAATGCACGTTTTTCTCCGTGCGGTCGATCTTCTCAGCCGTGTGTAGGTGTGTGTGTTTTGAAGTGGGTTGAAAAGAAATAAAAGTGAGGGTTTAATTTAATTTAAAACAGAATCAGACCACGCACGGTCGAAGCACGGTCGACCGTGGTGTTAGCCGTATAGATATTTTTCCACTCACAGGACAGGAGTCCGCGGTCGAGTATACGGTCAACCATGGTGCTGCTGTGGATCCTTCTGATCACTCGTTTCTTCACTTCTTCTTTCTTCGAACACGTTTTGATGATTCTTAGGTTCTATAGAATACTTGAGGACAAGTTTTCTTTTCCTAACATTGAATGATTACATCCTCCCGATGTTTAATCATCAATGACACGTAATATACTATATCTATATGTATATATATATTTATATTCAATCACACAAAGTACACACAAAACGCATCAATCTAGTATTTAGCACGCAATACATGTTTTCACATAAACACACAATCCTAAGGCAAGTAAGCTTCCTACACTTGATCTTTTAAAATCATTTTTCAAAAACAATTTGCATTTGTAAGAAAAACCTTTCTTTTATACAAAGTCCTTTGAGAAGGTTATTCTCATTAGTATTTTGATCATTGATTTTAATTAATTTTAAGATTACCCAATTCTTGACTTATCCCTGCCATGGAATTGCTAGCTTGGTCCATTTTTTCCATATTTTCAATTTTCCTAATAATAGACAATGGACTTTGATTACAAGATTTGTGTTTGCTAGAGTCGTGACATACATTTATTTCATGTTTACCTCTTGATGAATCACAAATAATTATCCTTTCAAGTTTTCTTTGCGAAGAGTTATTTTCATCAATTAAAACTTTGTTAAGTTGTCTAACTTTGTGTAATTCTTTCTCCAAAAGTTTTACTTTGTCACGACTACTATCATACACAAATTTAATAGTCTTGTAATCATCTAACAATTCTTCATAATTAGAAGGATAGAGTACATGTACCTCATGATGGAATTTGACAATCTTTTAAACAAACATGTTCTACACATTAACAAAGTTCATAAAACCCATTTTATGAAGATTAAAGTAAGCGGAAGCATGTAAAGTTCATGTTATATAACAACCATTTTAAAAGACAAATTCCATAAATATATCAAGTCTTGAATAATATGCTTACATACAACAAGTGGGTTTAGAGTTTTACCTCCTCAAGCTAGTTGAGGGTTACTACAAGATGATGAAGAAGATGATGGAGAATATAGCTTCTAACTTGAAGCCTCAAGTGTGTAATACCCCAAGCTTTTGATGCACCAACACAACCTTTGAATTGTTAGGACTTTAGACACTTGAATGTGTTAAAATAGTAAGCAAAGAACTCTCCTACTACCCCTAAACAGTTCGGCCAGAAATGTGGACTGCAGCAGAATTTTTGTTGCTTATTTTTCTTGTATTATCACCCTCTCACTTGAGTCAATGAGTCTTGCTTTGGTCTAAGAGTTTTCACATGCATATATGGACATGTGTATCTTAAAAGTAACAATTAAAACAAGCATGGGAGAGCATGGGAGTCCCCAAAATCTGCCCATCCTTTTTTTATAAAACAATGTTTTTAACATATATATATAAATATGTTATATATATATGTATATAAAACATGTATTTGTTTGTTACTTTCACATTTTATAAACCTTTTATAAAATATAACACAATATAATCATTTAAACTTATAAACAATTATATATAAATTATCCAAATAATTTATCTCAAGTGATAACATTTTAGAAAACCGATTTTCTAAAATCCAAGTGTCGCGTATTTATTTAACGACCCAATCGTTAAGATTAAATACATATAAAGTGTCGGTAAGCTTTTTATTGGGTATGACCCGACTTGGATCATAACACATTAGCCACATTAATTTAATATGTCTCTCGGGCATTCGAAATACCTTCAATCTCCTACTTGCACGAGAAACATAAGAAATTAATGCAAGTGATGGATACCACCTAACGACCGTCCATCACCCCCAATATGTTATGACTTTGTGCCATTCAATAACATCATCCTTTTCGAGTTCCCATCTCGAATATGAATAGGTGAATCTTTTCATTTTATCCTTTCGTCCTAGATGTCATGTTAAATCCAAGAGACACAGAGTGATCACTCTCTTCTAGATTTAACTTTATCAGGCCTTAGACATCTGACTCTCAACGAATAAGAGGGACAAATTCCATCTTGACTACACACGTCCTAAATATATACCTTGCATTATACCTGAGCTCTTCCTTATGAAATACCATTTTTCAGAATAGCGAAGGAAAGAATCAAGGCACAATACTTGGTAAATATCTGAACCCAATATGTATCTCAGGTCAGAGGATACAATGATATTTGCCTTTACTCAAGATTACAAGTGATCAACCACAAAGGCTCCATTTAGTAAATCTTGAGGGCGGGTCTTCCAATATTTGTATCCCACAAATATCTATGAACCTTGGTTGCAACCTTGCCCCACATTCATCCCGTGAATGTATACCAATCCAAGTTCATAATAGTCTGAACCTCACACTTGTTCCCACAAATGTGATCGACTACGGAATTTAGAATAATTTCTTATTCATGGATAAAATATGCAAAATAGGAACATGACTCAAAATAAATTAATACCATAATTATATTAATGAGTTTGAACAATTTCGTTCCGTTACAATACTTAAAACAGATCATGACCAATCACTAGAATATCGAAGCCCTAATGCACAAACATGTCCTGCATGTTTTGATCCATGTAAGAGCTTCGTGAGAGGATCCGCTATATTAAGATCTGTGTGAACTTTGCGAATACATATCTTTCCCTTTTCAACTTCATCCCTTATGTAGTTGAATCTCCGCTCAATGTGATGGGTCTTTTGATGAGCACGAGGTTCCTTGATTTGAGCAATCGCACCCTCGTTGTCACAAAAGATCTCAAGAGGGTCCTGAATGGAAGGGACTACTCCTAAGTCGTCGATGAATTTCTTCATCCATGCAGCTTCCTGAGCTGCCAATGATGCGGCGATGTACTCCGACTCTGTAGTGGATAGAGCAACAACATCCTATTTTGAACTCTTCCAAGAGACCGCACCTCCATTTAATGTGAAGACATAACCGGATTGTGATAGAGAATCATCACGATCAGTTTGGAAACTCGCGTCCACGTAACCTTTTACAGCGAGTTCCTCCTCACCAGACCCATATATCAGAAACATATCCTTAGTCCTCCTAAGGTATTTCAATATACTTTTAACAGCAATCCAATGACTGTTTCCTGGGTTATTCTGGTATCTACTTGTCAGGCTAAGAGCGCATGACACATTCGGTCTAGTGCATATCATTGCATACATGATTGACCCAATGGCAGAAGCATATGGGACTTTCTTCATTCTCTCCTGTTCATCTTTCGTGGTGGGGCACTGAGATGAACTGAGAAGTGTTCCCTTTTGAATAGGTACCAAACCTTTCTTAGAGTTCTCCATCTTGAACCTTTTCATGATCTTTTCAATGTATGCACTTTGATTTAAACCTATCAGTTTCTTGGATCTATCCCTGTAGATCCCAATCCCCAAAACGTATTGTGCTTCTCCAAGATCCTTAATGGAGAAGCATTTGCTTAACCAAGTTTTAACACCTTGCATTGCCGGAATATCATTTCCAAATAACAATATATCATCCACATATAGTACAAGGAACATGATAGTGCTCCCACTAGCTTTCTTGTATACACAAGCTTTATCACCATTTTTAATGAAGCCAAATTTCTTGGCCTCCTCATTAAAACGATGATTCCACATTCTAGATGCTTGTTTTAATCCGTAGATTGACTTCTTTAACTTGCATACCTTTTTAGGATATTTCGGATCAACAAAACCCTCAGGCTGAACCATATAGACATCTTCCTCAAGATGTCCATTTAGGAAGGCGGTCTTGACATCCATCTGCCATATTTCATAATCATAATGAGCAGCAATGGCAAGTAATATCCTAATAGACTTTAGCATCGCCACAGGCGAAAAAGTTTCATCATAGTCAACCCCTTGAGTTTGAGTGAAACCTTTTGCTACAAGTCTAGCTTTATATGTATCCAAGTTTCCATGTATGTCGGTTTTCATTTTGAACAGCCATTTACAATCAACTAGCCTAGAGCCAGGAGGTTGCACAACAAGTTCCCAAACTTGGTTGTCATACATGGATTGCATCTCAGCGTTCATGGCTTCCTGCCATTTATCTTTATCAATCCTTGATAAAGCATCTTGGTAGTTTATTGGTTCATCCAAATCAACCACATAGCAACCATCCATGAGAAACCCATATCTCTCAGGAGGATTACTAATCCTACCAGATCTGCGAACGTCTTGTGTATTTTGATCATCCATCTGATCACTCTCAACATTTTCATGTTGAGTGCTAGTGTCAGCCAATTGTGTATCATCTACTTGATCTTGAACCTCTTCAAGATCTATCTTCCTTTCACTATTTCCTTCCATTAGGAACTTAGTTTCAAGGAATTCCGCCTTTCGAGCAACAAATACATTTTGCTTGGTTGGATCATAGAAATAGTATCCCATATCATCCTTGGGATATCCTATGAAGATACACTTCGTGGATCGAGCATTCAACTTATTAGGGACATAATGCTTAGGATAAGCTTCACATCCCCATACCTTTAAGTATGATATAGATGGAGGTTTTCCAAACCACATCTCATGAGGTGTTCGTTCCACTTTCTTGGTTGGGGCTATATTTAAAATACGAGCCGCGGAGCATAGACAATAACCCCAAAATGATAGAGGTAACAAGCTTCTAGCCATCATAGATCGAACCATATCCATTAGGGTTCGGTTCCTCCTTTCTGAAACTCCATTAAGTTGTGGTGTCCCGGGTGGAGTAAGTTGCGAGATAATCCCACAACTTCTAAGATGATCTTGGAAAGTATCGCTCAGGTATTCACCTCCTCTATCGGTACGAAGTACCTTGATTGTCTTATTGAGTTGATTTTGTACTTCATTTGATATTCTTTGAATGCTTCAAAAGTTTCGTCCTTATGTCTTAACAAGTAGACATATCCAAAACGACTGAAGTCATCAATGAAAGTAACGAAGTATCTTTCACCATTCCTAGCTATGGGCTTAAAGGGTCCACATACATCCGAATGTATTAATCCCAATAAGTCCTTAGCCCTTTCATAGGTCCCTTTGAAAGGTGCTTTAGTCATTTTGCCTTGTAAACAAGATTCACACACATCAAACGAGTCCATCTCATTTGATTTCAAGAGTCCATTCTTTTAAAGTGTATGCATTCGGTTCTTGTTTATGTGACCAAGGCGACAATGCCATAAGTAGGAATCACTCAAATCCCTTTTGAGTTTCTTGGTGCTAGTATGGTATATTGAGCTACTAGATGATGTATCATCATGAACCAATTCATGAATTCCATTTGAAGGCGAAGCCTTAAAATAAAATACATTATCTAAATAAACATGGATATCATTATTAACAAAATTAAGATAAAAACCACATTGTTTTAAACGGGAAACTGAAATAATGTTTCGACATAAATCCGGTGCATACAAAACATTGTTCAAAATAAGTTCCAAACCACTTGGAAGCTTTAATACAAAGTCTCCTTGAGCCTTCACTTGCACTTTGGCTCCATTACCCATAAAGAGACTTGATGTTCCCGTTTTCTTGCTACTTCTTTTGAACCCCTGCAAAGAATTGCAAATGTGAGTTCCACATCCAGTGTCTAATACCCATGTATTAGAAGAAGTAATACTAAGCTCTATATATACCATATATATGTTACCTGAGGATTGCCCCGCATCCCTCTTTTCCTTCAACTCCTTAAGGTAGACCGGGCAATTGCGTTTCCAGTGACCCATTTCACCGCAACCGAAGCACGGGTCTTCCTTGGGGTTTGCTTGTCCGGTAACCTTTTGCTTCTTGTTCTTGTTTTTGGTTGGGGTAACCATCCTCCCCTTTCCCTTGCCTTGATGGGCGGGTCCTTTCCTCTTAGCCGCCTTTGGCTTAGAGGTGTTGTTACCTTTGGACCCACCATCATTGATCATTAGCACGGGTGAAGCCCTCTTACCCATGCTAGTTTCCGCCGTTCTGAGCATGCCATGAAGTTCGCCAATGGTCTTATCCATCCCATTCATATTGTAATTAATTACAAATTGGTCAAACCTCTTTGACAAGGAGTTTAGGATAAGATCGGTGGCTAGCTCATTAGATATGTTGAGGTTAAGACGGTTTGCGCGATCAATGAGGCTTTTCATTTTGAGGACATAAGAGGATACGGATTGGGTGTCATCCATACGACATGCATGTAGTGCTCGAACCGTTTCGAAGCGCTCGACACGTGCTTGTTGAAGGAACATCTCCTTCAATTGCGTAATCATGTCATATGCACTATGATGTTCGAAATCCTTTTGGAGTTCGGGTATCATAGTGCCAAGCATTAGGCAAGCGACTTGCACCGAATCGGCGCAATACTTGTCATAATAAGCCATGCCCTCTAGATATTCCTCATCCGGTTGGTCGGGAATAGGGTCCTCCAACACATACGCTTTATCCTCAAGTTTGAGGACAATCCTAAGATTACGGAACCAATCCATAAAGTTCGTATGGTTGAGTTTGTCTTTCTCGAGGAGAGTCCTTAACGATAGGTTGTTTAGGTTAAGTGGTGCATTTTGCATGTTGTTGTTATTGGTGGCCATCTACAAAATTAACAAAGTTCATTTAAGTATTGATTTTAAATTTAATAAACAATACCCTTTTATAATTAATTGATTCATTAAATATTAGAATCCAACGGTAAATTAAATTTCGGTTAGGTGACCTTTATCCCGTTATTTGATTTAGCTAGGTAGTCATTTATATGACAATTGCAATCCTTTTGCAACTTCTAAATTATGGGATCATGCAATCCTTTTGCATGGCATATTATCCCATCAACGCCTATTTGTTCATCATGCTTCGGTGACCCTAAGTTCATGATTTCCAAATCAAGTCGTCCTACTTGTGTAAAGGTGCAAACTTAACATACAAGTGGTTAGGTGACCTTTATCCCACAAGCATACGAAGTTCACCTTAATCGTATTAGTTTGTTCATGACGGTTAGGTGACCTTTATCCCATCATGAGTTCCCTAATATGTCTAAGTGTCACACAAAAGGATGGCGTTTAACTTGTTTATATTGTTTTAGTAAAGGGATTTTAAGTTTTCATAAATTCTAGTTTAAGAAAACATTTTGCCATATACCAACATGCATTTGGTGTATAGCACAATATGAAAAACTAATTTTCATGTCTTATTAGTAAAACCAATTACATGATATAAACCATTTTATATTCAATGTCATTTATGTCCTTAATAACCATTTATTAGTGACCTTTGTTGTTTTAATTATAACCAATTATAATGTCATTTTGCAAGTTGTAAATATGTGATAAATTGTAGCAACCAAACATACAAACACAATAAACATGCAAAACAACCAAGTTCACAATCAAGCCAATTTGGTAGACATTTGTTTAGCCAAAACAAATGTCACCTTCTAAGGGTTATGACAAAGTAGGAGATTTACAAATCTCCCACTAGCTCTTGCATCCATCTTGTGTTCTTCATTCATCTTGAATCTTCATTCTTCATTCTCTTTACAAAAAATATATCCTAATACATTTTTCTAGAAAATGAAATTGCAACCTAATCTATTTTACATACCAAATATAAAATAAATTACAAATGAATAAATATTACAAATTATTACAAACCAAATGAATGAATTAATATTACAAACCATAAGAATGAATAAAACAACCACATCATACACACATGCAACCACAAGGCCAAGGCTTGATTGTGAACAACAACTAACAACAAAACTTGACCAAACTTGAAGTTCCAAACCCATTTTGGAACCCCTAAAATTCGGCCAAAATTAAACCCCACTCAAAATCCAAAATTTTTACATTCTAGTTTCATGCATGTTACTAGATTGTATGATTAGTGGATTTAAAAGTCATAAACAAGAAGCATATTTCAAAGACCTTGGCTCAAGATACCATTGATGGAATTTGACAATCTTTTAAACAAACATGTTCTACACATTAACAAAGTTCATAAAACCCATTTTATGAAGATTAAAGTAAGCGGAAGCATGTAAAGTTCATGTTATATAACAACCATTTTAAAAGACAAATTCCATAAATATATCAAGTCTTGAATAATATGCTTACATACAACAAGTGGGTTTAGAGTTTTACCTCCTCAAGCTAGTTGAGGGTTACTACAAGATGATGAAGAAGATGATGGAGAATATAGCTTCTAACTTGAAGCCTCAAGTGTGTAATACCCCAAGCTTTTGATGCACCAACACAACCTTTGAATTGTTAGGACTTTAGACACTTGAATGTGTTAAAATAGCAAGCAAAGAACTCTCCTACTACCCCTAAACAGTTCGGCCAGAAATGTGGACTGTAGCAGAATTTTTGTTGCTTATTTTTCTTGTATTATCACCCTCTCACTTGAGTCAATGAGTCTTGCTTTGGTCTAAGAGTTTTCACATGCATATATGGACATGTGTATCTTAAAAGTAACAATTAAAACAAGCATGGGAGAGCATGGGAGTCCCCAAAATCTGCCCATCCTTTTTTTATAAAACAATGTTTTTAACATATATATATAAATATGTTATATATATATATGTATATAAAACATGTATTTGTTTGTTACTTTCACATTTTATAAACCTTTTATAAAATATAACACAATATAATCATTTAAACTTATAAACAATTATATATAAATTATCCAAATAATTTATCTCAAGTGATAACATTTTAGAAAACCGATTTTCTAAAATCCAAGTGTCGCGTATTTATTTAACGACCCAATCGTTAAGATTAAATACATATAAAGTGTCGGTAAGCTTGTTATTGGGTATGACCCGACTTGGATCATAACACATTAGCCACATTAATTTAATATGTCTTTCGGGCATTCGAAATACCTTCACCTCATTGCAATCCATGCTTGAGACATCATCTTCTTTGAATGGAGATTCGACCTCTTCTTCATTTTGACCATCTTGATCTAAATCATTCCAAGAACTCATGAGGCAAAAGTCTTCATCTTCATTCAACTCTTTTGCTTGAAAATCACCAACCTTTTTCAAACCTTTCTCTATTCCTATACCCTTTAAACTCCTAGAGTTTAAATCTTATTGAGAACATAGTGAGTCCCAACATTCTTTTGCACTTTCTCATGAGATTATCTTTAATATTTCTTCACTAGGAAAAATTCCATGAAGTAGTGAAATTGCAACAAATTTTTTCAAAACATCATTGTTTTGAAATGCTGACTTCACTAGTCTTGAACTAGCTTGTGGTACAAAGTCTCCTACTTTGATTATTCTCCACAAGTAGTAATCCTTGGATTTGAGATAAGACTCAAATCTTGATTTCCACACATCAATATTCATCTTATCAAAGATTGGTGCTTCTTTCACCAATTCTTCCAAGTATCCCATAGTTTGAGTTGATCCGAGAATCGTTGACTCAAGTTTTTGCACAAAACGAATTTTGAGGCTTTCACGATCATTTGTAGCGCAATGATTTGAGCAAACACTTTGAAACCAATTGTAAGTAACTAAGGGGGGGTGAATAGTTACTTAATACGTTTTTAACAAATTTTCGATTGATCACCAAATTCGATTTTACTTTGATCAACCAACTCAACTCAAACTTGATGTGTGTAGTGTATATGTTCAAAATGATAAATGAAGTAATGTAAAGAACATAGACACAAGGATTTATAGTGTGGATGTTAACTAATTCACCTTAATCCACTCCCCGATTACACTAATCGGGATTTACTGCTTCACTAAGCACTTTTCTCCAAACCCGGTAGAGATCTGATTTACAAGTCTTCAATCTTCTTTAGTAGACAACAAACCTAATCTTTCCATCCCTTTGAAAGATCAACTCCAACCTAGATCAACTTGTCTTCACCTTGGATAAGTATTAATCTCCAAATAAGATTAATCAACTTCCTAAGTCCCTTTAAGGAAGTAGATCACTAAGCTAGCCTATGCTTCCACTAATTGAAGTTACAAGACTTATACACTCTGTAATGATGATCCTAACACAATACTAGGACACACATTACATTAAGTAAACTCACAGGATAAATGATTTTGATTAGTAAGTTTACAACAACCCAATTCTATATCTATAAGATCATAGAATCTTCTCTTGCTTGATCACATTTGAGTAGTAGTTGATGCACTTGTGATCACTGGAGATAAGCCTTTGAAATGTACAAGAGGGTCAGCTTCAAATGCTCTTAAATGTTTGCTTTTTTTTAGTGGGATTCAAAAAATAGTCGTTGACACACGGTTGCCTACACGGTCGATCGTGGTGCGACCGTGCGTGCTCCAGTCCAAAATTGGTATCTGTTGTATAGCCGTTTGACTCAGATTTGAAAACTACATTTTGGCACCTTTACTCCTTTTAGCACCTGCAAAAGAAACCAAACATCCTATACAAGTACTATATGCATTAAGTGTGTGAGATTTGGTCTTATTGCATGAAAGTGACTAATCATTCCAAAAGTGGCAAACCCAACATTCTTGGAGAAGTGTCTTGATTGATATTTAGGGAAATTTCAGTTTGGTCAAGACTTAGTTAGTCACATTAATGCTCTTGGTTCAATTCTAAAGGCTAGTCACTATATCATTAACTTCCTAGTTCCAATTAATCACAAGTCATGTTTCATTTGAGTTTAGTTAGGGATTAATTAAATAATGTCTCTATAAGATAATCATGAAGTATGTAGAGACATTAAGGTTAAGTTATTCTTGAACAAGCAATCACACTTAGTTACTTAGACTAGAGCAAATAGACAACTGACTATAGTTTCAATTTGAACCATTTTACACTTAATCTATTGGAGTAGGTTAGTTACTTGAATCCTAACTAATGAGCACATGGCAAACATATTAATCAAGTTGACAAGTTTATGAGTATTAAGCATTATTAGCAAGTAGCAAGTAATACTCACATAGCAAGAGATAGTTATTCTAGGATCAATCATATAGATACTTGCAAAACTTATAATTCAAGCACTTAATAAGTTTAATGTGCAATATAACACATTACATGATTAATGTGTAAGCACACATTAATGTCCAACACATGCACAAGGGAAGAGCAATCTCTAGTTGGGACTTGGTGATCATACTAAGGATATCTAGATAAGAATTAAGATCACAAGTTGTTGATTAACACTTATGTGTTATGCCTAATCTTGGTTAATTTGTCATTAAGATATCATTAGGCGTAATTAATCACAATTAGTGTTTTTATGACCAAAACTCAATTGAGTATGGAGAAGGCATCTATTCTAAGCATGTTGAGAAAGGTTTCATGAATTATAAATGTCGGGAACTAGTCAAACTTTATTTGGTCAAAAACAGTGACAGAAGAAACTGCGGTCGCACTGCGGTTGACCGTGGTGGCGACCGTGCAACTTGTTTTCACAAAATTGCGTTGCAATTCAGTTTGGGGTTTCACGGTTGACTATACAGTCGACCGTACCTCGACCGTGTGTTTACCTGAACATTTAATTTCATTCTTTAACCTATGTTTAACTTGGTCGTTTGCAAGATAAAGTATGGATTAGCGACCTTGCGTATTTTATGTTAAGATGTCAGTCATCACTTATGCGTATGTGTGTTTCATCATCAAAACATATTCTTTGGTTGATTACACTTTGGTTAATTATACTTAAGTTTATTGTTTAGTGTATTAACCCACATTCAACCAACACCATCGATAAATACGATCATGTAAAGTATTATACCTAATACCTTGTTTATGTTTTCAAGTTATAATATATACACATATATACACGTATATATTCCTATCCAAATATTATGGTTCGTGAATCGTCAAGGTATGGTCAAGGTTAAATGAATGTATGAACAAAATTAAAAATTCTTGAGATTTAAACTTAACAAACTTTGCTTATCGTGTCGGAATAATATAAAGATAAAGTTTAAATTTGGTCAGAAATTTCCGGGTCGTCACAGTACCTACCCGTTAAAGAAATTTCATCCCCGAAATTTGATCGTGGTCATCATGGCTAACCATAAAAATGTTTTCATGACAAATATGAGTCGATAAATAGAGTTTTATCATCATTGACTAATATGGATAAAACAATTTGCTTAAGTGAAGTGTACGAGTGAAGTTATCACAAAAGAGTGAAATGAGAAAGGTAAAGTTTCGTCATATCTTTTGACGTAGATAGGGTTGATTTCCAGAGTTCAAGAGATTTGGAGAAAATCTTCGTAATAAGATTTGATTCTTCAGTAATTAAGGAAATTAGGATCCACTTTGATTGAATGCGATAATATGTTTTGATTGCTCTGTCGGATATTTTACTATATATCTACCCCCTTCGATTCGTTATTTCCACAACCCATACTTTCTATTCTTTCTCCCTCAACTCATGCTTTAAAGTATTCGTCAATATGCTCCATCCTGTTCTGATTCTTGATATACTCCTATCCATCATATCTGTCATTCTCCTTTTTCATCTGCCGCGGAAAGAATCTATTCACTTCTACTATACTCTTAGTTTTATAGTATTTTTAGTTCTCACGTGTCTTTATATTGCTATACGCATTGATATACACGGTTTGCAACTTCTCGGTTATTGTTGGGCTTTATATCTTCCCTTATATTTCGATGTCTCTGCTTCTATTTTTCTATAATCATTGACATCAACAGTTAATGCTCCCTTCTATTTGCTGCGATTTATACTCCTATTTCTATTTCAGAGCTTCATTCTTTCGTTTCCTCTTCTTGCGATTAAGCACCGTATGTAATGGTCCAGAATTCGTAGATATGAATTTCGGAATGAACATAGTTAATGTTCTTAAGAAGGAAATGGTAATGGCACGATCTTGATTTGTCAAATTACTAGAATACCTCGGTAAAGACCGAATCATCAAGAAAAATATTTTCTTGATATGTTTAGAGGTTAAATAGAATACAAGAGTCGTGTAACATGGCACATGATGACGTTATGATCTGTGAATCATCACGTTCCATTTAGAAACTCAGCATGACTTACTGTAATATAATCATGTTGATCAAGTGTCATTATATTATACTAACTCATGCTTCAGTTCACAACACTACTTCAAAAACATTCATATTTTTAAACTCGAAGGTTTCTGTGACGACCGGAAAATTTCCGACCAAATTTAAACTTAATCTTTATATGGTTTCGACACGATAAGCAAAGTCTGTAATGTTGAGTCTCAAAAATTTTTGAAACTATGTTCACATATTCATATAACCTTCTACTATTTCTGACGATTCCAAAACAAAAGTTTATAAAATATATATATATATATATATATATATATATACATTCAACGACGTAATAAAATCTAATCGTACAAACAAAAATTTTATATGAGGTATTAATATATAACTTTTAAGATTGTTAAAGATACAATTATCTTCATATTTACATAAACTACAAATTTTATATATTACATTTTAAAACTATGTATATTTTAATTAAGACGGAAGACAGGTGACGGGCAAAACTTTTTATGAGTGATTTTGTAAAGCATATCAACTTGCTTAATCATTTTCTTCACATTTCTTCCTTGACATGTAACCTTTAGTTAAAGAATTCATAAGTCAATTTTGGCATATAAACATCGAATGATCCAATAATTATATATAAATCTTAACTTACTAATAATTTAAATTAATATTAAGAAGTAATAAACAATAATAAGTAAAATTAATAACTAAATAGTTAGTAATCTAATAAGAGAATACAATACGTAGTACATTGAATTTGGAATGATGGTGATGTATAGTGGTACACCAAAGTCGAAACTCGATACTCAAAGGATGATTGGGATATACTGTTTCTTTTTGGATTTATATAATATAAAAGATAATTAACAAATATATGTATAAGTAATTAAATAAAAAGAAAAATGGTGTCGGTAGCATACCAACAATTAACTTTCATGAAATATATACTAAAGCAATAAAGGTATATCTTTTGTTATCATGTTGCAATTTAACTGATTGTTATACATCATATGCATGCACTAGATAATAAATACAAACTCATCTGTTTCCAATTCAATCAAACATATCACTTTAATTCCTATACGTTATTGTTTTTCCTTTTCAAACAAATCATCAACCATATCATTACCACCTTATTTGATCATCCAACTTGCTAGCCGCATACTTGTTAAGTTTGATCAAACCCACTTGCTACTACTCAACACCCAAACACCTTCGAAGACTATTGTTGTCGTTGGTTTGTTCTCTTGTAGACTGATACTAAGCAGTTCAATGAGCCAAGACAACCAAACAAACATGTTCTGATGATACTACGGTTACTAGTTGATGTTCCTGTTCGGATTAAACCCACGAAGAACCTGCATATATATACTACAACTATCCATGTTCTTTTCTGTTTTGGTTAGCCCAGAACACCAACATTAATCACCGCAGACCCATCGATCACCACCATCACACGACACTTTACTGGTTCCTATTTATGTTCGATTACCACCACTCACCATCACTGTTTAGTTCCTGTTTTAAGTACAAGAATTATCACAAGCAACAACATCAACTATTAAACCAACCTCACTTTTCCTTATCAAAACTGCTATAACTGTTTCTAAGAATTAGAAACGGGTATGGCCGAGATGTTCTATTTTGGCCCTAATTCACTCGAATCCTAAAGGTAGCTACAGGGTTTAACACCCCCACCCAGAATGTTCACTAGACGGAAGAGCTAGTGGGCGTGGTGTTTAGTACTTCGAAGTTTATATATTATACAGATGAGATGTTCTGTTTTGGGGATATTATTGATGCGCATTATATGTTAAGGTCGGTTACCATGTTGAGCAATAAAATCGAAATGAATGTTATGTATCGAGAGAATGATTTTTATACACAGGTTATGTATATTAGTTTTGTGCACGAGATATGTGCACGATTATTTAAAATTCGAGAGGCAACCTATGGGGGAGAAAAGGATACGAACCTACTCTGCTAAGCATTATGAAAACTGGGTTCGTACACGAGATAGGTGTACTGTATTTGAATCTTGTGGTCTATCAAAATGATGAATTTTATTGTTTACGATAAACTTATGAACTCACCAACCTTTTGGTTGACACTTTAAAACATGTTTATTCTCAGGTATTAAAGAAATCTTCCACTGTGCATTAGCTCATTTAAGGATATTACTTGGAGTCATTCATGGCATATTTTGAAAGACGTTGCATTCGAGTCGTTGAGTTCATCAAGACTATTATTAAGTCAATTATAGTTGGATGTGTTATGAAATGGTATGCGTGCCGTCAACTTTCATTGTAATGAAAGTTTGACTTTTAAAAACGAATGCAATGTTTGTAAAATGTATCATATAGAGGTCAAGTACCTCGTGATGTAACCAAATGTAATGTATTTGTCCAGATGGATTAGGACGGGTTGTTAAAGTTTCAGAATTTAGAAACTAAAATAGTTTCTTTTATGATGTAACACAGATAGTGCGAAGAGATAAATAATCTCAGATGAGAATAGTTATGAATATATCTTCAGAAATATCGAAGATATTTATAATGAAAGATACGATGATATCTTAGAATATCTAAGATCAGAGGATGATGAAGAATATTGTCCATAAGAGTTTTAAAGTAAGGAGTAAGATATTTGCTAAAGACTTCAGCAGACACTAAATCATTTGGATTCTTTGAAGGCATATTTAGTCCTTGTGATTTGTCTACAGCCTCCTTCGTACTTTGCTCAATCCGTTTTTCAGTACCAATTCTTCTCTTTTTCTGAGCTTTGCCAACACACTATTCTTTATCATCAAACTTTTTACTGTTAAGGTCGTTTACAGTTTTTGCTGCTTCATCAGCATTTTTTAAAATTTCGAGAACTAATTTGTAGGTTGGGGTGTTTTTTCAGAAACTTCACATTCGAAGTATGTAAGTCTAGAAGATAGACGTTATATGTATATATATAACTGTAGACATGCTGCGAGATTTCAAAATACTGATTGCTGATTCTCGATAATTGGTATGGCAATTCTTGTTACAAGATGCGGATGAGTATATGATAGGGTTTTAATGAATAAATATAATATAATGACTTTTCAGAGAGGCTAAAGTCAAAGGGTAATGAAGTTGTTGGTACATCTGCTGATAATGTGGTGGAATGTAAAAGGTTCCCCGGTAACGATTGAGTATCTCTCAAGGTCATAATAAGGTTAGTCTGACTGAAAATTCGAAGTTGACTTGCTGGAGATGTGACAAAATTGGCTACTTTGAACAGGGATTGCAAAGTTAATTTTGCTAATAATCGCCAAAAGGTCTGACACGGATACATGTTAAACTATGACTTTGGTTTCGGGAGTCTTTCAGGTACATAACTGTGGGTAACATGTAGTTGGATCATCATCTCGATTGTTCATTACTTGAAGTGTCTTCAAGAATTTTGAAAGGTTTGAACACATATTATAATCGTTAATATACATATGATGTTCTAGCACAGTTTTGAAGTCAAAGTATAGCTTTGAAAGATGTAGGAATCTAAGAGTGATGATATCGATTATACCTCGAATTGAATTCTGAGATTTTCAAAATCTGAATATGTAATTGGATTTGAATGAGTATGGTTGTTTGATTTTTATAAAAGAATGGATATTGTTGTGAAAGTAGTGAGTATATTTGATGATTGCTAAACTAGAATCGAAGAATGTAACATATTAATTGTGAATTTATATATCTCTCGGGTCTTACCTACCCGTTAATTTTTTTTTCACAATTAATATTTTGTACAAAAGAATTTAATTACAGTCTTTATGAAAATATATATATGTGTATATTTTCTTTAGATGTAACATATATTTAATGAGTTAATATTAAATTAAAGTCATTTGATTTACGGTTGAAACTAGAATTGAATAATCCCTAAAACTTTAGAAATTACATAACTTTTACGGAGTATTTCTTCAATGTAATTGAAATTATGAATCAATACTTCGTTATTTGTTGATGCATGATGTTGGTGTTCGTGGAATTCTTGTGAACTTCGCAAGGTACGAATGATGTTATCTAAAAAGTTTCGGGTGCATTGATGATGAAAGTGTAAAATCAAACATATATTTAAATAATACACTTGATTTATTATGAAATGGAATTCATTGAATTGAAATGGAGATTATAGTTAATGATGGTTAAGTTGCTGATGAAGGATGTACATCATAGCATATTAGTAGTATGCATTAACCGAGTAGTTAAGATTCACATGTAATAGCTTAGTACGGAAAGATTTATTATGGTTTTAAATTTTATATATATATATATATATATATATATATATATATATATATATAAGATATACATATAAATCCTTCAGTAGGAATGAGTTAATACTTTATAACTCGTTTATATACATACTTGTTGTTGATTCGTAATGATGTCCACGGTGATTTCTTGAACTGGCGGAGCTTGTGATGTTATAGGTGCTACTGATGCTGACGCTGCTGATGGTACTGACGGTGCTGGTGATGCTGGCGGTACTGTTGATGCTGCTGGAAAAACGAGTCTAGCTTGTAAATCGTGCACCATTTCGGTCAGGGTTTCTACTCTACTGTCTTTGTTCACTCATCTGATTTGTAATCAGAATCATAATAATCTCTAAGATTTTGGAGATTACATAATCGCCGCAAAATATTTCTTCAATGAAGTTATGAATCAATACTTCATCGTTTGTTGTTGTTGGTATTCCTTAGTATCTACAGGGCGTATGTCGTCGATGTTCGTGGGACAGTTTATGATGTCGAAGCATGGAATGTGAATGTTGTTGATGGTGGTAATGATTCTGTTGACACTGATGATGGTGGTACTATTGATGTCGGTGTTGCTGCTGGTGCTTGTAACCTCTGCACCATATTCTCTAAAGCCACTACCCGAGCGCGAAGCTCGTTGACTTCTTCTATTACACCGGGATAATTGTTGGTTCGGACGAGTGGATAAATAAGATCTAGAATTTGAGATAGTATATAATCATGATGAGATACTCTGGAAATGAGAGAGAAAATGGTGTCTCGAATAGGTTCGCCAGTAAGTGCTTCAGGTTTATCGCCAAGAGGGCGATGTGGTGGATGGAAGGGATCACCTTCTTCTTGTCTCCAATGATTGAGAAGGCTACGAACCCATCCCCAATTCATCTAGAATAGATGATGGCTGATTGGTTGATCCATTCCGGTTACACTGCTTTCGGAGCTCGAGTGAAACTCCATATCGAAATCCGAGGGACTTGAACTAGTGGCGAATTCCATTTCGTATGATTGAACAAAGGATTTTTTGATATGAAATGATTTTAGGCTATCGGATGGCATTCTAATTACATAGAATATCTATATATATAGAACAAAAGATTTCGTAGATTACGGAGGAATTTACGGAATATATCAGGAAAAGTTTATAGTAACAGATACGCAAAAATATGAATTAGCAGATACGCTAAGATATGAATTTTGTCTATACACTATTTATGCAATCAATGCAGTAAGATGTGTCTAGACTAAGAATGATAAGCATAGTTTCTGACAAGATATGATAAGCAAAACTTTTGACATGCAACTAAGGTCGAAGTCTAGACTCACTAATGCATCCTAACGACTATTAGTTAGACACACTAATGCAGACCTGGTTTGCTAAGACCACCACTCTGATACCAACTTTAACAACCCGTTCACATCGATTATAAACGAATTACTATAGTTGATTTCGTCGAGAGGTATTTGACCTCTAAATGATACATTTTACAAACATTGCATTCGTTTTTAAAAGACAAACTTTCATTACATCAAAAGTTTACAATCATGCATACTATCTCATAATATACCCAAACTATAATTGACTTAATAATAGTCTTGTTGAACTCAACGACTCGAATGCAACGTCTTTTGAAATAAGCCATGAATGACTCCAAGTAATATACTTAAATGAGCAAATGTACAGCGGAAGATTTCTTTAATACCTGAGAATAAACATGCTTTAAAGTGTCAACCAAAAGGTTGGTGAGTTCATTAGTTTATCATCAATATTCATTTCCATCATTTTTAATAGACCACAAGATTTTCATTTCCATTTCTCATAAATATACATCCCATACATAGAGATAAAAATCATTCATATGGTGAACACCTAGTAATCGACATTAACAAAACGCGTCTAGAATATCCCCATCATTCTAGGACTCTCATCGGACATGATTAAATCGAAGTACTAAAGCATCCGTAACCCGGATGGAGTTTGTTAGGCCCAATAGATCTATCTTCAGGATTCGAGTCAATTAGGGTTTCTGTTCCCTAATTCTTAGATTACCAGACTAAATAGGGTGATATTCGATTTCGATAATCCAACCATAGAATGTAGTTTCGATTATTTGTGTCTATTTCGTAAAACATTTATAAATCAGCGCATGTATTCTCAGTCCCAAAAATATATATTGCAAAAGCATTTAAAAAATGAGTAATGAAACTTACAATATTGTATTTCGAAGTAATTAAACATATGATGACATTGAACAAGTGCAAGGTTGGCCTCGAATTCACGAACCTATATATATATATATATATATATATATATATATATATATATATATATATATATATATATATATATATATATATATATATATATATATATATATGTTGGTCAATATTTGTCTAACAATTTAGGTCAAGTCATAGTGTACCACCATCCTAATGCTCGAGACTAATATGCAAAAGTCAACAAAAGTCATCTTAACCACAATGACTTCCAAAATTTATACATGATTATTATATAGTTTAAATATAGTCATTTTATATATTTAAATATTTTTAACAGATTTTATTAGAGTAAATAATATAATTCATTTATTAATAAATAAAATTTTTATTAAAATTTATATCATAAAAATATACTTTTATATATCTTAAGTAATAAAATTTATAAAGTTCATTTAATATCATAAAAAATATGATAAGTATTATTAATGTAATTATATTACACGTAGTAAAATATCTTTGTATCACAATAATATTGATAATAACAATAGTAAGTAAAAGTTGTATTATTTTGTAATAATAATAATTATTATTCTACTAATAATAATAACAATATTTATATTTACAAAAATTATATTATGATAAAATGATAATTCTAATCGTGAAAATTTTAATAATAACGATACTTTTAAATAATAATAATATTTTTATATAACAATAATAATTCTATTTAAAATGATAATTTTTAATATTAATACCAAAATGATAATAATAATGATATTCTATAATAACAATGATATTTCTATTTAAAATGATAATTTTAGTAAAAATGATAGTTTCAATATTAATAATACTTTTAATAATAATAATAGTGATAATGAAAATGATATTTTTATCTAAATCAATAACTTACAATATTTTTATTTCATCATGAAGCTTATACACATTATTTCCTAATCGATTCGATTAATATCTTTTAGTATTCTTTTAAATTACATTCTTAATTATAACAATATTAGTCATAATAATTAAATGTTACTAATATTAATTCTAATAATAATAAATATTATAATGATATTACTAATAACTCCTTAATAATAATAATAATAATAATAATAATAATAATGATAATAATAATAATAATTATTAGTTAATAATAATCACGACGATAATAATGACGATAGTAGTAATAATAATCATTTTAAAAATAATACATAAAATCATAGATAATCTAATTGACTATAACTTCTAATCCGTTCATCAAAACCATTCGATATCTTAAATGAAAAGTTCTTAAGTTTTCGCTAGCTTTCTAACGACCTGCATATCATATAATTTATCTCAGTAGCATATATGTCTAATTCAGAATTCAACATAACCTATCTAATGACAATATCTAACGTACCAGCATGAATAATCCTATATACTCGAGCACTAGTCAGGGATACACTATTAATATATAAAAGTTTAGTTATGAGTGCTCATGTATCAATATTGAGATCAATATTGCAGGAAAGTACGTAGACGCGACGAAGATGATAAACACTATATTGACCTCACGAGCATACCCCCGAACAATACCCATAATCTCCATAGCTATAACCCATAATTTCCTTAACCCTATCCCTTTCGAAAAACCCATTCTGAAATATCTCGCTCATAACCTCGTCGTAGTATCTTATGTATAATACTAATAATAATAAGACTGATACTACCAATAATTGTGATGACCCGGGAAATTCTGATCAAATTTAAACTTAATCTTTATATGATTTCGACATGATAAGCAAAGTCTGTAATATTAAGTCTCAAAAGGTTTGAACTGTTTCATATATCAAATTACCCTTTGACTATTCCTGACGATTTACGAATAGTTGTTTGTAAACAAATAAGTATATATATATAAATATATATAATTATAAATGTAAGTAGTAGAAATTATAAAAAAAATGTTATTAACTCATTAAAATTGAAAATGTAAAATATCATATAAAATAAAATGTTACTAAAATAAATCTATGTATAGGTGAATTCTATAATAATTATTATCATATGTATATTGAAATATATATATATATATATATATATATATATATATATATATATATATATATATATATATATATATATATATATATATATATATATATATATATAAGTTATAAATATTATGTGTCGAAATTATTTTAAAAGAAAATAACATATCAAGTAAATAAATATATAATATTTGTAAATATAAAAGACAATTATATTTAAGAGAGCAAACACTTATTGTATAATGTATTTATATTAAAATGAATAAATAATATTCAACATATGTTATATGTGGTACAATTATAATGTATAATATGTTAAATATAACTATACATTAAAAATATGATTTTTTTTAACAATACTACTATTACTTTTCTTATTATTCTTATTGTTAATGTTAATATTAATATTAATATTTGTATCATTTATATTATAATTTCTAAAACAAGGGGTATATATATATATATATATATATATTTATATATATATATATATATATATATATATATATATATATATATATATATATATATATATATATATATATATATATATATAAGATACAAATATTATATGTATTACATGTAATTATTAAATATTACATAATTAGTAATATGTAATATTAATATGTTTATAAATTAAAAGATAGTTGCTATTACCTATTAATAATAATAATATCTATATTATTAACATTATATAATGATCGGATGCATAATTTAAAATATTATATGAATTAGTTGTTAGGATTAATTAGTTATATTATTATACGATATTATTGTATTTATTATCTAAACTGTAAATATATATATAACTTGGAACCATATTATAAATTTTGTTGTTAGAATTAATGATGTAGAATAATTTGTGTTATATAATAAAAATTTGTAATCAAAATGTAATTATATATATTGCATTTTGAAATATGTATTTATATAACTCACAAACTGTGATTTGTTTATTTAAAATACTAGTTTTATTAACATTAATTTTATTATTATCAAGATATTTATTAGTTATTGATAATTATATGATAAAAATATATTAAATATAAACAGATCATACGGCATGAGATTTAGGGGATCTACTTTATTCATTTTTTTATTTTTTTCGTATCACCTCCTGCTCATGGAGTTTGTTTCTGTCGATCCCCAATCAATACAAGAAGACAACTTCAAATCTAATCTGATAGTTACTTAAATTATTCAATTGCAAGATATTCAACTCTGCTATTAATCGTTAAATACAACAGAAAATAGGAAGACAGCGTGTTATTTTTTTTTCTTCCTTTTCTATCTCTGTTCGTGTCACTTCAAACCAGTTGATCAAATTCAAATACAATTTTAAAAATTCACAAATGTAGAAGTGTTAGAATTACTCCGTTCAAACTTTCTGTAAAGTTTCAAACTCCAAATCCTCATATCTAATTCTAATTTGATGAGTCAAACTTGAAATTCAAAAGTCAACAAAATTGTAAACTTTCAAATTCGAAATCATTTGAATGTTTTAAGTTAAATTGATGATTTCTAATGTTTCTAGGAACGATTTACGATCGAATTCATGTTGAAAATTTTGTTTAAAAACGATCCTAAAACTGAAATCAAATTTTGTTCTTAATTTTTTTTTCTTTTGGTAACAGCAGCGTCGCTGTTCTTCTTCTCTTAATTACATATTATTTTTTTTCTTTTCTTTTTCCTCTACACGATAGCTGTTGGTTTGTAGTTATGTTCGATTTCATGTTCTAATTTAAAGGTGTTGTAGTGAATGGGTTATAAACCGGGTCGACTAGTTCAGAGAAAGAAGAACAAATAGGGAAAAACAGAAAATAAGAATAAATAAATTACGGATTACGGAATTTAACAGAAAAGAGGTGATAGAGTCATGGTCTTGGGTGTTAGCGGGTGTACGAGAGGTCACGGGTTCGAGTCCCGTCTGCAGCATTTCTTTTTACTCAAGGATTAAAAGGGTATAATTGTTATTTTATTTCTATTATTATTATTATTGTTGTTATTATTATTAATGTTATTATTAATTATTGTTATTAGTACTTGTATCAAAATTATAATTATTATTATTAAGTATTGGTATTGTTATTATTAGTTATTATTATTACAAGTATTATAATTATTATTATTAGTAACGCTAAAAATAAGTGTTAGTTATTATTATTATGACTAAAATCACAATTATTAATAATATTAATATTATTATCATTTTGTTACAAGTAACATCATTAAATATTATTAGGGTTATTATTATTAGTATTAGTAATATTGATATAAGTATTATTATGATTAGGATATTATTATTATTATCATTAAGTATAAGTATTGTTATTATTATTAAGTATTACGAATATTAGTTATTGCTGTTACTAATATTAATGTAAGTATAACTACCAATTAATATTATTTCCATAACCCTAGTTACCATTATTATTATTATTATTATTATTATTATTATTATTATTATTATTATTATTATTATTATTATTATTATTATTATTATTATTATTATTATTATTATTATTATTATTATTATTATTATTACTAATATATTTTTTTAAATAAGTATTATTATTAAATAAATAATCTCAAAAACTACCTTTTTAAGCAGATACATATTTTCCACATAAAATATACTTATTATGTATACTATAATTATATTAAAATTTCACATAACTATATATATCAAACTTACTAATATTATTTATATAAATACTAACAAATAACAAGCGATTGATTTTTAAATATAACCTTAAACAAGTATGGATATATTAATTTAATTATATAAATATTAACCATTTTGAACATAAACACAAATTAAATAAATAATATATAAATTAAGATATAATAAATTATTCGATTATGATTATACGTTTTAATATATATACATACAAATGATATAGGTTCGTGAATCCGAGGCCAACCATGCATTGTTCAGTTGATCAATGACGTCATATGTATTTTTACTACAAAATACAGTATAGTGAGTTTCATTTGCCTTTTTACCCTTTATATTTTTGGGCTGAGAATACAGGCGCAATTTTTAAAACTGTTTTACGAAATAGACACAAGTAATTGAAACTACATTATATGGTTGAATGATCGAAATCGAATATGCCCCTTTTTAGTCTGGTAATCTAAGAATTAGGGAACAGACACCCTAATTGACGCGAATCCTAAAGATAGATCTATCGGGCCCAACAAGCCCCATCCAAAGTACCGGATGCTTTAGTACTTCGAAATTTATATCATGTCCGAAGGAGGATCCCGGAATGATGGGGATATTCTTATATGCATATTGTGAATGTCGGTTACCAGGTGTTCAATCCATATGAATGATATTTTTGTCTCTATGCATGGGACGTATGTTTATGAGAAATGGAAAATATGAAATCTTGTGGTCTATTAAAATTATGAAATGATTATTTATGATAAACTAATGAACTCACCAACCTTTTGGTTGACACTTTAAAGCATGTTTATTCTCAGGTTTGAAAGAAATCTTCCGCTGTGCATTTGCTCATTTAGAGATATTACTTGGAGTCATTCATGACTTATTTCAAAATACGTTGCATTCGAGTCATCGAGTTCATCAAGATCGTTATTAAAGTTAATTATAGTTGGATGTATTATGAAATGATTTGCATGTCGTCAACTTTCAATGAAATGAAAGTTTGTCTTTTAAAAATGAATGCAATGTTTGTAAAATGTATCATATAGAGGTCAAGTACCTCGCGATGTAATCAACTATTGTGAATCATTTATAATCGATGTGGACTTCGTCCGGATGGATTAGGACGGGTCTTTAGAATAATATACTTGGATTAATAATAATAATTAATATAAATAATGAAATAAATAAAATAAATACAGAGTAATATATGTATATCAGGGAGATAGATCGATATATGAATTATGAATCGAATTCAGAATGCGTTCGAGCTTTATAGATCAAATCTGGGTCCCTAACTCCGTGACTGCGATGGGTTTATGGTACAGAGCTCCGCGATCGCGACACTACTGTTTCCAGCTCAATCTCATTTATCTCGTAGGCTGCCGACGATTTTATTATATTTTATATATAATATATTTAATTTATATAATTAGTTATATATTATATTATATTTACGTGCATAGTTGACTTGTAACTTAAGTTCCGAAAACTTGTACGTTGACACTCGACTTATGTCCCAGCTTCGGTTTCTCGAACTTATTTTCATACGCTTAGAAAACTCGCACTTTACGTTACGCGACGTGTACCTTTATTAATAATTAGACTTAAATTAATGAAAAACTAACCCACTCAAAGTGTAACTTAATCCTTTGAGTGTTATGGTCATTTGCTTCTATAAATCATCGTCTTGTTATGTATATAAAAGTATTATTTTAAATCAACACGTCTTATAACTAAATTAATATTACACTATAATATATATATATATATATATATATATATATATATATATATATATATATATATATATATATATATATATAATATAAACTTGTATATATCATAAGCAATGGAAAAATTTATGTAATGAAATAATATTTAGTTTTTCAAAACTACTTATATTTCAAAGTTCGTTTTAAATTTTGTTTAGAAAATATTATAACACGTATCGTTTATACTTTAAAACTTAATTTGGCGTAATCCATTCATGCGCCAACGTTTATCAAACGTCCAAGATGACATATCTAAATATCAATCGAATCAAGTGTTACTTAATTTGAAACTATATATATATATATATATATATATATATATATATATATATATATATATATATATATATCTTCAATATTCGTAAACACGTTTTAATTACACGTTGCAAGTTATCTACATATTTAAAAACCAATATTCCATCTCAAGTTAATTAATCAAAGACATCTTAAATAATCGAGTTCTATTATATCGTAAAGCGTTTTCGTACATTTGAAACTAAATCAAATGATTATTATGTAATTTAGTCTTCCAGTAACCTTTGACTAATTCTTGATAATAGACACATTTGTTCTTACTCGTAAATCACTTTATCATTTTCCGAATATTGTTAAAATGGAAAGATTTCTTAAATCAAAGTGGACCTCTCAACAGAGACACGTAAATCATATCATAATGAATCTGATAACCCAATTATTTGGTATCATCTTTTAATTCCGTCGATAAATACGATCATGTAAAGTATTATACCTAATACCTTGTTTATGTTTTCAAGTTATAATATATATACACATATATACACGTATATATTCCTATCTAAATATAATGGTTCGTGAATCGTCAAGGTCTGGTCAAGGTTAAATAAATGTATGAACAAAATTTAAAATTCTTGAGATTTAAACTTAACAAACTTTGCTTATCGTGTCGGAATAATATAAAGATAAAGTTTAAATTTGGTCGGAAATTTTCGGGTCATCAAACATAACACGGTTACAACACTATATTCTAGTTTAAAACAGAGTTTTGCATTCACAAAAGATAATATTTTTTCCAACGTCAAATGTTTTACAAAAGATAACGTGCTTCTACAAATAGAAAGCATTAACATAAGTACGTGACACTAAGGTCATTACAAAACCATAGTTCAAAAATAACATAAGTTGTGAATGCAAAATAAAAGTTCCATGATTGAGACATCTCTAAACAATGCAGCGGAAGTCTAACACAGCAAGTCTAATGTAACGACCCAAAATATTTTGAGAAGGCACTAGGAGCGCCGCTCCTAGGTTCAGGAGCGCCGCTCCTGAACGGTAAAATGAAATGGGTCTTTTAATTAAATTGTAAAAAGGTGAAGGGCACTTTGGTCATTTCATATGTGGGTATATATAAGCATGGTGACCAGATCTAGATCTCCTTTCTCACTTCATCTTTCACCTACAAACACTCTCATCCACTTTTAGTGAGAGAAACCCATTTGAGTGAGGAAAAGCTCAAATCAAGGAGGAAGAAGCTTGATTCTGGTCAAATCGCGAGTATTAAAGTTGTTCATCTAGTCACTAGCTACGTTTTGATTGTGGTGGTATGTTCTAATCTTGATTTCCTTTATTTTGATTTGATTAAGGGTTAGGGTTTGGGCTAGTGATGAACGTGAAACCCTTTTGTTGGTAATTTGGGGGATTTTTGGGTAATATTGGGTCATAAGGACCCAAGAGTGACTAACCTAGGGTTTTAATGTGATAATTGATGTTTATGGGTCTTAAATAGTTAAGTAAATCACTAGCACACTTTGTGGTTAAGTAAATGGGTGTTATTTGGGTTGTGGGTGACCCAAATGGGTGTGTTAACCTTGAAATGGGTCAAATGAAAACACACTAACCTTGCTTTATTAAGTATATTAAGGCCATGTTTGACTAGTGTTAAGGTTTTGACGATACCACATTAATTGGGTGACCTAAGTTGTTAAATGTGTATGAAAACACACTAACCTTGCTTTATTAAGTTCGATGTTGACGATACCTCATATGTGGGTTTAAGTTCGATGTTGACGATACCACATTAATTAGGACGGATGTGAATTAATTTTGATGTTAACGATACCATTCGTTGGGCTAGCCTTGAAAACTTGAATACTAATGGATGTTTAGAACATCAATGTTTTACTTGTTGTAGTGTAGCATATTGTATTACTCCTGTTATATGCTATTATTGTGCTAGCTTATATTATCGGAGTTTTAGCGTTATACTTTATGACGGTATGCTAATTAAAATGCTAGCGTGTTGAGGTAATTGTGTAAGTGATTGTAAGTAAGTAGGTTATATATGTATGTGTATAATTATTGCATTCACTAAGCTTTTTGCTTACCCTCTCGTTGTTTACCATTTTAGGCTCCGACGTGGATAAAGGAAGGATATATGTTCGGATTAGAGATCTCCCACTTTTGTTATGTTAGTGGACGCTTTTGGAAATCGGCCTAAGTATGGGGTAGTTTAGTCCCAAACACCATGCTCGTTAATTGTTTGGAAATTAAACTATTTCGGTCAAAATTGCTACATTGATGTATGTAACGGGTCGTTGGAGTCCCAAGGGTCGTGGTGCCCATCTTGATGTCTACTTACTATTTTTTATATGAAATTGTTGTATTTTGAGTCCCGTTAAACTTATGTTTAAGTTTTGGGGTCGTACCTTGCGTTGTGGTTTGATGGGTTTGTTGAACACTTAGTAAAATTCGAGTTTGCATCAGTTCAGGTCCAAAAGCGCCGCTCCTGAGGTCAAAAGTGCCGCTCTTGGGCACCAATTGTAATCTTTTTGATCAGACAGGAAAAGCGCCGCTTTTACCTGTAGAAGCGCCGTTTTTGGGTAACAAAAGCGCCGCTTTTGGGTAAAAAAATTTGTTTTCGGTTTTTAATTAAACGGTTTGGAGGTATTTCAAATGGTATCAGAGCATGGTCTAAGGGATTTAGGCAACTTGAGATAGGTGCCTAAACTTAGACTTTATTGTGTATGCGCATTATGCGGGACTTGTAGGACTCCGGGTCGGACCGGGTTTGGTTAGTGCCTAGGTTTTGGTGAACTAACTTTGCGCTAATTGTTTAGTGTTTTGTTTGCAATCATCAAGCGAGATGGACGTTGTACTAGCAAGTTAATGCAACGTGCTCGCGTAACAATGACTAGCTACCATTGTTACGGGTTCAAATCGTGTTAAACGAGCGATGTACGACGATTGTTGAGCAAGATGGGGTGGAGAGGTGTATATGAATGTTTATGTCTTGTCCTTCGCCTCGTTGTTTAACCTATTCCGTTTTATAGAATGAAGATGAGAAACAAACACGACACCAATGACGGAGGCCCGAGCGAGGACTCCGAATTCACGGCCAAAGTTGAGGCCATCTTTAAAAAGAAAAAAGCAAAATTTCTTGCAGATGTTTGAAAGGTCTTCCAAGACTCGGTTAATGGGTAAGTAACCGAGTTAATCAATGAACGAATGAATGCCGCGATCGAAGAGGCACTTGAGGCTAGAAACGTCCATCCTCGTGGTGAAGGGGGTGATGGTAATGGGGGACATGGAAGGCGGGACTTCCATTACAAAAACTTCAAGGATGCTCAACCCCCTATGTTTAATGGTGTGAGGGATCCGCTGAAGAGTACATGTTGGATCTCCGACATCGAGGGGGCTTTTCGTACCGGCGAATGCCCTCCCTAGAAGAAAACGAGATATGGTTCTAGTATGTTGCGTGAAGAGGCTAAGTTGTGGTGAGATGATAAAATTAAATTATATGGTGAAGAACAATGTATGAGCTTTTCGTGGGAAGAGTTTAAAAGGGAATTCTTTAAAGAATACCGAACTCCTACCGACCTTAGTAGAATGCAGGATGAGTTGCACAATTTGCAACAAGGTTTGATGGACTTGGTTACTCTCAAGTCTACTTTCTTATCAAAGACTCGTTTTTGTCCGGAGTATGTTGGCTATGATCAAAAATTGATGCAAAATTTCTATCATACTATGAGCGATGAGTTGAAGGGTAAGATTAGTCGAGGAATGGCTAAGTCTTTTGAAGAGTTATTTGAGTTGGCTCGGGGTTTCGAACCGGAGATTCCAAAAAGAAGCGATTTCTCTTTCTCTAAGAGAAAATTCAAAGGCTCGAGTCGTTCGAACTTTTCCAACAAGAAGATCAAGAAGGGTTCCGAAAGTGTTAATAGCGTGAAGAGGGGTGGTTTCGGGAATTTTATCCCTACTTGCTACTATTGTGGGGTACGTGGTCATTTGTCTCGAGATTGTACGAAGCCTTCTTCAAAAAATAAGCTCACTTGTTTTAATTGTAATAAAGAAGGACACCGAAAGTCAGAGTGCCTCGGTTTGCGTACCGATCAAGTTAAAAGGCTAGAGAAGGCGGCTGGTACGGTTAGGGGACGAAAATATTTGATGACCAATGATGAAGCCAAACAATCCAATGAAGTTGTCTCAGGTACTTTCATGGTTAACTCTAATCTGGCAAGGATACTATTTGATAGCGATGCTAAAATATCGTTTGTATCACCGTGATTTTTGTCTAAGCTTAACAAACCGCTAGCTAAGTTAAGTCATCTGGTAGAAGTTGAAATAGCGGATGGTAAGACGGTGCTAGGGGTTGAAGTGTGTAATGATTTAATGTTGTGTTTGGTACCGAAATGTTCGAAATCAATCTTATCCCGATGACCTTGGGTGAGTTTGATATTGTCATTGGTATGGATTGACTCGATCATTATAGAGCCGATATCGCATGCCATGAAAAGTCTATTCGTGTGAAGACCCCTAGTGGGGGAGAGTTAATTATTCATGGCGAGAAACAGAGAATACTTGTGCCATTATGCACTTATGCACGGGCACGTCGTTTCCATAGTGGTGGTGGCATGGCTTTTCTTGCCCATGTGGTTGACACTCGTGAAGAGCCACCATCCATTCGTGAAATTCCGGTGGTTAGTGAATTCGAAGATGTTTTTCCGGATGAATTACCGGGTGTTCCGGTGGAAAGACAAGTTGAATTTCGCATTGAGTTGGTTCCGGGGGCTACTCCCATTGCTAAAACTCCTTATCGTTTAGCACCAACAGAAATGCAAGAGTTGTTGAATCAAACCTAAGAGTTGCTTGAAAAGAGTTTTATCCGACCGAGTGCTTCGCCATGGGGCGCTCCGGTTTTATTCGTGAAGAAGAAGGATCGTAGTATGCGGATGTGCATCGATTATCGGGTGTTGAACAAAGTGACGATCAAGAATCGTTATCCATTGCCTCAGATTGACGATTTGTTTAATCAACTCCAAGGCGCGACTTATTTTTCTAAAATTGACTTACGGTCTGGCTATCACCAAATGCGGGTCCATGAGGAAGATATAGAGAAGACGTCCTTTCGAAATCGTTACGGGCATTTTGAATTTGTGGTTATGCCCTTCGGTCTTACGAATGCACCGGAGACATTCATGAATCTTATGAACCGAGTGTGCCAACCTATGTTGGACAAGTCGGAAATTGTGTTCATTGATGTGACGCCCCGTACAAAACCATCATATACTGTTCATCAACAACAAGATCATTACAAGGTCAAACACCATATGCTGTTTGAAAACCAGTTTTGCATTCATAAGAAGATAGCGTTTTATAAAAGATAACGTGACACAAAGGTCATTACAAAGTCATTGTTTGAAAATAAGATAAGTTACGAATGCAAAAGAAAAGTTCCATGATTGAGACATCTCTAAGTAATGTAGCGGAAATCTAACACATCAGGTCCATAACAGCAAGTCTATAACACCAAGACAGCAATTCTAACAGTGGAAGCAACATCGTCTAAGCACCTGAGAAATACACACTTAAAAGTCAACACGAATGTTGGTGAGCTATAGTTTGTAATCAGTAAAGTAATGTAGACCACGAGATTTCAGTGCTTCAATCAGCAGTTTAAAATCAGTATGAAAAGTATATGCTTAACCGTGGGCACCCGGTAACTAGACTTAACGTATGTATATCACCCCCTAAAAGTGCACTTGGCGAGTGCGTTTGTCCTCGAAGTATTAAACACCCGTTGAAGGCTAGCGCGACTAGCCCGAGTGGGGATATCAAACCCTATGGATCCATATCTAAGATTCACGTTCACGGTTCAAACAAATGATTAAACGTTACCGAGCTAAAGGGAATCTTTGTGCTGTTATATCACCCACACATATGTAAAGTTTAAGTACTCGTGTCTAGTGTGTAAAACGTAAAAAGCGCTTGTATTCTCAGTCCCAAAAATAGTAAAAAGTAGTAAATGGAAGCTATAACTCACAGTGAATAAGCAGTAAAAGTCGATATGAAATGTATGCAGGTAGTAAGTCGGTCCAAAAGGTCGTCAACCTAAGTCAAAGGTCACTAGGTCAGTTTGTTGTTCCAAAAGGTTTAAAAGTGCATAAATTAAGTTTAAGTGTCATCATCAACATCATCATTATCATCATCATTCATCAACACTAAGGTAAGTTTAACAAGAATAGAGATCGAAACAAAAGGCTGACTTCGGACAGCTGTTATGACCTCTATACAAATTGAAAAGATGCGTAGTCAGTGGCTATGGCTCCGTATGTGAGTCCTCTAACCACAGACCAAATTTTAGAACCTAACTCGTCTTTGTTTGACCGAGGCGACAGTTTAAGTGCGAGTAGGTCAGAAATTTCAGCACAACGTTAGAAAGGCGTAGTGACTTTCGGAAGGCTATAAATCCTAAACTGTATATCGGATTAAGTCAAGGCCTAAACGAAAAGTCATCTAATCAAAACGAACTATCTGAAAATAAATTTTTCAGAAGCCCAGGAGTCTGATCAGACCCCGGAAAACAGCAAACAAGTGCTCCGGTGAGATTCTTGGTGCTTGATGCTCATCACGGTTCTCATCCTTGATGCTTGTAAGCTTCAAGTGTACAACTCTTTGATGTTTTAGCATCACTTTGACCAAGGTTCAACCATCAACACACAACTAAGAGTAAAATCTATCATTCTACAAGTTTTGAACATCAAGATTGCCTCTTTATTGCATAAATCCAATAAAGCTTCAACCTTTGTCCATTTTACACAAGTTTATGCATCTCCATCATATGTGATGATGAAGACTTGATCTTTATCATCACAACAAACACAAAAAAGTTCCAAGTAAGTGAGATCTACAATAATAACTTAGATCTCAAGTATTAAGAAAACCCTAAGCTAGAAAGCTTGGATCTTTACAAGATTAATGAGACCATAAGCTAGAAAGCTAAGATCTTTAACAAAATAATGAAAGTAATGAGACCATAAGCTAAAAATCTAAGATCTTTAAAAAATAATGAAACCCTAAGCTAGAAAGCTTGGATCTTTAGTGTTCTTGAAGATCCTTAAAGCAAAAGACTAGATCTTCAAGTTACATGAAGATCATAAACACAAGTTTTGATCTTTATAATAAAACAAAGAAATCACAAGCTAGATCTAATAAGTCAATGAAGATTCAAAGCTAGAAAGCTTGAATCTTTCATGTTCTTGAAGGATTCAAACCCAAGTTTGAATCTACAAGATATAACAAGATCAAAAGTTAAAAGCTAGATCCATTAAATGATGATGATGATGTCGTGTATATGAAGGGGAGAAGAAGAGAAAGAAAATTTAAAACTTACACTTTTTAGAGTGAGAAAGACGAGAGAGAATTAGAGAGTAAGTGTGTGTAATTTGTAAAGGAAATCAAGTGTGACATGAATGGGATAAGCTTGGTATCTATAGGAGGTGAGGGTGTGGGGAGGGTGTGTAGGCCGTGGGTTTAGTGGGGGGACATGGGGGACACCTTTTTGCTTTTTGATTAATGGTTGTCTAAAGTTGGTGCTTATGTTAGGATCCCAAGCAACATTAAGGATAATGCTTAATAAAAATGATAGTATGTTCCCTCTAATAAATGGGCATTTATCTTTCATTAATATGAGTCACTAACTTATTATAATTAGGCTAATTAAATAGTCCACTAGCTAGTTTAGGGTGGGCTAAAGTCCAACAAGGTAGAAAGTCCAACAAGACTATCTAGTGTGCTCTAGTAAATTACCAAGCGTAATTAAGCATCCAAAAACCAAAGTAATTGTTATTATAAAATAACAATTAGTATTTCGTAGTCATAATATTCTGATTATGACCAAAGTTATTTCATGACCCTTCCTAATCCATCAGGACGAGTACATTACACTTGGTTACATAGCGAGGTACTTGACCTCTATATGATACATTTTACAAACATTGCATTCGTTTTTAAAAGACAAACTTTCATTACATCGAAAGTTAACGGCATGCATACCATTTCATAATATATCCAACTATAATTGACTTAATAATAATCTTGATGAACTCAACGACTCGAATGCAACGTCTTTTAAAATATGTCATGAATGACTCCAATTAATATCTCTAAAATGAGCAATTGCACAACGGAAGATTTCTTTAATACCTGAGAATAAACATGTTTTAAAGTGTCAACCAAAAGGTTGGTGAGTTCATTAGTTTATCATCAATATTCATTTCCATCATTTTTAATAGACCACAAGATTTCATATTTTCATAAACATCATTCTCATATCAGGCATTTCGCAAACTGCATAGAGATAAAAATCATTCATATGGTCAACACCTGGTAACCGACCTTAACAAGATGCATATAGAATATCCCCATCATTCCGGGACTCCCTTCGAACATGATAAATTCGAAGTACTAAAGCATCTGGTACTTTGGATTGGGCTTGTTGGGCCCAATAGATCTATCTTTAGCATTCGCGTCAATTAGGATGTCTGTTCCCTAATTCTTAGATTACCAGACTAAAAAGGGGCATATTCAGTTTAATAATCCAGCCATAGAATGTAGTTTTAAGTACTTGTGTCTATTTCGTCAAACATTTATAAAAACAGGGCATGTATTCTCAGTCTCCAAAATATATATTGCAAAAGCATTTAAAAAGGGAGCAAATGAAACTCACTATACTGTATTTCGTAGTAAAAATACATATGACGGCATTGAACAAATGCAAGGTTGGCCTCAGATTCACGAACCTATATCAAGTATATATATTAACACATTGTAATATTAATCAGCTAAGTTTATATATAATTTATAATATATATAGATGAATATCCTTATATATTATTATATTAATCCTTATTATTTGTTATAATATTTATATGATATATATACTTTAATAAATATGAGATTAATATAAATAATATTATATTAGTTAATATATTAAAAATTTAATATTAGTATACTAATGATATATGTAATAAATATATATTTTTATATAGATATATTTTGTTTGTAAAAATAATAATTATAATAATAATAAATTAATGATAATAATAATAATTAGATTTAAAAAAAATAATAAAAATATTAATAATGATAATAATATTAATAATGATAAAACTAATAATAATTTTTATAAAAATAAGATTAACAATAATAGTGATAAAAATAATAATGATAATAATAATACTTAATAATAATAATAATAATAATAATAATAATAATAATAATAATAATAATAATAATAATAATAATAACAACAACAACAACAACAACAATAATAATAATAATAATAATAATAATAATAATAATAATAATAATAATAATAATAATAATAATAATAATAATAATAATAATAATAATAATAATAATAATAATAATAATAATAATAATAATAATTTTAATAACAATAATAATATAAGTAATAAATATTACGACCTTTAACTAAAATAAGTGGACTTAATATGAGTCCAATAATATTAATACTTGAAGCCCAACTAGAATAACTTAATTAGCCCAACTAGCAAATCCATTTGTAAATCTACTTCATTAATCAACAGTCCAACAGCAGCCCAATATCAGATTTTAAGTAGCATTCCAACTCAGTGTTTTTAATTTAAAAGTCCAACAGGCCCAGGTTTTCAAGACATCTTTAAAAAAAAAAATTTGCAGGCGCCTAGATTCGAACCTGAGTTACTTCATATGTAAATGAGGATCTTAACCATCTGAGCTGTTTTGATTTTCTGATATATGTTGCAATCACCGCTTTAAAACCCTTCGATAATATATATATTTTTATAAATATCATAATCGTAATACAGATATAGATAAATATTAATAATTATAATGATATTTATACCTAATAAAGAGATCGTGTGGGGTTCTTGAAGATTGATAGAAAGAAAACAGATGTGTCAATTAACAACATCAACATCGACTTTTAACCCTCATCAATTATCACGTCCATTATCGTTATTGCTCATCACCACTTTCATGAGAAAAGTTCAAGGGAGTAAGAGATGGGTTTTGTTTTGTTCGATCAAGAAGAAAACAGACAGGTTTTCGTTCCTCTTTTCTTTTCTTTATTAACCGGCTGAAACAATAATTAAACTGTTGCAGTAATCAGATAATAACTGATGGGTATTTTGTTATCTGTTGTTGGGTGATCGATCACAAAATAAAGAAAACAACATAGCAGTAGGATCGTAACAGTAAACAGAAAATTGATCTGGGTCTTGTGGTTTTATGATGATGAAGGAAAATAGAAACGGAACAGGAGACGAGTAGTGACATCCATTTATGTTTGACGTGAGTTTGTAGCTGCAATCAAAGCTTGAAAGTAACCATTAATTGGCAGCGGGTGTGGTGGTTTCATGGTTGTTTGGTTTGATGTGCTTAAACAACAACTAAACTACAGATGCAAATAACAAGGATGAATTGGTTTCAAAAAAAAAATTGGAAACAGCGTAACATAAACAAAAAGACTCGAAGTAAAATAGTTGCAGGTGGTGTTTCTCAGTCTAGGATAGGAGAGAGATGTGTGGTGGCTGTGTTTGGTCAGGAAAGAACACAAAGCAGCCGAGCAATCTGTGGCATAGTGGTGTAGGTTGCTAAATGGGTTTTTAATAGTGGTGGTGATTAGGTCGTACCGAACAGTGATGGTAGTAGTAGTCACGATGGGTATTGGGTCTAGTTCGAATTAGAAACAAAAGGCGTGTAGCTGCAGTAACACTCGTTAGTAGTAGCAGGTTGTTTGGGTGTGGTTTCGGGTAAGAAGGTAGTAGGTGATCGAAGGTAATATTTATGGTGTGGGTCGATCAAGAACAAGAATCGTACCGGTTTAATGATGTGAAAAAGATGTAGTGTGTTTGTGTACCAGTTGTAGAGAAAGGAAAAAAAATAGCAGAGATCATGGCTAGAAAAGAAATGAGAGATATAGATAAGTGGGTTTGTTAATTGTAAGTAAAACTCCATGTATATATACAAATTCAACGTAAAAATATAATATAACCCAAGTTCCCACCTTTCTCCTGTTTTATCCCCACATGTTTCTAACTTGTGAATGTTTATTGTTGTTATCTATATCATGAGTTGTAGGTAGTCCAAATGATGATGATGATTAGAGCAGGAAATAGAAAGAAACCAAAAGGGTAAAGGTGATTGATATTTGTGTGGTATGATTGAAGAAATAAACTCATATACATATACAAATGACTACCATTCCAAATTTTTAATATATATAAATAATTTAATATAACCCACATGCATGTCTTGAATATAAAAAACAAAATTATCCAACGTATGATTGCAATAAAGGAATATATCCGTGACTTTTTGTTGGATTTGGAAATTGATAGAATTCATAAAACTAGAATAATAACAAGAGGAGGAGAAATAAGATGGAGTTGGTGATGGTTAATGATGGTACTCGAAGTCAAAAGCAGAAGAAAAAGAAAAGTGATGTGTTTGGTGCATGAATCTATCTATCTTATCTATATATTACAACAATAATAATAATAATATAATAATTAAATACGATAATTGAAACATGTTGAAATATGTGGCACCCTCCCAAATAATATCTTTGGAGTATTAATATTTTACAAATCTCAAATTTACATAACCTATTTACGGACCAACGTTTATTTTAAAATCATCTAAGTTTGAACTTAACTTGTTTAAATATCCATCGAATGATAAACGAGTGCTTCTATTATTTACTAAATAAATTTGAAACTATATTTATATATTCAATATACCTTATTTATATATATAGATATGTTTTAAATGATAGTTATTATATATTGTTTTATTTTACCTAGTTAATTCTAATATAATATATTTCAAATTATATTTCGAATTAATATATATATTTATATTTTTAGATATTTATGTATCTATTTACAATTAGTTGTTCGTGAATTGCTGAGAACAGTCAAAGGGTAATTTGAATATATGAACATAGTTTCCAAAATTTTCGAGACTCAACATTACAGACTTTGCTTATCGTGTCAAAATCATATAAAGATCAAGTTTAAATTTGGTCAGAAATTTCCGGGTCATCACAGTACCTACCCGTTAAAGAAATTTTGTCCCGAAATTTGAGTGAGGTGGTCATGGCTAACAATAAAAATGTTTTCATGACGAATATGAGTTGATAAATAGAGTTTTATCATTATTGACTAATATAGATAAAACAATTCGATTATGTGAAGCGTACGAGTGAAGCTGTCACAACAGATTGGGATAGAAATTTAACTTTTAACGTAGTCACGGTGGATTTCTGGAATTCAAGGGATTTAAGGAAATCTTTGAAATCTGAATAAAATCTGATTCTTCGGGATTTAAGGAAATTAGGATCTCTTTTAATTAAAAGCGATCATCTTTCTCGATTGTTCTGTTGGATATTTCACTATAAATCCACCCTCTTCATTTCTTTTATATTTTGGAGTTCCATCCTTTTGTTTTATTTTTCTGACTTTAAGCTAAGTGAATAATGGTCTAGAATTCATAAGTATGAAGTTTCAAATGAACATGACTAACGCTCTAAGATATAATTTGTAATAGCACGATCTTGATTGGTTAAATTACTAGAATTCAAGAGAAAAGATAGAACTATCAAGAAAATATGTTCTTGGTATGTTTGTAGATTAGATAGAATGTAAGAGTCGTGTAACATAGCACATGATGACGTTATGATCTGTGAATCATCATGTTCCATTTAAAAACTCAGCATGACTTACTGTAATATAATCATGTTGATCAAGTGTCATTATATTATACTAGCTCATGCTTCAGTTCTCAACACTACTTCAAAAACATTCATATTTTAAATTCGATTTTTTTTTTTAGAATTTAGAAACTAAATTAGTTTCCTTTTTGATGTAACATTGATAGCGCGAAGAGATAAATGATTTCAGCTAAGAATAGCTATGAAAATATCTTCAGAAATATCGAGGATATTTATAATGAAAGATACGATGATATCTTAGAATTTCTAATATCGATGGATAATGATGAAGGTTTTTTTCGTAAAGGGTTAGAGTTAGGAGCATGGTATTCGTTAATGACTTCAGCAGATACTGAATCATTTGGATTCTTTGAAGGCAAGTTTAGTCTTTGTGACTTGTCCACAGCCTCTTTCATGGTTTGCTCAATCCATTTTTCAGTTCCAACATTGCTGAGCTTTGCCACCATGCTATTCTTTATCATCAAACTTTCGACTGTTAAGGTCATTTATGGTTGTCTACAGTTTCTGCTGCTTCATTCAGCTTTTTCAAAATTCAGAGTATTGGTTCATAGACTGGGTGCATTTCAGAATTTTAGAATGGAATATCATAATTCTAAGGGATAAATGTTATATGTATACATATAACTATTGATGTAAAAATGTTGCGAGATTCAAAAGACTGATTGCTAATTCTCAGTAATTGGTATGACAATTCTTATTACAAGATACGGATGAGTCTATGATAGAGTTTTAATGAACAAAAAAAATGGTTTTTCAGAAAGATTGAAGCCAAAGAGTAATAAAGTTGCTGGTAAGTTTACTGCTAATGTGGTGGAATATAAACGGTTCTCCGGTAATGATGATGAAAGGTAGACTTATATATCAAGGTTATAACAAGGCTTATTCAGTTGAAAGTCGAAGTTGATTTGCTGGAGCTGTGACAAAATTGGCTAATTTTGAGAGGGATTATAAAGTTATTTCGGTAATAACAACGCCAAAGGGGCTAGCACAGATACGTGTTAAACGTTTACTCAAATTCCAAGTGTTTTCAGGTGCATAACTATATACATCAATCTTTTCTTCCGTAGATGAAGTGTGGTTGGTTCATCCTCTCGAGTGAGGTGTTTTCAAGAATCATGAAAGGTTTAAACGCAGATGGTGATCGTCAAGATACAAATGAGGTTTAAGATGAAATCAAGTGGAAAACTTGAAGAAATGTTTAGTTTCATATGTTATAATCAATATTTTAATTCATTTTAATTGTCCAATGTCATTAGTCCACAGTTTGTAGTCCACAATTAGTAGTTCAACAATTCATATATAGTTATATATATAATATTCGAATTAATTAATACGTGTCGTAACCCATTATATACATGTCTCAGACTCGATCGCAACTCAAAGTATATATATTATTTGAGAATCAACCTCAACCCTGTATATCTAACTCAAGCATTACTGCATATAGAGTGTCTATGGTTATTCCAAATAATATATATAGATGCGTCGATATGATATGTCAAAACCTTGTACACGTGTCCAGATTAAAGTGCGTAAAATAAATAACAGAAATTAAATGACGACAAATAAAATTGCGAGAATTAAAATTATGATAAATAAATTGCGATAATTAAATTGTGATAAATAAAATGTAATAAGGAATTAACTGTTAGCTAGGAACAGTTAGCTAGGATTTTGTTAGCGTGAATTCTTAACAAAATTTCTCATAGTTAATTTGTTGGTTCCTAACAAATTTTATTTTGTCCAATGTTTTCTTCTTTATGCCACTTGTTGGATTCTGATAAGTCCAAATCCAAATATGAAATTGAATGAAAATGTTTATTCTGCGGTGAACGGATACGTATATCTGTGGATGTAAGTAGGATAGTATATGACTGTTGAATCAGATTCGAAGAATGTACAGTGTAACTTATTAATGTGAAATCTAAATATTCCTCGGGTATTACCTACCCGTTAAAATATTTTCACCATTAACAGTTTGTACAAAAGAATTTTAATTACAATCTTTATGAAAATATACTTACATATATATTTTCTTCAGATGTAATCATGGATTTAATGAATTACTATGATATTAATCTCATTTGGTTTTCAGTTGGAACTAGAATGAATAATCTCTAAAACTTTAGAGATTACATAATCGCCGTGAAGAACGAAGATAATTGATGTAGATCGATACGTAGAACGATGATTATACTCGAGGTACAGAATGAGATGTTGAGGCATGGATTGTTGATTGTACTGGTGCTGTTTATTGATGGTATCGTTGATGCCGATTATGTTGTTAAAGCTGGTAAATTTTGCACCATATTCTCCAAATTGATTATTCGAGCGCGAAGTTCGTTGATTTCTTATATTATTCCGGGATGATTGTCGGTCGGAACGAGCGAATGAATAAGGTTTAGAATTTTAGATAAAATATAATCGTGGCGAGATACTCTGGAAATGGGAGAGAAAATAGTATCATGAACAGGTTCGCGGGTAAGTACTTCAGGTTCTTCGCTAAGAGGTGATTTTGGTTGATGGAAAGGATCGCCTTCTTCTCATCTCAATTGATTAAGTCGACTACGAACTCATCCCCATTTCATCCAAAATAGGTGATGGCTAATTGGTTGATCAATTCCGATTACACTGTCTTCGGAGTTCAGGTGAATATCCATATCGGAATCCAAGGGACTTGAACTAGTGGTGAATTCCATTTCGTACGATTGAATAAAGGGTTTTTCGATATGATATGATTTCCAGCTATCGGATGGTATTGTAATTATATAGAATATCTGTATATATAGAACAGAAGATTTCGTAGATTACGGAAGAATTTGCGGAATATGTTAGGCAAAGTTTACAGTAACAGATACGCTAAGATATGAATTTTTTCTATACACTATTCATGCAGTCAATGCAGTAAGATGTTTCTAGACTAAGAATGATAAGCAAGTGATTTCTGACAAAAATGATAAGCAAAAGTTTGGACATTCAGACACAGTCGAAGTCCAGATTCACTAATGCATCCTAACGACTATCAGTCAGACACACTAATGCAAGACCTGTTTTGCTAAGACCACCACTCTAATACCAACTCTAATTAGTGGAGACGCATCCCACTCAGTACCTTCTCAGCTAACCGCCTGGTGACCACTGAGCGTACCTCAGACACTGATTTTACGACCATGCCTCTCGGCAAAGCCAACCATATTCAGACCGCGAGGAGTAAGAGCCAATGCTTAGTCATAGGTAACACTGTGAGAACCCCCTCTACGATTAAGCTGATGACACAGCTTAAACCAGCTCTGATACCAACTTTCATGACCCGTCCTAATCCATCAGGACGAGTACATTACACTTGGTTACATCGCTAGGTACTTGACCTCTATATGATACATTTTACAAACATTGCATTCATTTTTAAAAGACAAACTTTCATTACATCGAAAGTTAACGGCATCCATATAATTTCATAATATATCCAACTATAATTGACTTAATAATAATCTTGATGAACTCAACGACTCGAATGCAACATCTTTTGAAATATGTCATGAATGACTCCAATTAATATCTCTAAAATGAGCAAATGCACAGTGGAAGACTTCTTTAATACCTGAGAATAAACATGCTTTAAAGTGTCAACCAAAAGGTTGATGAGTTCATTAGTTTATCATCAATATTCATTTCCATCATTTTTAATAGACCACAAGATTTCATATTTTCATAAACATCATTCTCATATCAGGCATTTCGCAAACTACATAGAGATAAAAATCATTCATATGGTCAACACCTGGTAACCGACCTTAACAAGATGCATATAGAATATCCCCATCATTCCGGGACTCCCTTCGGACATGATAAATTCGAAGTACTAAAGCATCTGGTACTTTGGATGGGGCTTGTTGGGCCCAATAGATCTATCTTTAGGATTCGCGCTAATTAGGGTGTCTGTTCCCTAATTCTTAGATTACCAGACTAAAAAAGGGCATATTCAGTTTAATAATCCAGCCATAGAATGTAGTTTTAAGTACTTGTGTTTATTTCGTCAAACATTTATAAAAGCAGCACATGTATTCTCAGTCCCAAAAATATATATTGCAAAAGCATTTAAAAAGGGAGCAAATGAAACTCACTATACTGTATTTCGTAGTAAAAATACATATGACGGCATTGAACAAATGCAAGGTTGGCCTCAGATTCACGAACCTATATCAAGTATATATATTAACACATTGTAATATTAATCAGCTAAGTTTATATATAATTTATAATATATATAGATGAATATCCTTATATATTATTATATTAATCCTTATTATTTGTTATAATACTTATATGATATATATACTTAAATAAATGTGAGATTAATATAAATAATATTATATTAGTTAATATATTAAAAATCTAATATTAGTATACTTATGATATATGTAATAAATATATATTTTATATAGATATCTTTTGTTTGTAAAAATAATAATTATAATAATAATAAATTAATGAAAATAATAATAATTAGATTTAAAAAAATAATAATAAAAATATTAATAATGATAATAATATTAATAATGATAAAACTAATAATAATTTTTATAAAAATAAGATTAACAATAATAGTGATAATAATAATGATAATAATAATACTTAATAATAATAATAATAATAATAATAATAATAATAATAATAATAATAATAATAATAATAATAATAATAATAATAATAATAATAATAATAATTAATAATAATAATAATAATAATAATAATAATAATAATAATAATAATAATAATAATAATAATAATAATAATAATAATAATAATAATTTTAATAACAATAATAATATAAGTAATAAATATTACTACCTTTAACTAAAATAAGTGGACTTAATATGAGTCCAATAATATTAATACTTGAAGCCCAACTAGAATAACTTAATTAGCCCAACTAGCAAATCCATTTGTAAATCTACTTCATTAATCAACAGCCCAACAGCAGCCCAGTATCGGATTTTAAGTAGCATTCCAATTCAGTGTTTTTATTTTAAAAGTCCAACATGCCCAAGTTTTTAAGACATCTTTTAAAAAAAAAAATTTGCAGGCGCCTAGATTCGAACCTGAGTCACTTCATATGTAAATGAGGATCTTAACCATCTGAGCTGTTTTGATTTTCTGATATATGTTGCAATCACCGCTTTAAAACCCTTCGATAATATATATATTTTTATAAATATCATAATCGTAATACAGATATAGATAAATATTAATAATTATAATGATATTTATACCTAATAAAGAGATTGTGTGGGGTTCTTGAAGATTGACAGAAAGAAAACAGCTGTGTCAATTAACAACATCAACATTGACTTTTAACCCTTATCAATTATCATGTCCATTATCGTTATTGCTCATCACCACTTTCATGAGAAAAGATCAAGGGAGTAAGAGATGGGTTTTGTTTTGTTCGATCAGGAAGAAAACAGACAGGTTTTCATTCCTCTTTTCTTTTCTTTATTAACCGGCTGAAACAATAATTAAACTGTAACAGTAATCAGATAATAACCGATGGGTATTTGGTTATCTGTTATTGGGCGATCGATTACAAAATAAAGAAAACAACATAGCAGTAGGATCATAACAGTAAACAGAAAATTGATCTGGGTCTTGTGGTTTTATGATGATGAAGGAAAATAGAAACAGAACAGGAGATGGTTAGTGACATCTACTTATGTTTAACGTGAGTTTGTAGCTGCAATCAAAGCTTGAAAGTAACCGTTAATTGGCAGCGGGTGTGGTGGTTTCATGGTTGTTTAGTTTGATGTGTTTAAACAGCAACTAGACTGCAGAAGCAAATAACAAGGATGAACTGGTTTCAAAAAAAAAAAAAAATTTGGAAACAGCGTAACATAAATAAAAAGACTTTAAGTAAAATAGTTGCAGGCGGTGTTTCTCGGTCTAGGATAGGAGAGAGATGTGTGGTGACTGTGTTTGGTTAGGAAAGAACACAAAGCAGGCGAGCAATCTGTGGCATAGTGGTGTAGGTTGTTAAATGGGTTTTTAATAGTGGGATTAGGTCGTACTGAATAGTGATGGTAGTAGTAGTCACGATGGATATTGGGTCTCGTTCGAATTAGAAACAAAAGGCGTGTAGCTGCAATAACACTCATTAGTAGTAGCAGGTTGTTCGGGTGTGGTTTCGGGTAAGAAAGTAGTAGGTGATCGAAGGTAATATTTATGGTGTGGGTCGATCAAGAACAAGAATCGTACCGGTTTAATGATGTGAAGAAGATGTAGTGTGTTTGTGTACCGGTTGCAGAGAAAGGAAAAATAATAGCAGAGATCATGGCTAGAAAAGAAATGAGAGATATAGATAATTGGGTTTGTTAATTGTAAGTAAAACTCCATGTATATATACAAATTCAACGTAAAAATATAATATAACCCAAGTTCCCACCTTTCTCCTGTTTTATCCCCACATATTTCTAACTTGTGAATGTTTATTGTTGTTATCTATCGAAATAATATTATGAGTTGTAGGTAGTCCAAATGATGATGATGATTAGAGCAGGAAATAGAAAGAAACAAAAGGGTAAAGGTGATTGATATTTGCTTGGTATGATTGAAGAAATAAACTCATATACATATACAAATGACTACCGTTCCAAAATTTTAATATATATAAATAATTTAATATAACCCACATGCATGTCTTGAATATAAAAACAAAATTATCCAACGTATGATTGAAATAAAGGAATATATCCGTGACTTTTTGTTGGATTTGGAAATTGATAGAATTCATAAAACTAGAATAATAACAAGAGGAGGAGAAATAAGATGGAGTTGGTAATGGTTAATGATGGTACTCGAAGTCAAAAGCAGAAGAAAAAGAAAAGTGATGTGTTTGGTGCATGAATCTATCTATCTTATCTATATATTACAACAATAATAATAATATAATAATTAAATACGATAATTGAAACATGTTGAAATATGTGGCACCCTCCCAAATAATATCTTTGGAGTATTAATATTTTACAAATCTAAAATTTACATTACCTATTTACGGACCAACGTTTAATTTAAAATCACCTAAGTTTGAACTTAACTTGTTTAAATATCCATCGAATGATAAACGAGTGCTTCTATTATTTACTAAATAAATTTGAAACTATATTTATATATTTAATATACCTTATTATATATATAGATATGTTTTAAATGATAATTATTATATATTGTTTTATTTTACCTAGCTAATTCTAATATAATATATTTCAAATTATATTTCGAATTAATATATATTTATATTTTTAGATATTTATGTATCTATTTACAATTAGTTGTTCGTGAATCGCCGAGAACAGTCGAAGGGTAATTTGAATATATGAACATAGTTTCCAAAATTTTCGAGACTCAACATTACAGACTTTGCTTATCGTGTCGAAATCATATAAAGATCAAGTTTAAATTTGGTCAGAAATTTTCGGGTCATCACAGTACCTACCCGTTAAAGAAATTTCGTCCCGAAATTTGAGTGAGGTGGTCATGGCTAACAATAAAAATGTTTTCATGACGAATATGAGTTGATAAATAGAGTTTTATCATTATTGACTAATATAGATAAAACAATTCGATTATGTGAAGCGTACGAGTGAAGCTGTCACAACAGATTGTGATAGAAATTTAACTTTTGACGTAGTCACGGTGGATTTCTGGAATTCAAGGGATTTAAGGAAATCTTTGAAATCTGAATAAAATCTGATTCTTCGGGATTTAAGGAAATTAGGATCTCTTTTAATTAAAAGCGATCATCTGTCTCGATTGTTCTGTTGGATATTTCACTATAAATCCACCCTCTTCATTTCTTTTATATTTTGGAGTTCCATCCTTTTGTTTTCTCTTAGAGGTCTGTAAGTTTTATGGGGTTGCTGTTGGTCAATTCGAACCAACAGCTATTCAAAAAATTCTCATTTTTGAAATGTACTGCAATGCGAGTAATATAGTTCCATATATTCGGATTTTTTTCTCCTTGGTAAGTATAACCTCTCACGAAAAGGGGTGGTTTACGTTCAATAAGATTGATGGATTTCTAAGACCTGCACTTGATCATCCTGCCCATGATTGGCACGCTTCTTTTATCTTTATAAATGAAGATTCAATTGATAACGAGTACTCATCTGTTCGAGTTTGGCGTCAAAACATTCATCCCGTATGAATTATATTTCCACGGTTAAACAACAAAGAGACTGCTCTGCTCAAAAAGTTGAAGTCTGAAAAAATTAACGATGTCAAGTATGAAGAACATATGTTATCACTGACATCTGTAAGCCAGGATTGGGATATTTCTCATGGTTTTTCCTGCGTTCTTGCTGGGAGAAAGAGTAAGTGCTTATTTTTGCTACATATGCTTTATAAGATGTTTCTTTTTGTTTACCCAACTAATCACTGTGACTTCAAAACTTTTGCAGAAATTACTCCGCTTACCGCCATGCGATCATCAATTTATTCACAACTTAAGTTTACCACCCTAAAAATTATTGATGACACTCCCATTCCTGAAAAGGGTGGTGCAAGGGAGGAGGAAGAAGAAGAAGATGAAGAAACGGACATAGGTATGAACCGAATTGCTTCTAGAGAACGTCATTCCTCTGGTAATGAGAATGATAGGACTAAATTATGTAAAATACTAGACCAAAACCTGAATTTGTTTTCTTTTAGGCCTAGTACTGGTGGTTTTTATAATCCAAACCCCTCTTTATACATTATGCCACCTTTGAAATCTTGTGAATCGTATTGGAACTCGTTTATAAGTAACAATTTCCCTTTATCTCCAACAGCTACTGCATCCCACCAAGGCACTACACTAGTGACTCTTCCTCCCTCCACCAAAAGAAGAAGAACTGGTCAAAACGCTCCGCCATCCGCTCAACAAGAAGCCGGCACTAGTTCTTCTCAAAGACAAATTATGCTTCCTAACCTTGATACAAATACACTTTCCTCCTTTCTAAAGGGACCACCACACTCTTACGAGGACTTTATGAATTTTTTGAATGCCATGGTATGTCCTTCACTTGCCCAATTTTTCAACAGCCTTTCTGATGCAAATGCTAAGAAAGTTAAGGCGCAAAGTATTATTCTTAACATTGCTTCTGGGTTAAATGATCTTCAACGCCTATCTGAGTTACAAAGCCATGAAATTACCACCAAGAAGGAACTATCAGTTGAAAAAGAGAAAATAACCAAGCTGGAACAAGTAGCTACATCTTTAAAGAGAGATTATGATATGATGAAGAGGCATTATGAACACTGTAACACGCAGAGGGCAGAGTATAGTAAACAAGTGAAAGAACTATCTTTCAGAGAAAATCAGCGCTTAAGCCAGATTGAAGAATTGGTAAAGGAGAATAATGCTCTGAAAGAACAACTTAAAGCCAAAGAAGAGAATGAAAGATGTATAATTGCTGGGATTCCTGCCCTTGTTAATCGTATTTTTAACTGCCAGGCATTATCTCACAGGATCCATGAGTTTGTCCGCCTTGCGAAATCTGCTGAACGATTAAATTTTTTCAATTTTATGAAGTGAAAACTACCAGAACTTCCAAATCCTCTGCCTGAGGTGATCACATCAAAGATTAATGAAAATGTTATCTTAGAGGCTGATGTAGCCGATGCTTCAATAGAAAATATGAGGTTTTCTGATCTTGAAAATCTTTGCAAACATCCGGATGTAACTATAGATGATGTACTGAATTACACCCCACAAAATGAATGAAATATTATGTTTATATATGCTTTGTATATCTTCTAATATTGTTTTTGCTATAATTACTAGTAAAATGTCTGAAGCTTTTAACACTTTCAGAGAGAAAAATGCATGTAATATGAATATGTTACTTTGCAACCATTATGCTTTCATACATTGGATTTGTATTTTCCATTATACGCTTTCCGTCTTGAAACTCATGAGGAAAAGTTGTGAACTATTTTTGCCTTCAAATATCTTGCAGGACGCTATTGTCCGTTATCCGTTTTGCTTTGTAGCTTGTGTATATAAGTTTTGTGTCATGACATTTTTGTAGATTCGCTTTAACGCTTCGATGTTTTAGTGAGTTCTACATGACTCACTATCGATACAACCATTTTGAGTATGATTTCACTTCTACCACCGAAAGGTTATCTTTCTTTCTGAAGGTAGGGATGACACACATCTATGTGACACCTGGGCTAAAAAATCCTTGGCCGGATAAAAATTATGAAAAAATATTGCCATAAGAATAATTGCTATTATTCATATTTATAAAGAAATTTTTACATTTATGGCTACATCTCATGCATTTGACAGGTGATCAAGCTGCCCATGCATATAGTACTACGCATAAAATTTCTTTAAATTCATTGTATTCCAAGCTCTTTCATATTGCTCGCCGGATGGCGCAGCAAGCATGTATGATCCGTTCTGATTTACTTTTGTGACCTTATAAGGTCCTTCCCATTTTGGTGCTAACTTTTCAAATTTGATTTTCCTACTTGCCTCATTATCCCGTAGCACCAGATCACCGACTGCAAATTGAGTATGCTTTACTTTCTTGTTATAATATTTTGCCATTTTATACTTGTGATCTGCTTGCCGGATATCGGCCATCAATCGCCTTTCCTCCAACAAATTGAGATTGTCCCTTAATGCTTCAGAATTAGCTTCAATATCAAATGCCATAATGTGTTGTGTTGGGACACATATTTTAGCTGGTATTACTGCTTCTGTACCATATACCAGACTAAAGGGTGTTTCCCCCGTGCTCCGCTTTGGAGTTGTCCAGTGTACCCATAGCACATTTGGCAATTCGTCCACCCAACCAGTTTGACTTAATCCTAATCGTGCTTTAATGCCAGCAACAATTTCTTTGTTGGTAACCTCCACATGTCCATTCGCTTGAGGATGAGCAACAGATGTAAAGTTTTTCTTTATTCCTAGCTCTTCACACCAGCTTCGAAATGGATTATCTGCAAATTGTTTATCATTGTCACTGACTATTTCATTTGGAACCCCATAACAGCACACTATATCATTCCAAACAAACTTCTTGACATTTTCTCCTGTAATCTTTGCTAAAGCCTTTGCTTCAACCCATTTTATGAAAAAATCAATTGCTACCACCAAGAACTTAGCTTTGCCAGTACTTCTATTGAATGGTCCTACAATATCTATCGCCCACTTGCAGAACGGCCAAGCGGATGACACTGGTATCAAGTCATACTTTGGGAGACGCTGTACTGTACCATGCCTCTGACAATTCTCACATGTTTTTATGATCTCTGCAACATCTCGATAAAGGGAAGGCCAAAAATATCCTTGCCGCATAATTTCGTGATGCCACAGTACGGAAGCCGGAGTGTTGAGAACAAACTCCTTCTTGCATTTCTTTGACTACCTTCAATGCTTCATCATTGGTTAAACATCTTAACAACGAACCATTGTAAGACTTTCGATAAAGAACACTGATGTTAAAGCAAAGGGGTACAAAATAGTTTATATTTTTACAGGAAATACTATTAAATACGATGCAATTTTACACAAGATATTTATTTATTTAGAGAATGGATATACTTAAACCTTGCTACAACACTTATAGGCAGTGTACCTAATCGTACAGTAGTGTAGTTTTTAGTAAGTCCGGTTCGTTCCACAGGGAATCTTTTTAAACAAAGCTTAACGCTATATTAGTTTACTTTTATAAAAATACAAATATATATATAAGTAATATTATTATTATAAAGGGGAGTTTTTACCGTTTAATGACCGGTTTGTCGATTTTAAAACTTTAGTTGCAGTTAAAACCAAATGTAAAATAATAAATATAAATACAAGACTTAAATTAAAGCGTAAAGTAAATAACAATAATGAAATTGCGAATAATAAAAATGCGATAAAATAAACTTGCGATAATTAAAAAGTACAATAATTAAAAGTGCAATTAAATATAATAACAATAAAAATGCGATAATTAGAAGTGCAATTAAATATAAAATAAAGGAAATTAAATATGAAATAAAAGAATTATGCTTATTTAAACTTCCGTAATCATGATGTTTGACGTGTCGATTTTAGTTTTATGCCCATGGGTTAATTGTCCTTTGTCCTGGATTATTTAATATGTCCATACGGATTTGTCCATAATAGTCCATCAGTCATAAATATAAAGAGCGAAAGCCTTCGTCAAATTATTCTTATTCCCGAAGTCAAATATTCCAACTAATTGGGGATTCGAATTGTAACAAGGTTTTAATACTTTGTTTAATGAATACACCAGGTTATCGACTGCGTGTAAACCAAGGTTTTACTACTTTGTTAACAATTACACCAATTACCCTTGAATGTAATTCACCCCTGTTTCAACAAGTCTATTAACTATTAATCCAGTTCCGTATCCGTTAAAATGAATAATTATTGGTATTTATAGATATCCCACCCACCGTACCCAGTCAAGCGTATGTGGTTATATATAAATACGTCCAATTATAAGTTTGTATATTAAATTAACAAGGTATTGTTTAATTAATATAAAACCCATTAATAACCCATAGTCTAATTTCCACAAGTGTCGTTCTTTTATCCAAACCCCAATTATGGTACAAAGCCCAATTACCCAATTTTAGTAATTAGCCCAACATCATGATTACTTCGGATTAAATAAGCATAATAATAACTTAGCTACGAGACATTAATGTAAAAAGGTTGAACATAACTTACAATGATTAAAAATAGCGTAGCGTTACACGGACAGAATTTCGACTTACACCCTTATAACATTCGCTAACATACCCTTATTATTAGGATTTAAAATTAAAATTAAAATTAAAATATAAATTATATATATATTTTTACGTATATATTGAAAGAGAGATAGATTAGGAATGTTTTTGCGATCAGAATTCGGTTGCTTTTATAGGGAGTTTCAGAAATTGGGGCTCCGCGACTCGCGGCCCTTTTGGCCTTCAAACTCCGTGAGTCGCGGAGTTTGCTTTTACAGCTCACACAAGTTTGGCTCTTTGTTTACCGACGGTTTTATAAATAAATATAATATATTAAATAATTATAAGAATTATTTAAATATTATATTATATTTATGTGCATAGTTGACTTGTAATTTTTAGTCCGTTGCATCGAGCGTTGAGAGTTGACTCATGTCCCAGTTCCGGATTTTCGAACGTCCTTACGTACAATTTAATATCTTGTACTTTGCGTTTTGAATCTTGTACTCTTGTAATTTCGAAACGTTTCTTATCAATAATTGGAACCTCTTTGATTGTCTTTTGTACTTTTGAGCTTTTTGGTCGTTTGCGTCTTCAATTCGTCGAATCTGTCTTTTGTCTTCATCTTTTATTATTTAAACGAATATCACTTTTAAATAGAACAATTACAACTAAAAGCTTGTCTTTCTTGAGGAATAATGCTATGAAATATATGTTCATTTTTAGCATTATAAAATATTCCCACACTTGAGCGTTGCTTGTCCTCAAGCAATATCGTCTTGGAATACAAGAATCACTTCTTTATTCTTCACACTTTGTACATCAGTGATTTCTATACGGCGGTATAAACAATGGTAGTAACGATATGGTTTACAGTCCCACATGACTATAAAAATTTAGATCCATTAAGGAAATTGGATCTTTATGAAAACATTTGATCTTTTGAAAATTAAATCTAGTTTTTACCCTAGATAAGTTTTCCGGAATAACCCTTTACCGGTGTTTGCAAAATATTTTTGTGGGTTTGGTGGGTTTCAGATTTGAAAATTTTAGCTCAAAACTTGCGGTTTTGTGTCACCCACTTGCTAACCTTGTATTTGGAAAGCAACACGTCCAGTTTACTTGTCCCGTATATTACCTTTTGGTAAACTACCGTCCGGTTGTAAAGGAAAGCGTTGAACAAGCAACTGTTAAGGCAATGTCCCCTAACATGCTTTTAATTATGGTCTATAACGTGTCGGACACAATTACTATCCTTGGTAGGAGCAATAGTAAAGGTCACCCTTATAATTTTTCGGTCTGGCACAAGGTCCTGTCTTTGACCACTATGCAACCACCGTTCTTACGGTTGACACCCAATTTAGTTCAGGTGACCTAATGAATTCCAGGTGAATTCCTAGGATTTCACGTTCAATGGTAATGAACGCATTGAAAATAGGGTTTTCAGAAAACAAATCGGTTTGTAATTTTTATCAAAATATTTTCTCGTTCAAGCTCGAGTTTAGATATCATTGAATTCCATGAGTTTGTAATTCTCAATCTTTAAGGTCAATCTCAAGGATTGAGTAATATCAGGCTTAAAAGCTGATTTTTAATCTTTAAGGAGATTATCCTTTCTGGGGATCTGATTCATTAGTCTTATCAAGCTAATTTGCATGGTACCCCCCCATTGTACGAGATAAATCCTTCTCATGGTTAGGATAAATCTGACCACTTGGCGACCCTGTTTAATGCCGAGGTCCGTGGATTTCCTGCTGATTTTAGTGATGACTTTTCTAGATTTTTCGTCAACCTACAGCTAGTCAGGACGACAACTTCATGACCTAAATCAAGAAGCGCGTTTCTTTTTCGGAAGACTTTACTTCCTTTTAATGATGGAATTGATTCATCGTGTAGATCCATCTTTCTTACAGTAAATCAGGTAAAACTTTTTAGTTTAGTTCAAAGCAAAAGTATTTTCAGTTATTTGTACAAAAATATGTGATATATGTTTAAGATAACTTGGTAAATTTTCCCACACTTGGCTTTTATTTTCCTTTTTATCGTCCTCTATTCCATTTTAAATGAATTTTAACATTTTGGTTTGTTTCTCAATTTATTTCCTTTCCGAGGTTACAATAATTTCGGTGTTAAAACCTAGTTTTATCGTTCATAAATATGTATAAACATGATTTTGAGTTCATTTAATTGAAAATTTTGAAAAATTTTACTAGAATTGGGTAGTCAGTATATAAGACTAGGGCTGTTCTTTATTATCAGAGAGCACTAAATTCTAATACAACTACTGCTTTACTAGTATTTTTAATGGTAACCAAGTGTTTAAGATAGAAATTATAAAATCCGAAAGAATTTAACCCCTTCCCACACTTAAGATCTTGCAATGCCCTCATTTGCAAGAAATCAGTAACAATTTAAATTATTGAGGGTGATTTGTGTGAAAATGATTAAATTTATACCAAAGTTTCCAAATATATTGGTGTTTGTTTGCTGAATGATAAATGGTGCACATCATTTGTTCATTCCGTCTTGTTGTTATTTCACATATATTTTGCATCTTGTCGTCAAAATTAGTTGCTGTTGCTGAACTTAATGCCAGTCTTTGAAAATGCGTTGTTTTACCCTGTTGTGTACATAAGATAAACTGCAAACATATATACATATTTTTGAAGTTTGGTATATTACCCCACATTCAAAAATTATTAAAATCTAAGAATAAAAGTTAGAAAATTATAAAAACTATTACAATATTAACATAAGTATTAAACGTATCAACATTACAAATTACAAAATAAATAAAACTAAGTAGACTAGGGATGATATTGATACCAATAGGGGTTCCAAGCATAACCATAGGTGCTATAGAATGCTTCGGCAGGGTTATACGTAGGATACGGTGGTTGCATCTCTATAGACCATGGAGGGAATATGGGTTTTGGAGTAGGAATATAGTTTCTACCTATATGTTGGCAATAAGCTATGATTTGGTTTTGATGAACTTGCCAATCTTCAAATGCTCTCTGTCTAGCATTTTCGTACTCCTGTGCAGCTATAAACCTTTGCATTTCTTGCATCTCATTTCCCCCTCCTACATTACCTTGTTGTTGGTTTCTCTCAACCTGTGGATGTCTACCATGGTATTGTACTGCGGCGTTATTTCGCCTCTTCAAAACTTTCGCACCATGGTATACATTTAAACCTATAGTATCGCGGGGTTCTGGTTCTTCGACTAATAATCCCCCCCGACTTATATCCACACCGAGATATTCAGCAATCAAAGTAATAAAAATACCACCTCCTATTATGCTATACGGTCTCATCCCCCTAACCATAGCTGATAAATAATAACCCACACAATAAGGTATACTTACAGCGCTTTGTGGGTCTCGAATACACATATGGTAAAACAAATCCTGTTCATTTACCTTTTCCTTGTTCTTACCTCTTTGTGTAATCGAATTTGCTAAAAACCTATGAATTACTCTTAATTCAGCTCTATCTATATCCAAATAAGAGTAATTTCCCCCTCTGAATCGGTGATGGCTTGTCATTTGACTCCATACACCGTGTGTATCAAAATTTTCATCTATCTTTCTACCATTTAGTATCAACCCTCTACAATCGGCAGATGCTAACTCCTTAGGCGTATATATACGTAAAGCCTGAGCCATGTCTAGTAAAGACATGTGGCGCATCGAACGTCCTAACAAAAATCTAATAAAAGATCGATCGGTTAAACTAGCTACCCGATCATTTAATTCTATACTACACAACAATTCTTCACACCATACTTTATATACAGGTCTACGCATGGTGAATAAACGTACCCAGTCATTAAAAGTAGAATTACCATACCTCTGTGCAAGTAATTCCCTAATTGGCCCGGCCAATTCTACAGCTTCTAAGGGTCCCCATTCTATGACCCTAGGTACCTCAACAACTTTAGAATGAAGAGTATGCAAACCCCTTTGGTATTTAGGATAATCTATCCAAAGTCTGTCAAATCTCAGGTTCGGGTGCAAATCTTCCAAGTGCATATCAGAAAATGTCATGACTGGATGCGGTATATCTTGCTTGTAGTAGTTATCCACCTCCTGTTGTTCCGCATTCTCAGCAGGAGCATTGCGAGCTTGGGATGAAGATTCACCCCTTTCAGTCTGCAAAACACATCAAACACAATTTTTTGTGCATCCAAATATGCATTAGTGTCAGCAAAATCATCAATCAAAATAATTACAATGACATGATCAATTTATATCAAACTTAAGCTCATTTTCAGATTTTCATCAAATCTACATTTTTTCAAATAAGCATATACGAAAATGTACGCCAAGTTCATAAGCATTCAACTCAAATAACATGTCAAAATAATCATTACTAGCAATTAAACAAGTTTCAAATGTCATTATCTCTCAAAAATCAAGTTCATGAATTTTTAGACTTGAAAAAGTCCACTTTAATTCTCAAAATCATGTTTAGGCTCAAAGTTTGGATCATTTAACTACCTAAACATATTACACTACTTAATTTAGCAACAATTCATGACAAAAATCGGCCATAACCTGTTTATATCAAAAAGCCCCAAATTGGCTCAAGAACACAAACCCTAGATTACTCAAAATTTGAAGTTTAAGGCTTCTAATCATGTTAAATAGCATCTATCTAGGTTATACAAGCATAATACATAAACAATTTAAGCATAATTACACTAAAAAGCATCAAAATCAAATTGGGGAAAAAATTGCTCAAGAACACTAATTTTCGGATTAAATGGTGTTTAGGTGTAGAAATTTACCGTTTTTCTTGAGTAATTCCTTGATAGCATCCTTCTCAACATGATTTTAGTAAAAGATTTGATGATTAACGGTTAAAAATTGTGATTTTGGGGGTGTTTTTGCGTGTATTTTCGGGTTTTTTCGCTGTGTTCTTCGCAGTATTTGGTGTGGGGAGTGAACTGATCTGTTTTTTACGTTTTATTTTTTTCTGGGTTTTGGTCCTCCCGCGACTCGCGGAGATTTCCCCTTCAAACTCCGCGAGTCGCGGAGTTTGTTTTTTTTTTTTATATATCTTATACTAATTAAAACAATTAAGTAATTAATTTTAAAATTTTGTTTCCCTTGTTATTTAGGACGAGGTCGTTTCGGATTGATGTCCTAGTCCGTCCCTCGACAAAATTTTAAAATTTGTCTTTTTGTAGCGATTGTTTTAAAAGCTAAGATTTTTGGGGTTTTTTTAATGTTTTTGGTATACTTTAATTCAATAAGATTAAAAATAATGATAATAAAAGTTCTCGTCCCTCCCTCGGGTAAAACAATTTCGGTTCAAAGACCTAGTCTTCAACTTACGACGAATTTTAAAAATCATATTTTCAACTTAATGAGATAAAGTAAATTTTTGTTTTTAAATTCACACAATTTAAATATAAAATTCAAAATTAATAGTAAAAATTCACACCAAACTTTAAAATTTGAAATGCATAAAATTAAAAATTCATATTTTAAAAATAAAAAAAATTCACACCAAACTTAATTTAAAAATTCATATTATAAATTCACACCAAACTTATATTAATTTTTCAAATATTTACAATTTTAAATATATTGTTTTTATAAAGTTTACAATATTAATTTAAGATTTAAATATTAATTTTAAAAACATGGTTAAAATAAAATTAAAAATCTTTTTGGCTTTTTATCCCACTTTAATCAATCAAATATTATCAAAAATATGCGCCCCTCTTTTCGGTAAAGTAATTTCGGTTCCAAGACCTAATTTAACTCATGACGAATTTTTGAAATATTTTGGGTTGATTGTTTAAAGATATTTATACCCTAAGAATAAACGTTAAATTTCGCAGTGATGTAATAAATTTTTGAATGATATCAATAATTTCGGTCGCCAAACCTAATTTTATTCAATACCAATTTAATACTTTATAGCGAACAAATTAGCGTTTATTATCAAAAGGTTAAAAAATAAAAATAACAAATAAAAACTGTACAGACTTACCTGTGAGATAGTATTCTTAGTTATATGATCTATCCCATTCATAAGATAGTCAGTTTAATTGGTTTTCCATAGCTACATAGGCGTAACCTCGAGCATTCAGTGTCTTTTCTTCTAAACATATGAACGGTCCGTCTCTGCATAAAGTAACAAATTCGGTGTTTGAATAGGTTTGATTATTTGAACATTTACCTCCATGTGACCATTTTCCGCATTTGTGACATCTTTCTAGGTGTCGTGCTCTTCTTTTCGCTGCGGATTTTGATTTTCCTTTACCA